>NC_042521.1:6579294-6892606 GCF_900963305.1 Echeneis naucrates
GTTTTGTATTACATTATTACATTGTATTTCGGTGTACTTTCATTCAAATCAATTTGACTACCACATTGAGACCGTCTCATTTTTGTCTCTTCCTCTTGTAGTCGAATGGTGTCTCTCATTGTCAGGTTCAAGAGAAAGCGAAGACTTAATTGCAAATTACCTTGAAGCATTATCAACTATGGTTAAAGAAATTCCCGGCGCAGATATTTGTCAAGGTGTGTGTTTATCTTCCTACATTAGATCAATCGTTGTTTTAAGGTTTGTCTGCTGGGTGATGAATGAAACCCTGCTCAGCTGTTCAAAGGGACTTTACTCATAGTTGTCTTACATCCGTAGAGTACAGGATCAAAGCGACACATGGCAAGAAGCCCAGAAGGCCTGTGCTTGATGCTTAGGATTTCAATCATGAGTCCAACTGATCCTCAGGTCACTCATCCCTTTGGCTTTGGACCAATCCCAGCTAGCGATGCCCAGGCAAGCCATCATGAGGTCACTGTGTCAGACCTGACCATCTTGCACAAACCTACGCCTGCAGGGCCGAAGGAGCTGACTGACCTAATTAGCAGTTTGAATAATTGCCCTGCTGCCTGGCATGTGGCTGAATTTGATGAACCTGTGTGGGTGTGCGTTTGTGTCTCCATAACAGAAGGAGCGACAGCGAGGACAAATGGTCAATAGTTGTGATAAAATGAAACATTTCCGCTGTCTTTCATTCATCGCTACAAATGAATCTGCGTAGACAAGCTGCCATTGTGGTTACACCTGTTTTTTAAGCCCAAATATAGCATTGCAATGTGTACTTTTAAAGGATTTGACTTTTTAAATGCTTTTGCCAACAAATCTGTCCAAGAGAAACAGTAGAACCTATTAGATGTTGAAATTATAGTCACCAGAGACCATTAAAAGGAAAGGTTCTAATCTAACCTGCAGTTTTTATAAATATTTCGATGTATTTTATTTCTTCTGTAGAACTATCAGCTGCATTTGTAGATTTCAACTTCATGAAAATCACTCCAGCAAAATCTCATGCAGATTTTTGTGCTCATAGTTTGAGCTAACTGCCACACACAACATCTGTTATCTTGATACGACAGCTTTACAAATTCCCTTTAACCACAGACTGTATGTAAAAAGCTAAGCCTGGGGGGGGGTGACTCCACTGGTTACAAAAAGTGGTCTGATTGTTTCTTACTTCATTAGTTAATGCACGCAAAGATTTCCCAAAGAAACACATGGTCTCCATGGCTAGTTTCAGGACTTCTTTGGGAAAGCAGACAATAAAGCCGGGCATGCATTATGGCATGGCTACTGTATGAAACAGAAACAGTGAGCTGTCTGACAATCAGGATAGAGTTGCTGCTTTTGCTGGTTTAAAAAAAACAAAACAAAGGAAAGGATAAAATTATACATTTGAGGCTTGGTTGCCACATGTATTTTGCATTATTCGTATTTAATGATGCATTACTTCAGATTATAATGGAGGGAAATTATATGTTTTCATAATTAGCCTGGAAGTGATTTCTGCCGGCTTTAACCTGTCACTGGGACTCACTGTTCAGTGAGACAGTATGGAAAGATTGTTGGGTTGTTGTTTTTTTTCTCTCTCCACAGCCTGTGTCACAACAAATTTGAGTTTGACTTCTACATACACACTGCCGTCATCAGTCAGAGAGGGCAAAAGCTAGAAGCTAATCATGGCTAATCGATCAAGCTAATCAACACATGCACTGGCCACGGACAACACAAACGTCAACCAAAGTTCACGTAATCTCACGTTTTTCTGCAATCTGCTCCTGATCACATGTCAAGACTCGTCACCCAGACTGACACCTCTCAGCAAACCCTTCTGAGAGTCCCAAATCCATATCTGCCTCTGTTTGAGTCTTCCTACTGTGGCTCAGGGAGCTGTTTCAACGTGCCACACAGTGCTGCAAGCGCTTGCACAAAGGCCAAGTGTAACGCCTCAGAGGAGTATTGTCAGTCGTTAGTCCAGCGAGGAGGAGTAATGAGGCGAGAAATCAGTCTAACTTCTTCATAGCTGTGACACGCAGCTGACATAGTCTTATATCAAGTAATACAAACCTCCTGTGGGCCTTTGTGTTGAGCAACATCAGCTTTCAAGCCGTACAGACCCAGATGTAAATGGCAGCCATCTTGGAAGGAATCATCTGGATTATTTCTCATTCTATGCACTCTGATGGTCTGATTTTGGACAGGAAAGAAAACAGTGCTGAAGCGGTCTTCAAATTCAGTTCTCTTATTATCTTTATCATGCTGCCAAGCTGAGTTTTTCATGACATGATTTTTCCCAAATGATAATGTTCAGAAAATGCCACTCAAACTGATGGAGGGGAGAAGGGAAAAAGAAAGAGTAAACGATGGAATCGGGTTAAAAAAGCTGAAGGGGTTTGGAGAGAATCTTGTTTAGCTACATTAATGCTGAAGAGAGAGAGAGAGAGATGGAAAAGGTAATAGCGATCTCTGAATTGAGGATGCCTCATTATTTGTGGTGATGTGAATCACATCAAAGCAGCTTATTATGATCATCAGTGCTCGATAGTGGAGATGGAGGTGATCCACTCCTGGGCTGAGGGCACAGCCATAGTGTGCTATTGATTTGGCTGTTAAGAGGTGCTTGTGTTACAAAGGGCATGCATCTCAGTCCTCCATTAAGATAATTATGCTTTCTGTCGCCTTTTGCACACCTCTCTGGTCCATTGAATGAATGAAATAGTAGATAATTACATTTCTCTTTATGTATTTTTTTGCGGAGCCCAAGAAACTAAGCAGCTATGTCCTACACACATGGTTAGGCAGGTGCTATGAGGAGGGAAATAAATACTTCCCCGGTGGAAAAACAAGCCTGAGTTTGTCATAAAGCATGGGCTTCTGGTGATTTCATAACTGTCACATATGTTTCTAAATTGGCCCTTCAGATATTGAAATTTTGAGCAAGCAGCTCAGTTTAGGTTTGTGCACGAAGTTAATTAGGCGAAGTTATTTCAATGTTGCTGAAAAGCTGTTCTGCCATGAAGACGCGCTGGCTATAATGAATGCAGACGGCTTACATTACACAGGGTTTTACCCCTGGAACTTGACACAGTGCCCTCTGAACATGCACTGCTTGTGGTCTTCTTCCCCCTTTTTATTTGACACGTCAAGGGCCTTCTCAGAGGGCCTGTTTTGTAGAGAACCATTTGGTATTAGCATTTTCAAAAGGGCAATCGAGTCAGTGTGTCAGAAAACAGGGAAAGGTCACCAGGTTTCATGCCGTTTAAAACCTCCACACTCTATCAAGTTCTTGCCTTGCTGCCATGGACCAGCTCATGCCAAATTGAGAGATTGCCCATTTTTCTCCCTGGTGACATTAAGAGGGTCATTTAGCACTCCAGTTTCAAAAACCCTGATCGGGCTGAACAAGCCCTCCCCTCCTCTGAACTGCAGCAGACCGGAGTCGGTGGAATGTGGTCACTCAGAAGGTTTAGGGCTCGACTGTGACATGACTGGCACCAAACCTCTGAGTTAAAACCAGCGTGCTGGTTTGCAAAAGGGCTAAGAGCACTGGAGGATGGTTGCGGGGGGATTTCTCCATGAACGTCTGTCTAGATTCCAGCGAAGCCAGCGGTGCGTGCCTGGTGCATGCTGTGTGGCAAAGTAAGCAAGCGCCCCCACGGAGGCTGGTTCCAGCGGTGGGGGAGATGTGCTTACACGGTTGAGTTAGCTAAGCCTGCAGATCCAGAGGGGACAGGAGGGGTGGCATCGGGGGGGGGGAAGGCAGAGCTCCAGGGAGCAGCGTGAATCTTGGCTGTGGATAAAAGTGCTGCCTCACAGGCGCCCGAATCACCGAGCACCCCGGGGCTGACCTTGGCAAGTGCACTCACTGCCAACCCATCTGCTTTTATAGAGATGTAATGGTTAGGGTGGTAAATGAGGGACCTTACCAGTTTTGTTGTTTTTTTTTTTGTTTTTTGTAGAAATACGCGTCACAGGGACACAACACATATCTCAAAATCAAAACCACAACATCCTCAGAGCAAGAGAAGTCATTTGGCCTTAAATTGATAAAATGCTGATGCTCTTACATTTACATGCACCAATTTATTTATTCTCCACAGTGCTACCATCTTATTGTGTGCGCCGACTCAAAGAGACTTTATCTTAAATTTGATTCAACCAACCACAAAGTACAATAATAAAAACAGAGATGGCTGGACGATACAAATATATAAAAATCGACAGTGTATGTATACAGCAGATGGGTGTTAATGTAGCAAAGTACGAACAATAAACCAATCCATACCCCACTAGCAAGAGTAAGTCTATCTGTGATGTGTGTACAGTATAAACTATTACACACAATACAATAATTATTGCTGTTAACAAACGTGAAACAATCCAAGATGGCAAGACTTTACATTTTATTTTTCATACATTTTAGTTGTTGACTGTTAGTCTATGTATTATAAAACAGACTGAGCATGATTGAGTTGCATTTTGCTAGTGAGCTGATGTTTACTTGTTTTACTTACAGCTAAATCTCAGAATTGCCCTTCTTTGTCTTTTTAAGTATCTTTTTATATTGCAATTTTCACCAAAATGTGATTACGTGTCCAATATTTCAGTGTAGGTTTACATCTGCAAACAAACTCATTTGTTACATATTATTTCCTGGCACAATCCACTCAATTTTTATTGGCTAATACATTTTCTCTCCCACCACCTGGTGTCCTGTGGTATTTCTCGGGTTTACATGGACTTTATTCTTTTCAAATCAAATCCCCTGATGGGAAGTATGGGCGGCACAGTGAGTTCAGTGAATCTATGTTGTGTCCTTTTCATTTTCTCCTCCGTCCTCTCGCCCGGTCCTTCATTGCCTCTGTCACTCTGTAAACAACGGCTGAATGCGTCTCTCCACCTGCTCCTCTCATCGTCAGCACGTTATCATCTCCTGAACACTCTTTTTCGTTCACTGCCTCTCCCCTCTCCCCTCTCCTCCATCTCTCATCACCTGTCCTCATCCAGTCCCCCCCCCCCCCTTGTCTCTTTCTCTCCATTTTCTCCAGTGTACCCCACTCGTCCTTTTTGCCTGATCGGCATGCGGTGAATAGGTAAATAAATCACTAAGCAGCTCTGGAGAAGATAACGAGGCAAGAGGGGATACTCTGCACTCTGCAGATGTGTGCAGATGCTTCGCCTGGGGCCACATGGAAGAGGACCACGCCACTTGATAGATAGATAGATATATATATACACACACACACCAGATATCTACGGCACCCTGAGAAAAACAAGGACTTAAAATCATGCTTTTTGCCCGTTTTGTTCAACAGCCTTTGCAGGGACAGGGAAGTAGTCATAAAAATTTGCCATATTCAACTTTTTCTTTCATGATCTCTCAATGTACTGCACCTCCATCGGGGGGGGGTTAAAGACGAGGTGAAAATATCTCCAGGGCAAATTTTTCACTCCCGCTGCTTTTACATTCAACAGATACAGAGACAATCACCAGCAACTCAAAAGGCCCAATTACATTTTCTGAAAAGAAGAACAAAAAAGACAAAATTGTGACATTAGGGTAATGAAGGGAAAATTTTGCTAATGAGGAAGGGAGACACAGAAAAGAGAGTTTACTTGCATGCTGCTTTGGCAACAGACAAAGGAGCATAGTTCAAGAACAGTGAAAGACTCAGACGAGGACTTTTAACTTGCAATTAAATTGTTACTTTGGAAAAATGATTATTCTAGCCCTGGGAAAGAGAGCTTGCTTTTCATCATTTGAAGAAAAAAAAAAAAAAAGTAAAGTGAAGAGATGAGGTGGGAATGATGAGGAGGAGTAAGGAGGGAAGTGAAAGTTGCCATCAAAGAGATATCCGATTACAGAATAACACTAATAAGCATCACAAACACATGAGGAACACTGGGACAAATAGATCGATTGTCAGACGACGAACCAAATGTTGGCAGAGGAAAAAGATAAATTGGTGAGAAAATATTATCACAGCACATTATACAACACACGTTTTTCTATGATTGCATTATACTGTTATAATTAATGCTGGATGGGTTGCCAATATAAAAAGGATGTAATTATTTCAGCAAAAATTACCAGGGTGTGTGTGCATGCATACCAGTTGTGTGTCCATGTGCGCGTGTGATTGCTGCATGTAGAAGTTTATGACATTGAGGAGTTTTCTACTTGCTGATTAGGCAGGTGAAGTGCTACAGTATATTAGGATTTGCTCAGCTAAATGCTTCATGGCATCAAGACAATGGCTTATTTATTAACACTTCTGCCAACCATTGGCAAAGCAAATGGAAGCTCAATTAAGGCGAATAAATTAGGATTAACGCAGAAATGCAGCACATTTTCATTTTAATTAAATGTGTTTATTATTTATTTCCAGAGTCGTTGCACAGAAGGGGGGGGGGGGGGTTGTTGGGGGGGTTGATCAGACACCTCGCCGCCTCCTCAGAGAAGGACACAGGCTGGAAAAAAGTTCCCCAGGTAGAGCACAGAGTAATCAAAGTAGCTGCTCTGTGACACATATTACACATTTTATGACAAAATGATATGGGCGCCATTATCTCTGATAGAAATTCACAGAAAATCCTCATCTCACCGCCTGATTTTAAACACATTTACGATCCCTGCAATGCGACAGAGGGAGCCGAATCAACACGGCCCTTCCATTTCAGTCTTTTAAAGTTACGCTTGGCGAGCTTTTATGAGCTTCTACACAAATCATATTAGATGAGTTGCCACCAAGTCATTTCTTTTATATTACTGCAACTCATCACATCGCCAGAAGGAGAGACAGCAAGAAATACAGCAAGAGGGCCCCCACACAGAGCGCCACATACCCGAATGACATAGAGACAGCAGAGGGGTGACACACATCGTGTCATCGATGTCATGGCAGCACGTCCTGCTGTTGTGTACAGTATTATCTAACCAGTCTGAGTGTTAGCAGTCTTTTTTGAGCCATGCCAATATGAACGAGTGGTGCAATGATGAACTCATGGGTATGATGCAAGCAGATAGATAGACATAACTCCCCCCTACACACAGTCACATCCATCTCTAATTTAATTATGGATCTCTATTTAATGGGTCATGTAATTCGAGGCCCCACAGTTCTGTGACATATTTTCATACAGACTCTATTCTTATTATTTAATATATTTTTAATTATATGCTGTGGAAAAAAATTACTGGATTAAAATGAGGGCCTGGCAGAATTAAACCATTTTGATTCGTGGATGGATGAATGGTCAGTCATTCGGAAAAACAAAATGGAGGAGGGGGTGAGGGGGGGTTATTGAAGAGAGTTGTCTAAATAAACCAGAATCCAGTGCAGCACCAAAGCACACTTGATGTTGCGTTTGACTGACAGAAAAGACTTTACTTTTTGGAGAGGAGCAATTCACTCTTATTGCCATATTTCACTTTCACAGTTGCTTTCCCAAGTTACACGTACCTCTGAAACAAAGTAAAACATAGATAAAGAGTAAATGTACTGCTAAAAGCAGGCAAGAAATACAATCCATAAATCTGAAGTGAACAAAGGCTTGTGGGAGGAAAGCAGATACACCATTAAGATATTTAATCAAGATGTTTAATCAAAAAACTAATCTTGAAATACATCAGAAATTTAAACCTAAATTAACATATATGTAAATAACCATGAATGTTTTTTGGCTGTTTCTTTTTTTTTTTTTTTTTTTTTTTAAACACATCTCTTGATTATGGTATTAGTCATCATTATTATGCTCTACAGCAACAACCTACGCATATACACAACTGGTTTACGGTAATACTGGCAGGATTAAAAATACTATTAAAGCTGGTCAGACAGACAAAATGAGAAATCAAATTTCCTAGTCTGCAAGGAAGAGTGGCATTTTACTGAAATAACATGAACACAGCCAATCACTATCGCTCCAGAAAATCCATCAGTCGCATCCACAGCCAAAAACAGAAGAGGATCTGTCCTTAAAGGAGTTGTATGCCCTCAGTCTAGCCAAATTGGGGTTAATTGTCTTTTTTGTCGAGTTTCATTTATGAGTATGATTTATTTAGCGTTGTGACTCCCACCATCACTGTTTATGAACCAAGTAGTTACAAAGTCTGCAGGAAATCAAGTTGGCTCAAAGTGTTCTGCTTGGAGCTGGTGGAGGTAGGTTGGTTATTACGTGATTACATAAAGTACAACCCTGTGTCGTGCTTTATTTCCCCTCCACACCTGAACCCAGTAGGAGTAAAACTGTAGCCTCAGCAGCACTTAGCTTTGAGTGGTATAAGTGTGCCTATAAGTCCATTGTCTTATTGGATAGATACAAACATGAATCAGCTCTCATTTAGACTTTCATGAGGGCAAAAAGATACCCCACAGTCTTCATTTCTTTTGCGTTACCTCTACGGTCACAAAGGTAGAAAGTTGCTTTGCAAATAATGATATACGGCACAACCCACACAAATGCATTATCATAAAGAAGAGCCCTATAGTTGCTTATAATAGGAGAAGAAGAAGCTTGGAGCGCTGAGCCACACAAAGGTGGAAGCCCAATTGTCTTGTAAACACCTGCATCAAGGCTGTTTGAATGGAGCCTATCTAAGTACTGGAGAAAATTAGGTATTAATCCTGTGCAATGAGACTTGTATGGCAAGTCATATTGACAGTGGCTGACAACAAAATTAACAAAATAATGAGATTTCGACAAAAAGAAAGACAAGGACAAAAAAAAAAAAAGGGGGGGGGACCAGATGAAGGACAGAAAGGAAGAAAGAAAGGCGCAATTTTAGAGGAGATGGGAAGCTAGGTGGGGAAAACGAGGAGGTAAACGCAAAGAGAGAAAGGGCAGAAAGGGAGTCATAAACCGCATTTATAAACATGTCGCTATAGTAACCAACTGGTAATTTCACTGGCAGCAAGGCAGGGGAGAAGGAGGCGGAACTAACTGGGCCACCATTTACCAGCATCACCGGAGTCAGGCTTGTTATTACAGTAGAGAGACAGAAAAGCAGACCTGCAGAAAAGGCTGGACGTCCATAAAATATATATACATTTGTTGGGAATAGAAATTAATAAGAAGCAGAACCTTAGACATGTAGATGACGAGAGAAATCGAAGGGATGCTTGTACACCAATGCTTTTCTGTAAACACAAGCAGAAAACAGGTCGTGCTCCCCCAGGGCTCTGTGATTCTGTGATTGGTCTGCAGTTTTACCCCGCTGGGGAATGATTCCATCCTTTCCTTTAATTGTGAGAAGCTTCCAGGACACTCTGGGCGTCGCTGTGTAAAATCACAAGCACTTACAGCCCACCTTTACGACAGTAAGTAGGTAATAATGTTGTCACAGAAAAAGACAGAAAAGGTGAGTGTGAACATGGAAGGTAGAGGTCATTTTTCCTGTATCTGTACGTGATTCACATACTGTGCGGAGCTGCAGCCTTTCTCAACTATGTACAATTACCCTTTAGCTGTGTGATTGCTTGGTGATTACTAAATGTGTGTGTGTGTGTGTGTGTGTGGTGTGTGTGTAAATGTGCAGGTCTGCGTGTCTTTTGCCATTGTTGTTTCATCATAGATGCTCTGCTACTGGAAACATAATTTTTTCTAATGTACTGTAACAAACAGCCATTCCCTATTACTGTATGTCTCTTTTCTCCTCCCTTGCGGCTCTGCCTTTGTCTCCGTCAAACGCATACACACTGCACATGGAGCACGCAGATTGTGTATTAACACCATAAAAGCATGGATGGGATTGAATGCAATACTCGCCTGAACACGGGCTTCTGTGAGTAAACCTCTATAAAATGTCTGTATGAAATCCACATATGCCACTCTTGGCAGAGCATAGAGCAAGGTATTACATCTGGAGTGTGTGTGAGATATACCGTTTAATCCAGTTGTCATCCAAGACACTTGGGCTGCAGGAACATTTTCTAATCTACATTTAGATTTATGAGAGTTTCTGTCAAGCAGTAGTATTTGAGCCAAGGAATAAGAGTATTCCTTTACTTTCAATCTCTCTGTAAAGATGGAGTCAGGACAATCTGGGTAAAGCTCTGCCCCTTTGCCACCTCCTCATTCCCTCCACCTCTCCCCCCTCTGTCTTTCCTGACAAGACTGCAGATAAGACAGCAGCAAACAACAATAAGACCGCGGTCTTCTGGAGCCCACAGTCTCACCAGAGACCAAGAGGGAGCACTCACTGGGACTAACCAGAGAGCAGATAAATAACAGTGCACGCTTGACTCCGAGGACACTATGCAGACTGGAGAATTAATCACACACCGAGTAGCCATTCTTTGATTTCTGCAGACCAGCTGAGGCCTGCATGCAGCAGCAGCTCCTTTATGTTTGTGGTCCGTACCATGCAATGCATTTATCCACATACGCACACTTCCAAAAAGCGAGACAGGGACGAATGCACGCATACAAACACACAGGCGTTTGTGCAGCTCCACAAACATATGCACGCACAATTGTGACAGTGGGCACAACTGCATTAGTCTCGCCACATGACTGTCCTTATAAATGATGGCAGCAGTGTTTGGCCTCAGGTGAGCGTTATCTCGCCACTTCACAAACTCTGCAGTGCTGTAATGTGACACCAGCGTGGCTAATAACATGAGATTCCTCCTCCTTCTGCACAGTTTCCACATCTTTGGCTCTCTCCCATACTTGTTTAATTGCTCCCCTCCCATCTTTTCACAAGCTTCTTTCTCTTCCGTTGCGCTTTTGCTTCCTCTTTGCTGCTCTTTTCTGTAATTTCTGTTATAAATACAGCACAGGAAATCAATTCCATGGGGAGCCCTTGAGGCAACATTAATGCCAAGACAATATCACACAAAATGTGTGTGTGGATATTACATATATAAAATCCACAGAATATACAGGATGAACCGAGAAGTTAAGGAAAAAAGAAAAAAGGAAATCTTAATCCCATTGGAAGCATTGTGTTAAAATAGTGAAGCGTGGTGTGCAAAGAGTATATCATTGGATGATCAAATTACCGGTTTATTCGAAGGTCACCAAACCTCATTATGCATTTTTTATTTACCCGTGTATACATTTCTAATACTTTAGTGATTAATGGTTACGCAGCTTCTCAGTATCTGGACTGCCAGTTGAGAATCAGATTATGTAATGCAAAACATTGAAAACACTTTACCAGCAGGGCCCTGTGAAGCAGTGGAGCTGAAAACAGGAAATTCTCTTAAGAAGAGGCGATGAAAGACCTACTTATGGCCCAGAACTAGAATTGATTGCACCTGACAGCAAAAGCTTGTCCGTTTTATCATTGATAAACAAACACAGGGGGGAGAGAAGTAGTAGCTGCAGGCTTGTCTATGCTGAGCCCGGTCCTGCGCAATGCTTCACAGAAACAATGCTGGGCCCCATTCATCTGGCCCTGCTGCCAGAATATGCCTATTGGTCTGGGGCACGAGGGCCCACAGCCTTATCACTGGTGCATTTGTGCTAATCCAGCTAATCCATCTTCTCCCCGCCGACGCCTCATGTCTCTTTGCTCTCCTACTTTGATCCAAAGTAGCAGGAGAAAAAATAAACCTTGTGTCTTGTCGACGTTTCTCTTTTGCACTACAACTCCACACAAAAGGTCCAATGGGGAGGATGAAAAGGAGCAGCTCTTCTCTCTCTCACTTCCAGTTCCCTGGGAACAGAGTAGGTTCTTCCCAAGTGGAATATGGGACTCTGCCCGTTAGGCCTGATCGCCCCTTGGTCCAAATCTGTGTGAGGAATAATCAAGACTCCACCAGAAAGGAGTTCCCTGCTCACAGCACTTCACAGTTTACGATAAAACAATAAATAAATAAATAAATAAAGGCAAGAAACCGTAGCACTACAGCGCCCTTAGTAGTGTGCTTTCATTTCCAGCCCACAGACTCTCTAGGAATCTTTTTTTCCCCAGCACAAAGAGAAACTCCCCCAGAAGACTTAACACCAAGGCAACTGATTACTGATTGATGACACGAGAGGAAAATGTTTCTTGAATAAACAAAATCACAGCCATGTCAGTTACAGGAGTAATTGCTTGTTTCTGTTAGTCTTCACATATTCTATTCAGCCTTTCTTTTTCTTTTTTTTTTTTGTTGCAGATCAATGCTAACAAATATAAGACTTGCATGTTGACAGTTTCAGTCCATTTTTACACAAATTTAATGAGGAGAACTCTGTCAACGGTCAAGGATTAAAGGGCAAAATTTTATTTTATTCCTAACTAGAGAACTGCAAATTCAATCAATAGCATTTTACTTCCTGGGATATTGTGTGTTGGTTTAATATATATATCTCACTGTCAATTTGTGAACTTCAGGAGCTTCCATGTGCGAGTGCATACATATTTTGTGGGTGTGTTTAAATGCACTGACGCATGTTTGTGAGAGTATTGTCAGGTATGTAACGTGTGTGGGCTTGTGAGGGACAATGTGTGGGACTGGGAGTGGGGGTGTGTCACTCAAATGGCAGGCTGCGAGTTTCTGTGAGACTGCGATAAGCGTAAAGATCTGATTTCACTTCTCAGTGTGCCTACCGCTCCGGCTAATTTTCATAATTAATTAAAAAGCCGGTAAACATTACATCATGCAGCTGATAAGGTTCCCTGTTGTTCTTCTCGTTTCCCATTAACTGTGAACTATCAGCGTGTGATGCTCTGTATCTCACTATTGAACTTCAGTGGAGTGATAGTTCTGGACCAGACTGCACAGTAAAACGTTACAATGTGGCCCCTGTCAACCTGTCAGTCAATGTGATGAGACTGAAGTTGGCACCAAACACTTGATAATATGTCCGCTGAATGGCAATTATACACTCGACTGTTATGCAGATAAGCCAATTTGTTTTCCATCAGTAGCTTAATGTTCCTTAATATGAACTTGTAAAGGCTTAAAACCTCATATTCCCTCAAGAAAGAGAGGGAATATATTGAGAAATCATGTTGTGTTATTCCATGTTTCCTTCACATCTTTCTATTAATGAGCAAGAGGAGGAGGCCCATTTACAGCCTGCACATTTACTGTCTGTCTACAAAAGAGAGAGGGGGAGAGGAGGAGGGTAATGAAAAACAGAGCTTCTGAAATGTTTGTTTTCCCTTCTTTTGCTTGAATAAACCAATTCTATATTCACCCAAAATGATTTAGGATCTTTTTTCCAAGCCAATACAGACGCTTCATACTGAGCCACACCATACCAACAATGAAATAAATAAAATAAACAATTCATAATAAGTGACATCCAATCTAAGCAAAGGGAAGCAGGAGACCAGGGAAGGCAGCAGGAGGAGGGATGCGAGAGAGGCTTCAAAAAGATGTGCTAGCAGCTGCCTGCTGTGAACAAGCCCTCTCAGCATCCAGGTCCCCATTGGTTAGGATTTCTTAGAGTGGCACCACGGGCCCTTCACGCTACACCACCATTATCCAGCATCTTCCTTTCCTCCCCATTCATCTTTTCACTCGTATTCCTTTTGCTTTCTTCCCCTTCCTCCTACTATTCATTTGTCGTTCTTTTCTACTCGTGCAGCACTCTTCCTCTCTCTCTTCATCAGCCAAGCTTCCTCTTCACATGTTCTCTCTCTCCAGAGTCACTGCACTGGATACAAATCTGGATTGCCCTTCTTCTTGTCATACTTTTGTACAGGTCTACACACAGACACACACACCCATCAGTTTCACTGTAACTGTCTCTCCCTCTCTGCAGCTCCCACATATTGCTCTAGCTGTCAGCGTCAGCCACCCATAGCAGCTGCCGTGTTTACTTTGGGCTATTGGTGAATAAGCAGGTCTCCTGTTGTTGGTCTGTCTCCTCGATGCCCCATGTGTGGAGTGTTGCTGTCAGGATTACGGCCTCGTAATGAAGAGCAGGGAGAGAGCCACGGGCGCAGAGGTTGGGTTGGAACTGTACTCCAATGGCTTAACGCAGCACATAAGTGTTTTGTTGCACCACTGTGCGTGATTTGACAAACTCATTGCCACTCTCTGTGGGTTTCTGCAAAGCCAGTAATGAACACAGCGAGCCTGAGTGCGATTGGCAAATCAGGAAAAACAGCTCAATGCCAAACCTGAATGAAGATCAATTGTGTGAAAAATGACCATGATGCCCAAATTTTTATTTCCACATCGAAATAATTCCAGTCTGTATTCCAAAATCCCTTTCCATGGAAAGTACTAAGTCCACATTTACATTTCATTTACTTGGAGACAAAAGGGGGATGCTGGTCTGTCTTGATATTATTATCGTCATATCCGGAAGACAGATTTGTTGTGTCTCTTTCAATAGTTATATAAAGAGTTTGGTCTAGAGTTCGAGCCTTGATATAACTCCATAATAATTTGGTGCTATATAATTTAAATTTGATTAAATTGATTTAGAAGTTGATGTTCTGAACTCTGTTTAAAGAGTTTGGATCAGCATTCAAACGGTCTCCCTGTGCTCCATAATTTGTGCAATACTACCCTTCAGTAAACACTATTTCATGAATAGCCCATTTTTTTCATGGTCTTCTAAAGATATGATTCAGTTTACATCCCATTTTGAACACAAACCAGCTCTTATCACTTTCCGTATTCTGGCGAACTGCAATTTGACGCCGTCTTGCATAGACAGCATTCACGCATAAAAGAAGGATCAGATCTGTGTGAATGTCATCCTTAAGGAAGGACACGTTGTTTTTTGGTGAACAGTAAAAGAGGGGTTTTCATATTCGCCTGTCAGATTTCTTTACAGAGTGCAGTAATGCCAAAACACACTTCTCTCTAACAACACCACAGTGTATGTGGATAAATGACTGTTTGAACATTGATCCTGCTGGCAACGGTTCTGTGCCAGTATTATAAGATAGCATTCAGAAGGTCACCTCCTTATTTAACCAACAACAAAACACGACAGCAAGAGGAAGAGTGCAGACCGGCAGGCCGCAGTCACATTGGCTGTCGCAGCAACAGTATGCATTAGGCATGGGTAGCCTGAGTTTGAGGTTACAGGCATTGGTGTCAAACTGTTTGACACAATACACTGTTTATAAAAATTGATCTAACCTGCGCATCTGAAAAGTGAAGCCAATAATGAAGTGTCTGGTGTTATTGAAGTCAATGAAAAATGGCCAAAAAAAAAAAAAAAAAAAAAAAGCTCTATGAGTTTACAGTCTCAATTACTACTTTAGTCTTCTTCAGGACAGCATGATCCCATGTGGAGTTTAGGCCTGACTGGCATTGGGTGCAGTTGAGACCCAGCCAGCTACAGCGATGTTCAGCTACCCTGAAATGGCCCCAGTTTGAACAGGTATTATCAAATACACCTGACATTATTGACCTTGATCTACTCACTATTTTGTTTGGTAGAATCCAACAAGAGACACCACTGAAACTGAGACTACAGCGTTAGACATCTGATGCTGCTCAGTTGGAAGAAAGTTATGCCACCATCTCGCTTGGTGGAGGATGTAACATCTTGGACCTGAATATTCAAACTTCAACACTTTTAACACATTATCCAAGGCTCCATCTAGAGAAACTATTGGCAGCTATTTCTGTCTCATTTTATGTTCTTTTGCTATTTCATTCTTATTTGACTAATTTGTTATGTTTGATGTGTTTAAGTAGCATTTTTATGAGTATACATAATATCAATATATAAATAATGCAAGGTTTGATGAAGTATGTGTTTTAATGCTCAACTTGGCTTCACAGCATCAAGCAAACCATAAAAATAGTACATACTGCAGTGAGCTATCTAACTGTTTATAGGCCATATGCTCACCATACTATATCATCCATTAGCTGGAATCCCAACAGTGAAAAAGATTAGGGAAATAAAATGTGATAATTCCCCCAAGATGTCGCTCACACAAACCTAAAGGCGACGTAAAAGATGGCATGGAGCAGTGAAAAACTCCTGAGCCCTAGAAATCAGGTGCAACCCTAATAAATATGGAGCCACACAGCACAGAATGACTGTCCACTTTAATTGCACATTTTCCCACAGTAATTGATGGAATAATTAAGACTCAGAGGAGTCACTGAAACCATCTGTGCAGGTAAAAAGAGGCGGTCCGAGAGGAGCTGTGGAGAGGAGGAGGGAGAGTGAAAACACTAGGCCTAGGAGGGAAATGAAGAGGAGGAGTGTGCACGAGAGAGGCAGATCGAGACAGAGGGCAGGACTGAAGAGAGAAAGAGAGAGAACAAGAGTGCAAATGTGAGCAAAGGAGAAGAGGTGGATGAGGAGAAAAGAAGAGTAGAAGAGATGAACTCATTAGTTTCAGTTTTATTTGCTACGGAGAAGCTGCTTCTGCCAAATTCAACTTCTGCCAAGCAGATTTACCCAAGATACCAAAAGCTGAGTAAAGTTTACCTGTAGGTGTGTGTGTATGTGTTCTGCAAATGTCACGATGTACAGAATGAGTTTGCGCATGCCCATGTGTTTGTGGAACCTTTGTGTACTTATGTGTGTGTGTGTGCGTGTGTGTGTGTATTGGAGCTGCAGTTACTTTTCAGTGTCAATGTGATAATTTAATTTAGAGGGCGAACACGGGGACACCATCGACGGCAACAGAACATAAACAGAGATATGAAGAAAATAAAGGAGAAAAGAGACACTGCCATTACTCTTCTGATGCCTCTCCTTCTGTGCAAACATTTATTCTTTGTTTAACATAGATACACACAGGCCATCTGGGTGCCTGCACACAACAGCTAGCAGCTACAAAGGCGACCCCCTTCTCTTTGTGCATACTACTATTACAGATTGTTGGCAGTGGCAGCTGATCATGTCACAGCAGACATGCCTAACATCATGACTGGCTGACAAAAAGATGAAACGGGCTTGCATTAAAGTCTCTGCCATGCTACTATATTTGTTCTCTGTTTTGTTTTTCCTCTCAGGCCCACACCGCTGTGCATCTGTGGATATATTCCCACAGTCAGCGTCTGCGATTGACAAGTCTTTCACTAATGAGACTGAATTTCGGTTTGTGGTGCTCAGCAGAGAAGAATGAAATAGACACAGTTCCAATGCGTGTGCATGCTGTGTGAGCGTATGTGTGTATGCGAACACATAAATGCTGTTAGACCCCTTAGCCAACAAATAATGCCTTACTGGTAACAAAGGTCTGAAACCACGGCAACATTTAATACAGACAAAAGACTGACTTCAGTAGCTTTAGATCACATTTATATGAAATCTGAATGGTCTGTTAGGTTTTGTGACAAATTGCATGTACAGACAATTTATTGAATTGAATATGTAAGCTTTTTCTTGTATGAACAAAATGGCTTCAGGCTTAGATCTGATAAAACTAATGGCACCAAATCTAGAAGAACCACAGCAAATTGGTATAAAATATGAGATTGTCATCATTGATCTGTCTGCATCTGCCACTAACACTGTAACTGTCCTACGCTTTGAAGGTTTCAGCTGTTTGGCTGGACTTGCTAGTAAGCACCCAAAAATTTCATGTGGAATGGAGTTGTCACTTTCACCAAATTGAAAACTGTGTGCACACACCGGATTTAGCACAATCCTGAGGAATGACATACTCAGCCAGGGTGTCAATATACTGTTGAAATGTAAATATGTTTTGTGCACTGAACAACTGCAAGACAGAAAGTTAGAAACACCGACAGCAGCTTGACACTGAAATATGGAGAAAGAGGGTGCAGAGATTAGTAGATCGGTGGGAAATTTTAAGATCTATATTGGAGTCTCCGAAACTTGACACTGATGAAAGTTATTTTTAGTATAAAAGTACCATTTATCCGGATTTCCATGGGACACACTGATGACAAAAGGCTTATCCAATTTGTGCTACTTTTTCATAATCCAAATCATGCTATTGTTACATAATCCCATTTTTGGAACACTAATATAATTTTGGCATCATTCATGTCCACGGGACGTAATCTGCATTTATGTTTTATGAGATCTTATTGCACTATATCCTCTCTCTATAGCTCCTGGTTTCGCTCTCCAAGTTTCTCCGATCAGGTTTGAAGAGTCCAGGAAAAAAAAAAAAAAAAAAAAAAAAAAAGACATTAACCTGTAATAAAGGCAGGAAGATGGAATCAACAGGGGAGGAAACACATTATAAAAGGATGGGTGGGGAGGCAGTCAACAGGCCTCAGCTCCCACAACATCAAGGAAGTCCCAGGAGGAAAAGAAGACGAAGGGAGCCAGGTCTGTGGAGGCCTGCGGGGAGGGCCAGAATACATTAGTGTCATCACTAGTAAAGCTCCGCAGACTCACAGAGCTAGAAAGTAGCATTGAGAGAGAGAGGGGAACACAGAACACAACTGATTCTATAGAACTACAAAGTGTTCAAGCTGTCAGCGCGACTGCGAATGATGCAGGGGATGGGCTTCGGGAGTGCATTCATGTGAGTGTGTAGTCGTAGTAGAGCAGAGGCAGATGCTACAGACTCGTAGTAATGTATACCAATTACAAAGGGAACTCGCCGAAGAATGAATGGGTGAATATTTGACTCACTCATTTCCAGAGTATGTTAAGGAGAAGACTGAATACTGATTCCAATTAGCAAGAGTATGGCACAGAGACAGAGCTGAGCAGAAACAAAGTGTCTCTGTCCTCCAGTAAAATTTTGAATAATTTTCTGAAACTCAAGGCATGCATTTTGGGATGATTTTATGTCTGTTAGATACACAGCTACAATAGCAGCCTGCAGCCAGTAAACACACACACGGTTAATCTAAATAAAAAATAAATAAATAAATCAAAAACAAATTAAACTTGAAAGCGAATATGTGTGCCAGACTAGTTCTGGGTTGGGACAAGTAACTTCTGAGGCCCCCAATGCTCCGTTGGTTGCCCAACAAAATGATGAATGTGACAAGACCAGGAAGTGACTCTGGCTTGCCAAGACAGCGCTAAACACCCATACTGTTGTCACACTATAATTAAATTGATTAAACAAACAAGATGTAATGAGGTAATTAGTGAGCATCTGAGGTGCTGGTGGGTCAATTCTGTTACCGTGGTTCCCCAACAACACACTTTGGATGGACTAAGGAAAAGCAGATACAAATCGCTGTTGCAGGACTAATGATATTGTCTTTTTTTTTTTTCTTTTGTCTTTTTTTTTTTTTATTCTACAACCCTTGTCAAACTTGGCACCTACATTACCCACAATGCTACTCAGCCACCGACAGTTTGGTTGGAGAGTGTGTGATGGTAGTAGCAGCTATGAGTGTCACATTAGTGTTAATTTGGCAGGCTGTTCTTGAAATTTGCATGTTGGGACACTACAGTGCTGTTTTTGTTTTTTTTTTGTTTTTTAAATTTCAGTCCAGCTTCTCTCCAATCTACTGATGGAAGTGACTGACTCCAGCCACCACATTCTGGAGGAATATGATATGTATAATATACAGATTGTTATTTCCCTCAGCAGGTATTTGAGATATGATATACATAATTTCATTCCAAACTCATTTAAAATCTAAAAGCAACTGAAGCCCTTTCATGTCCTTGTGCAGCTATTATTAACAGAAGAAAAATGAATATGGAACTTGAGATGAATGGGATCAGTGTCTTAACGCTGCTCTTTTTAAACATTAGCTCGATCCGACAGTCTCTGCCCTCTTCAGGTTATTAAATAGCCCAGTGAGGGCATCCATCTCTTTTGATAATTACGAGCTGCCTGGGAAGATCTGCCTTTTATTTTAACAATTACATGTCTCTGAGACAGACTAAGTGTAAAGATATATTTTTCTCTTGCCTATGCCTTGCTCTATCTGGCCCAGTTTTCTGCTGCCTGCTCTTCTCAGATCTAAAAAGCTCCAACGACAGAGGGGGGCTGTGAAGTCTTTTAAGCAACTCTGAATCTCAGAGTGTCTAAAGTAGGAGGGAGCACCAGGGGGAAGAGTGAAAGGAGAAAGTAACAGTAAAGTAAGAGAGGAGTGTACACAAATGAAAAAGACCAGTAAAGAGATACAGAGACACAAATACAAAGTATGTCCATGAGAGATGGAAGTAGCAGAGGGGGGTTGGTCATTTGACACAGTCAGAGCAGGGTGCAGTGACTGTGAAACTGCTTAAATAAACACTGCAAGAGAGCAGGAAGGGTGGCGGGAGGGTGAGCGCATGAGCGATCAGCCCCTAAGACGAAAAAAAAAAAAAAAAAAAAAACAAAGGAAAGCGATTGGACGCAGGCCATTTTTTTTACATAAGGAAAAGGAAGGACATTAAAGAAAGAGACATGGACTAAAAAAGGGAGGTAGATGATGTGTGTCACCCACAAGAAAAAAAAAAGAGGGATGAAAAGGCCGATTACAAACCAGACTGTAGAATTGGACTAAGAGATGGAGCTTTTTAAAAGATGGAGGCAATGAAGGGAGATAGTGGCTGGGGGGGGAGTGAATCGATGGAAACAGAAGCGATGACTGCCAGAGGGGAAAAATGCCTCAGGGACCACGCCAGCCTTAACTCACATAACGCTTCTGTGACAGAGAAGCCTTTTACCTCCAATCACAGTAATTTCCATATTCACTTCAGCCAATATTGGCAAGGTCTTTTACATGAAGAGCCAGTGTCATGGCTCCGCAGGGACTATACAACCTATTAAAACCAACTGACATTTGCAAAAAACAAATGATAGTTTTACACAAAGTGCTGTAGTTAAAATATAAGCTTTTCATTCACTAGCTCTTCTCTTTCTAATGTTGAGCAAGTCTCTCGGTGCCGTGGCACTTTTAAAGCTGAGATAATTACTGCCCTTGCGTCTTTACATTCATACAGCAATATAGGGTCTTAATTCCATAGATTCTTGATTTGTATTATATGCTACAGAATGGAAGAAGCAAGTTATTTTGAACTGATGCAAAATGCATACAATTGAGATTTTTTTTTCCCAGCTTCATCTCGTCGTACAATTTTTATGTTGCTCGTAAAAATTCATTAAAGATTTATAATGAGCTAACTTCTGCCTCTGAAAAAAATCAGAGTACGACAACTACATTAATTTGCTTTCCTGCTGAGAGATCAAAGCTCAAGGTCCCCACATGTGAAGTATCAAGCTGTCGCCAGCGATTGACGAGCTTTGCTTACTTTAGCTTAGCAAGCTGAAAATGTACTGATCAACGTGTTGTGGCTTAGCCTGTCTTTGGTCTGCCGTCTGTACACAAGCAAATATGTAAACAGGAAGTACTGTGCTGTAACTAGTTCTTGGCGAACAACACACTGGACCACAAACATCTCAAAGTCTCGTCATTATTGCGATGTTGCCAGGCAACCAGCAAAGAAGTTCTGTGGCAGGAGATACACACTGATTGTCATACCGCATCACTCCCTCTACAACCATGCACTGCTTTTATTCTTCTGCTAATGTTTCCGATTACACACACGACATACAACAAGTTCATTAGTGAGTTTTAGAGGGTAGATTTTGCACACTTTGGAGGCGATGCATTTCTCCTGCTTCAAGTCGTAATGCTTAACTGAGCTAATCCCCCACGCTTAGTCTTCTAACCAACTCTCAATGAGAAAGTAATAAACCTAGTTCCCTAAATGGTAAACTATACCTTTAAGGTTTGTTTCCTATGACCAGAATATCCTCATTTTTACAGATGAACAAATATATGCTTTTTTTATTGCTTTTTTCTGCTAAACAATAGCTAAGCAATACTTATTTTATTATATTATGAGAAATGGTGAAAATAAGTGTTTATTTTTCATTATTACAATGCTTTTCCACTTTAACAAGAAAGCTTTTGTATTATAAGGAAATATTGTTTTTACTGCTCAGTAGAGTGCATTAGATAATTGTAATAAAACAACAGTAGAACCTAATACAGATAAGTTATTTTGTCTGGTAACTTCTTAAGATGCATATAGTTTGTACAGGACTTCAAGACTGTGATTATCCTCACATCTCTTATTGATAAACCAATTTCATCACAGAGAGGGACCTCATATTTGTGTGTGTGTCCTTTCCTGCTCACAAAAGCCTGCACTGGGCATCAGATAAACTGACTTACAGTCTGTTTTTTATTTTCACAACACTAACAAGCACAAAGGAAAAAAAGGCTTGCTGAATTTGAAGTTATTAAAATCCAGCATGCGTCCACAAACATATTTATTTTGCTTATTGTTATACCTTGCTTAGTTCCATTACAAAAACATATGCTATTTATGTGTTATTGCATCGCTTGCATGAATGAAGACTGCTCGGTTATATGCCAGTAATGCTGTGCTTCCTTAGTTGTGTTTCTGTATGTTTGCGGGCGCTGCTGCTCCGGCTGCAGGTTTCTGTTTGGTGTCTCTGGACCAAAGGTCAGCAGCTCAACTGTCACATTTAGTCCGTCACAGCATCTGCTCTGTCTTACAAAAATGGTGTGAGGTTCAAGCTCGGTTGACGACACTCGACCTTCCAGTGTGGGCTGCTAGTGAGTGGGGAGGAGAGTGACAGGGCCGAGCTGAAAAATGGCAGTGGACACAGGGGTCACGGAGCCAAAGGGCCATGAAGAGTCACAGGGATGGAGAAAACACAGGCAGGGTGATGGAGGATAACCACGAGAGAGAGCAACTTCTCCGGGCAGCGTTTGCATCTCCTTCATGCTCTTTTGCTCTTACTGTGTGCATTTCTCTCTTGCACACCTGGGTCTGCCCCCCCCACACCCTTTGTGTTCTCACTTTCTTGCCTTCTCTTTCTGTGCTGCTTGCTCCACCGCTCTGTTGGCTTCAGGCATTGCTGTCTGTTCCCCTCTTTCACTCTGTGATGGAGGGATGGCCTATGGAGTGAAGGGGTGATGAAGCGATGGAGGCCTTCAGCATAAGAAAAAAAAACCCCTTTCCTCTTTTGTCCACCCTGAACGAGACCCAATTAATCATTTATTGTGTGTATGTCAACCTTCAGAACATCGTGGTTGATGTGCCTGTTTCATTAAAGGGTCAGTTCCCACAAATAACAAAAAGATAAATCATCGCTCTTTGTGGTGGAGTAGCCATGAGTTTATAATTATTTTTGTCATTATAGTAATTATTATACTGTTATTACCCATACTGCAATTTCAAGTAGGGAAGTAGGGAGGGGAAGGACCTGCAGCGTAGATACCCAGGTCAGGGTCGAACTTGGGAGGTTGGGATAATGTGAAATGTTACATTATTAGTTGCAGTAACAACATCGAAAATGTTTACAAAGGATGGCATAAAAATTCAGAGACATTGCTGTGAACACTTGTCTTAGGGCTATAAACATCTATTATTGTTACTAGTGGGGGTAATGTAATCCTTGCCAGGTCTATATACGGTGAGAACATTGTTTCCTACGTCCATTTACTGCACAGGAGTCAAATGGAAGCGGTCAGGGTGGATAATGGGTGTGTTCAGGACAAGAAAAGTCCTATACAAGCACTTCGGATAAGGTTTAGAGAGAAAGAAAAAAAAAAAAATAATATAAAAAAAACACGGTTCAGTTAAACGTCACGAAATCAAATCAAGCCACAATGATTTTTTTCCCCCACCTTTAGCAAAAGCAGTGAATTTCTAACCATAACCAGACAAAATTCTCTTGTTGCCAGAGAAGGATGTTGTATTTGAAGAGTGGACATACGCTGAATGGAAAAAAATATATATATACACATGTAGTATAGAATATTTTGTGTCAACATGTGTCAGCATTTTATAACATTTTATATTTTATAAAAATAATACAAAGGGTTAGTGAGAAGATGCTTTTGTAATTTGGATGAACTGAAGCTTCAACTACAGTCTTTATAAACGCTGTTCCACAAAGTAAATAACTAATCCCATTTATCTCAAACCTTTGTGTGTCTGTCAGGTCACAAGTGCACAAATAACTGCACACTGCATGTGCATTTACTCCACCTGTACATTGATGGTGCTTGTATGTGTACTATTCACACATTTCCACTGCACTCCATAGCACACTTCATTATTTCCTCACACATTTTAATGAGCCAGTGCTTCACGATTGGACCAATTAGTCTCAGTAATCTGGTCAATTTAGCCATCCCGCTTCCTCCTCTGGGTTCTCAGCTCCAGGAAATCCCGTTAAAGCTCTGCCATTCGATGGGAGCATTGAATGGGTGGAAGGAGGAGAAGAGGGGTTTGTGTAGAGTTGGATGGGGGTGGTGGGAGTGGGAGGGGAATCTATCGGCCGTTCGATATCATAATGGTGCATTACAGCTTCTAAAGCTCCCAACGCGTCGCAGCAAGCTACACCCCGAGGTCAGACAGAGTATCATTTAACTCTGATAGAAGCATCTGTGCTTTGAGCAGCGGCCCTCTCGCTTACTCCCTCTCCCACAGGCATTATTGTTTAATTGCAGGTATAGCGGGCGCACGGGGTTAGCAAGGGTTATCCGTAATGCGACGCAGCATAGTTATAACCATGTATTACCATCACTCTTTTCTCCATTAGAATGAGCCAAGTGTTGTGGTATTGATCTTTAAGCCACTTCATGCACTATTATCAAAGCTTTAATGACGATTTTAAATCTGTGCCTGGATCTGGTGTGGCTTTGGTATCAATTAGTTTGGTCTATTGCCTTATGCACCTTCTTCATGACCCTTGTTCCAATCCTTCTCATCATGTGGTGACATCTGCATGGCAAGCATAACATGATTCTAGCATAATTAGCTCTTACCTATAATTAAGGCACCTCTCCTGGCTCCTCACTATTTGATTGTTTACTGTGGTGTGCTGCATTATTAAATTTGAATGGGGGGGGCTTCCCAGCTCATGTTACTGATTGTCTCTTCAGCGAGGTGCTCTCTTAAACTTAAATGACTTTGAACTAATGTTTTGTAATTCTTTATCATACTTGCTCATGGTAATTTATTCTTTTATTCCCTGTGTACACGAAAGCAGACATAGAGAACAAAAGCAATGGCTCGGTATGCAAACATAATTCAATGATGTTAACAGCAAGATAACATTTACTTTTTCATTTCTTTTTTGCCCTTTGTTTCCTTTGACACACCATCGTCCACACTGCTGTTTCTGGGTGTGGATAAATATCTCTCTTTATCAAAGTATATGTTGGCAAAATGAGCAGTTAATTGAGATACAGAGTGTTTGTCTTGGACTGAATACTCTAACATCATATCGATTGCAAGGCCTTGTTTATGTCACATTTGACTGAGTATGATCAATTTTGCCCTGGCACTTTGATTGATCACCAATACGCTGTCACATTATTGATTGGGGCCATGGTTAGAATAATTCCACCATCTTATAATAAATAAAGAAGAACATGCTGAGCCGGCCTGATTTGTTTCCTGGACAGCCGCCTCTCTCACTATAATCTCCTTATTTTGTTTAATGTCCAGGCACACATGCCGTCCTCTGCTGTCCAAATTCACACCGATAAACATCCTTTCTTTTCCTCAGATTCTCCCTGGTGGTTAGCCTCGGTTCCTCAATTTCACACAGAAACACACACACACTCTTTCCTCACTTCTTTGCTCATTATCCTTTCTTCCCCAACTTTTTGACTTGTCATTTTTCCAAAGCCTCTCAAAGATCTCCTCTGTGCATCTGCGAATTGTGTCTCTCTGTAGCTGTGCCCCTGTACAGCCAGTCTCTTCACTCCATCCATCTCTGTCTCTCTCCTGCCTATCCCCACTCCCCTCATCCATCTCTCCTGCTCCCTTATTCACATCCTCTGAGCTTTCTCGCCTCTTTGTTTGCGGGATCATGGCAAGCAAGTTTTCTCCTTGACCCTTTGCAGTAAAATCGTAACATTACTGTGAATCATGTCAATATAGTATGATACATCTATTTATCTATAGATGCCTCTATCTATCTGTGTATCCATCTGTCAACACAACATGGACAGACAGTACACCCATATGTTACGCTTTCCATTGATATTTATGGGACAGTTTCTGTGGGACAGGGAATAGCTCGCATTCATTCACAAGAGGATTAGTGAGGTCAGGCACTGATGTTGTGTTGGGTGATGAGGCCCGACACATAGTTGGTGTTCTAGTTTATCCAAATGCTGTAGGGTGGGGTTGAGTTCTTGCGCATCAGACTGATGAAAAAAAATAAATAAATAAATTTCACTTTTCACTTGACAGCGCAGTCATCTCATCCCCTCAATTTTAAAAGCACACAACTGTGCCAAAGTTCAGCATGGAAGGATTAATGTTTCCCCTAATTGGAGCTAGTCCAAGCCCATTCTGAGGAAAACAGAACCAGATGAAGTCCACAAAAGAAGCCTGAAGAAATATGAAGTGTATTTCTTTTCTTTAAAAAAAAAAGATATTTTTTTGTCGTTGTCTTAGTAAATTCCAGCATTACAACTTAACAAGTGTTTCCCGATTGAGATGAATTAAAAATAGTAAGTAGGAATTAATATTACCCAGAGGCAAGGGGACTTAATAAACAAGTTAAAGCAACAGTCTGTTTTGGGATATACATGAATTCACTCGCTCACAGAATAACATTGGAGGATCAGTGCATTTGTACGGCAAATTTCAAAGCACTGCCGGCAGGTGGTTTGCTTACTGTAGCTTTGAAATAGGAGGAAACGGGAAAGCACCTAGTTTAACAGAACCTCCACAACGCATCAAGCATCTCACTTGTTTAATCTAAAATGAAAACAGGAGTTGCAGACAAGACCAGTCCAGTTTCTGGATGACTAACTGTCTACAGGCCTCTGCGATTAAAGGTTTCTGGCAGATGGATGGATGGTCGCAATCTTGGCAGACTGTCAGGCCCTGAGTTGCTAAAAAGTCAAAATCATCTTTGCACTAGACCTTAAAGATGGTTCTGCTGTAAACTTGGGCTCTTAAACTTCTATGGGGACTTCATCACATTTAGAGCCAGCCGCATGTGATCATTTGAAGAACTGCAGTTTTTTTTTTTTTTACTTCATCTCTCAGTCTCTATAGAGATGTGGTACTTCTCCGTTTATCGAACTCTGAGTCGATAATACTTCTAAACATAGTGGAAGTATTCAGCTTGTTGTATGTGGTACAGCTCAGTTACACAACATAAATGGGGAAGGTAAACTGAAGCAAGATGTAATGAGTACATTGACAAATGCCTGTGGACAAACTCATCCACAATCCAAAGCTTCCTCTCATACACGTGCAGCCAAGCAGACAAAAGTCCAGTCGTTCCTCTTTCTTTTCTTCTCCTCCCTCTTGTGTCTGTCTCTTCTTTTTTCCTCCTCCCTTCCCACTCCACACACCAAGACCAATTAAAGAGCATCCCTTGTTCCTTTTTTGGCTCAACCAAGACATTCTCCAGGGCCACTAATTAACCACAAACCTTCCCCCTTTCTGTCTCTTTCTTTCTCTGGCTCTCCCTGCACTGTCACCTCTCTCCCTCCCTCCCCCCAGCAACCTCTTTCCATCAGTTCACTCATGCTTCCCTCCCTTCACAACTCTCAGCTGGCTCTCCATCCCTTGCTCTTTTTGCCTATTTGTCACGGTAGAGGTTTGATATTCACATTGGGACAGTCTTCAGAGTCAATCTGTGCAAAGTGTCTGACTTGTTATTCTCTTCTGTTGGTGTTAACCATGTGCCCTGTGACCTCCGCCATGTACACTTTAGGAGAATGTCCAGATCTGACAGTGCTGCTGCCTTTTAACAATGTTCCTCCATACCTACTGTTGCCCGCTGTCCACAGTTGAGCCCACTGACACTGACAACCATCCCTGTTAATGGGGCCAGTCATAGAAAACACACTGTACTCCTGCTTTGGCTCTCAGTCTCTCTTTTTTCATCTCTACCTGTCAGGGCACAGCTTGAGGAAAATATATGCAGCTTCATTGAAACATTCACCTGGCTTGGCAACGTGTAAGCCAGTTCTTTACTGTATGTAAATTTTGGCAAAGAAAAACAGAAGACATCTATCATTACCATATTTTCAGATACTGGAGTCCATCCAAAAAAAAAAAATAAACTTGATTTGTCAAAGATATTATCCAGCCTTGGTGTTTACTCCCTTTATACACAGCTATTTGTTCTGTTTTTGGCTGCCATACAGATTCATATCACAATAACCAGGGAGCTAGTTTGCAGTATTTCGTGTGGTCCCTTTCTTCTATTCAACTTTGATGACAACTTCAGAACACACAAATGTTTTGTTGTAGTATCGTGTTCTCTCAATCACAGGAAAGAACATTCGGTCGAGAACTATTTCAGTGTTAAGGTTCACCTGATGAACTCAGCAGAAACAAGAAATAACTCACGAGCAAATTTTTATTTTCGAGGCAGAGTTGTAGGCAACAAAAGGATCCTGCCAAATGAAAGAGGAACAGCTGTAGGTGCTCATTCTGATTCATGTGCTGCAAACTAGTGTCTTGTTTTGGGCTGATGGAGGTAATTAGCTGTAATTTTTGGAGGTGGACTAACTCCAGTAAATAGGAAAAACTGGAATAAACACTGATGCCCTAACGGGATGCATTTTCTGGTCAGTCACACTCAGTTTACTCACTATTTTTCAAGCAAACACAAAATTAATGGCATGTTATAGATACTCTGTACGGCATATGGCAACAAGCAGAGTGCTGTGGCAACTAGAAGCTTTGTAAGGCTGTTCTGAGGCACAGCAGATGAGCTAAATGCCCTGCATGCAAAAGTTATTTGTTAGCATATACAAACTAAGGGTGTGCCAAAAAAAAAAAAACAATTCATGTAAGAATCGCAATTCCCAATTACCAAGATTCAGAACCGATTTAAAATGTCCCAAAACCTATTTTAATAAAATAAAACTAATCCACAGGCTGTATGTGCCACCACGTCACAACGGAGCCGGTTGTGGAACATACGCAGGCGCGGTAAGAACCAAAACAAGGAGGAAACTACAACATGGAGGAAAGACCGGCCCCGTCCTCATTGAAGACAAAGACTTGGACTCATTTTGGTTTTTACCTTGAGCCCTATGAAATCCGTTAAAAATTTTTCCCATATTTTTTTTCCAGTTTTTTAATTTTTAAGAATTCAGTTTTACACAAATGTTTTTTTTTTTTTTGTTTGTTTTAAGTAATGAAATATAGACCATTTATTCAGTTATAACTGACACATTTAAGCAAAAACATAATAAAACAATGCCTCATCTAGACTCTACTATCTGCAGGGGTCTGGTCTCTGGCCTGGTCTAGTCTCTGGTGAGGTCCCATCTCTGTACTCCTGGTCTGGTCTGGTCCGGTCTAGTCTCTGTGGGGTCCGGTGTCTCATCTAGTCTGGTCTCTAGTCTATAACCTTAACCCTTACCCTAGACACGTTCAGGTGCCCTTCTTATTGCGGGGCGACAGCGTTAACCACTACGTCACTGTGCTGCTCAGGTCACCAACATTTACATCAAGATTTTATAGGCCCCCATTTACCGAATGCCCGGGAAGACCAAGCTTGACATGAGCAAGGTTTGCAAAATGAGGAACCCATGTTTAGCTGCACTATTTTTTTTATTTTTTTTTATAAAGAGACACTTCTATTTTTGGTACTTAAGCAATATGTGATATTGCTTTTATGCAACAGTTGCAACAATTCCATCTCAGCATGGATAAATGTTTCAAACTTAATAAATGTGAAAAAGACAGCAAAGCAGACTGGAGTAGATCCTGAGGATCCAACACGTCTATGGTGGAAAGGAGGTCTGTCACCTCACAGCAAGAACCCTGGCCTGGGGCCTGGAGCTTCCTTGACCTCTGCATGACCAGTTCCCTCCAAGCACTCTGGTTTCCTTCCAAAGACACGCATGCTTGGATTAAATGGTGAGTCTATATTGCACAAAGGCACGTGTGTGAATGACTGCCTCTAGATGTCGGCCCTTGACATATAGAGGTGTAAACCGCCCTTGCCCTGGGTTTGGCTCCATCGCCCCCGTGACCCTGATGGATAGGCAGTATAGATAATGGATGGATGGAGCATCAAGTGTTATAGCATTATTCATCCTCTTGGAACAATAAATGTCTGTGCAAAATTTTATGACAATTCATGAAAGAAAAAAAAAAAAAAAAAAAAAAAAAAGCTTTTTGAGATTCTTCAGACCTACCAACAGAAGCACACTGGTCACAGAGCCAAAAGTGTTGGCTATAATTGATTTAAATACAAAAAACACACAAAAAATGAATTATTTATGAAGCAGTTTACAAAACGAATTATGTTTTTTGTAGATATTTCAGACTTGTCTTCTTCCGAGAACTGACTACAGTCCAATATTTGTATTTCCCACTGAATCATTAGTTATAAAAGTGTGCTGCCAGTGTAGCCCAGTAAATATACACATCCCGCAGGGCTGGGAGTGCAGGGTGAGAGGAGGAGAGCGATTGCTCTGGGTCTCACTTTGTCAAGAACTGACTGATAAGAGGTTTTGTTTTCATGACGCCACCCAGATCACCAAACTCCTTCTCCCTCATTCAATCCCCAGTCCCTGAGGCAAAACTAATCCTAACTAAAGTCCCGAGATTCCTCCCCTCTCTCATCCCACTCCTCTTTTTTTCACTCCGCCATGTTCTGTCATTCCTGAATTGGCACTAATCCCCCCTCCTCCTCCTTATTTTTTTTTTTCCTCATCTCCTCTTTCCTCCTCTTTGTGTTTTTATGATCTGTCGTTACCGGAGCAAAACTAATCTTCCCCCCTCCCTCCTGCCTCCTGCCTTCTCTTCCTCCGGTGGCTCCAGTCGTCCTTGCCCCTTCCTCGCTTTTTCCAACTCTGGCTTCCACTTCTTCCAACTGACACCCTACTGTTACTCACCTCAGACCACAACTGTATTCACATTTCTCCTCCCGCCCCCTCCCTCGCCAGCACAGTACATCTCCCCTGTTCTCTGCAGGCAAAGTTATATTGACAGCCAAGGCTTTGGAAAAAGGTTCAGGTGAAAGCTGCCGCCATGTACCTGATGTTCCTCCCCAAAACATCTAACACAAATAGTCTTCATCTGACACTATATCCAAGAGCAGTACTAGAAGGAAGAAGATATACCGTGTAATAGTGTTCTCCCACCTTTCAAATAGGAGACAGTGGCAGTGTAGTAGCTATAAAAGCAGAAGCAAAAGGCTTTTCACAGACATATGTGCATCCTGGCTAGAATCACACATCCTCTGACATCTCATTCATACAATGAGATTCACTTACGAGTTCTGGCATACACACACACACACACACACACCACTCACAGATAGCCACATGCACAAATACCCAAGGATTTGTATTGAAAGGGGCCCTGCAATTTTTTCTGTTTCTTAAAGTCCATGACGGCAGAGTGGACATGGAGAGAACACGACGCTGACAGCTCATTCTTCGCAGCTCCGCCTGAAGTGCGTATATCTGCTGTAGCTGCATAATTACAGAGTTATCAGAGCCTTTTTCAGGTCCTCAGCTACCGACAGCATATGAAAAGACCCCAATTAAGCAATTATCTTTAAAGGTAGAGCCTAATTCAGTCATTTGAGCTCCAAAGAAGCATTGAGAACGAGCCCACAGTGGCTGACAGCTAATTCAGAAAAGTGGGGCTAAAGGCATTAAGGCTCAGATAAAAATAGGAGGGGGCTTGTCATTGCCTAACACTCTGAAAAATTGCAAAAGCAGAGCCGAAATGTCAAACTCTTGTCAGAAAAGATTACAGTTTTTATGTGCACACTAAGGACATTCATGCCACTTAATAAGCCCCTTCCTAGCTTTGCTTTCTGTAACACTACAGTTCATTTAATTCCAAGATATGCCACTACTATTCTAGCATTGAGGAATTGAGTACATCTTTCTTCTATTCTAATGGCTGAATAGACTGACTCAATCAGACACCCCTTCTGTGGCGTGCCATGTTTTAGTTCCACTAATGGTGACTAAATGCATCTCACATTTTAACAATTAGTTCATCACACTTTTACTTTCTGCCTTTGTCACTCTCACCGATGAGAAAAGTCCTCTACTCGAACACTGACCTGTAATGATTCTCACAAATCACCACGCCACATCAAGACAAATTGGTGGAAATGGGTGCATTTTTCTCACCCGGCAATTTCCATTCCTGTTATGTTTAATGTCAGATGTGAGCATTTCCTGCCTTTAAAACAATATCACTATTTCACTTCTTCATCCAGCATGTTCTGACATTTCCTCTCTTTGTTTGATCTTTTTAGCAAAGTCCATAAATGTAATATGGGAGAAGACAGTGTTGCTTCTGTAGTCTGTTTTGTCATATCCAGAGCTTTCTATGTGTCTCTGTGGTTGTATCAATCTCAATTGTCTGCGTTATACTGTTTGTCAACGTGTCTACACTGCTGGGGTAAGGTGAAGTGATAGACGACTTGACTAGTTTCTCGCCTCCTGAGCTTACAATTTAAGGAAGTGACAGTTGCAGTCCTGACTTTTCATAACTTTCTGGTGTTATGCTTTAGTATATTCCAACAGTATGACAGGGAGAGCCTGACAATATGTACTTTCCTTTTGGATGTTGAGCCGGAAGTGTGCCAAATGTCACTCTGTTTCGACAACAGTGCTCTGGCTCATTCTGATCAGAATCAACACAATGATAGTCAGACATATTGTGGCGCATTATTCATTTTTGTCTGTCTGATTACCCACTACCATTTGACAACTATCACAGTCAAATGTGTTTGAATTACAAGCAGTGAGTAGCGAAAAGAGAAAAATGGCCCATATACTGCCTATCTATCATGCAAAGCGGATCTTTTGCAGCAGCAACGAAAGAGAATTAAACGTTCACTGACTCCCTGGGAGTATAGTTCATAAACACTAGGCTCTAGTTTGACACAATGTCTATCCTCAGGGAGGATAAGTAGTCTCACAAATGGCCAATAAGTCAGAAAGTGCTCCATAATCCACAAAGATAAATCCACTGTGCCAAGGCAATTCATAACATTTGAGATGTGTGGAGTCATTTAACCATTTCCATTGATTACTGTCGTTTTGGAAGCACGTTGCCGTCAGGGGTCCTGAATGGAGAGGCTACTTAAGGCTCGACGTAGTGATCAATACTGCAGTCTCCAGGTCCAGACGGCATCTCACACATCAAGGCCAGGTGGAAGTCCTGCCTAGCTCTTCACCAACTGGATCAATACAACATACATACACACACACACACACACACACAATCTCATGCACACCATTTGCTCCCAACCTCCCATCAACAGGTGCAGTTTAATATGCTTCATTTAAAAGAATGAGTCATTGAATCAGACCAGATTGCGTATCCTTGTTCTACATAAAGAAAGCAGTCAGACGCTTCAACTGCCAGACAAGAAATATACTAATGTTTAAAAGACCAGTAAAAGATCTGCCAAGGTTGAAAATCAAGATAAAGTGCTCAGTCGACCTTAAAATTGATTTATAACCTTACTCTTACAAACTGCGAAAATACATGAGCTAGTGCAACAGTGTTTAAGGCTGATTTCATTTTGAGCCATGTTCCCTTTGAATTCATCATCGGCACATGATCCAAAAATATGGTGGAAGAATATCTCTCACAGCCTTAACGCAAGTCCCTGGAAATGATGGAGGGGAAACTAAGAGCTACTAAAATGCTGTCGTGGGTTTACAGTGCAGAATTATAAGGACAGGCAGCTTGACCCCTGCTGCTCATATCGACAGCCATTACCGATTTTTTTTTTTTTCCCCCCTGCTGTAGGACTCAGTATGCCACTTGCAATCCCAACAGGCAAGCTCATGAAAGAACTCTGACTGCCAGTCTCAGTGCCTTTTTCAATAGATCCACTCATAGAACAACTCTTACACAAACATGTCATAAAGTCCAATGAGCAGAGTTTGCAGGTTAGATCGATATGGCTAACAACAACGTGCTCTGGCCCAAACACCTTAAAATCGGTATCACCAGAGGTGCCGGAGTTGCTCCTCAGACCAGATCAATGCTTGACTCCATTAGAGGACCTTTTTATCTACAGAAGTGCTTAGTAGAGGTGGATGAGTTAGTGTTGGCACAGGCACTGGCTCAGCCTTTAACCTCTTGCAGTAGGTCTCAATTGCACTTAAGGGGATAAACATTGTGCAACTCTCGTTTGTTTACTGACTAAGTTTGACAAGTGCCCAGTGAAAGCAAGGACAAGATGACGATGTGGTAAGGATGCAGTGTATCCAAGATTTCACATTAAGATTGGCCCGATTTCAACCACAAAGTGTGTGCCTTTGTGCCAGAGCAGCTGTTGTTTGACATGCAGTTTGAGGCAGGGTCCCGATTCATTGTCTAAATGATCAACAAACTGGCTGTCGGACACCAAGATGGATTTCTGGCAGGTCAGAAATTTTGGTTGGCCGTCTTGCAGCTTGAATAACTCCATAGCCTGATTTCTCATGTGGTTTCTGCCAAAAGATCCATCATAAACTGTTGCGAGTTTGCTTTAAAATCATTATAGTTGTACTTGACATGCTGTAGTTTTGTCTGAGATTTTATACAATACTGTCTGCATTCTCTGATTATTCACGCAAACAAAAAGCAATTATGGAGTTCTCTCTTGAGGAGGATGCAATGGAAAGCTAATTTGCAAAAACTTTACTGAAGCTGTCACTTCAGTGTCAGCACCACAACTCCAACAGAACATGGCAGAATGTGTTCTGGGCAGAAAGACTGACAAAAACATACACAATGTGTTTCCCCATTCTGGTCTCTACTCACATACAATCAGTGGAACCAATCATTTTGTTGGTTTTGCATTTTTCTGCATGAAACATATGGCAGGGGGAGCATAAAAATACAACTGATGGGCCGAAGCCTTGTTGAAACAAATCAGGCAAAGCAGCAGCAGAACATACAGGAGCTTACAGAAACAAAGTGTTGGTGACACCTTACCTTAGAGCCGATCTGACGTCCTCTGTCCTACCTTCAGTTATCTGCAAGCATCCACCATCCACCGATCAAAAGGAGCATTTCTTAGACAATAATCTAATAATCAAAGTTGTGAATATTATAAGTCTATTACATATTCAGACAGTTAGGCATCTTCTTCTTCATTTTTCTTCGAAATTAAAAAAGTTGCTTTGCTTTGGAATATGTTGATGTTCTTTGGTTTACCGACCTGACTGGCTAGCTACATTTTGATGGTTATTCTAGCTCCCTGAATAAGCGCTGCTCTGGACGTCTCTCCCTCCGGCCTGACTTTAATTAACACCGCGGATGTTTCGTTAAAAAGCGATGCGCCCTTTAAATTGGCGCACATTGACTAATTGCTCGCCTCGCGCGCAGAACCAGGAAGGCTTCCGGTTTTTTTTTCCGGGTCACGGGCGTCGTGACATCGTGACGTCACTCCCGTATGTCCCTCCCTTCGGGGGACAGGTGAGGAGGAGATCAGGTAGACTGAGACACTTTAATTCATGCGGATGAATGAAATGAAAGAGAAGGAAAGAGAGAAGAGGCTTTGTAGGTTTTTGTACTACTGGATTACTGTAGAATAGAAAGCTGAGCTCAGATTAATGCAGATCTTTGTTTATCCTGAGCGAAATAACAAAGATGGCCTGAGTCATGCATGACCGTATTCAGGTGCAGTGGCTAAGATGTATTTTTCCTCTGTTGGTCTCAGAGGAGTAGTCTCCACTCAGTTCTCAGGTGTGATAAAGACTTCAATTTCCCTTTTTTTTTTTAAATTGCTTTGGAAAATGTTAATTTTTGGTCTCAGTAAGTCAACAATAAGGTGTAAAATTACAGCATCAAGGAAAGTGTTGCAAAACGAATAACTGTGCCAGTGACTTTACTCGGAGGTCTCTGTTTTTGTGATTACCCCTTTCTCTGTATTTTATGATGCTGCCACGGTTCAACAACATTAATATGCTGTTATATATGGCTCCTTTGAAGTCTAATTTATGTCCTCATTTAGTCTTGCAGAACTAATTATGTGCAAAATTGGAACTATTAAACACTAGACTGATTCTATGATTATTTAACTGTATCTGAGGAACCCGCTATGACAAAAATATGTGACTCTTAGAACAAAAATCCTGAATTATATTTTAGCTGAAAAGTCTTTAATCAGGAAGCTTTAATCAGGCACTATATGGCTAGTGGATTTATCTTGTGCTCAGCTGTGTTATACCATATTAGCCTGAGTATTTTGTGATTGCATTTAAAATGTCTCTTATGCTATTTGACATTTGGACAAGTTTTGATGTAAGTACTGCAGGCATATACTTAAAATGAGTCATTTTCAATACCTGATCATTATAACAGATCAGACAGCTAGATTAACTAGGTAATGTAAAACTGGAGCCAACAAGCTGCCACAGAATGACATTCACTTTTTTTTTTTTTTTAAATTTTGCAAGAAAAAACCACCATGTGAGAAGCTAGCAGTGGAGATTTCTCAGATATTGAGTCAAAACGTGAATCAAGTTTTTCCCCCATCTGTTTTAGTCCTCTGTAATGTGCTCAGCTGTGTACTTTTGCCTTTGAACAGATCCCACCAGGAGTTCTAATTTAATATATGACACTCATTTTTAGCCGAATTGCCCTTTTGGTCCCAAGGTCTTGTGTCATGTGTCTTGAGGGGTGGGCAGATTATTTCATATTTCCATTCTCTCTGACAGTGTCGGTCTGAGGCAAATCGGCAAATCACATTAACTGAATTATACATTTTGTGAAATGTATTATTCAAAGATTAATCTATCACAGACAGTTTGTTGTTTCACAGAATATTAACCTTAGAATGAATTGGGTTTTTTTTTTTTTTCTGTGTATGCTTTAAAAGATTACTCCTATAAATTATTTTGTGCTGTTCTAAAATTCATTTCTAGGACATGATTTTCTGGACAGTTTAATGGAGCAATTTTGAGCTCTTTGTTCCATCAGCTGTCTTTCAAACAGCAGCTCTCTCTTCTCTGGCACTCTGTATCAAACTTGGCTTCCTTTTAGGAGGCACCCTGCTGTGCCAGCGACACCAGACATAAATACCCCCTCTCTCGCCAGAGCACTTTCCATGTCTACGTCTGACCTTATTTCTCCCGCCTCTTTTTCCTGGTGTCTTTCTCTTTGACACTCCCTTTGTGTATTTCTCTTCTATTCACATCTCTCCTCGATACCTTCTTCTGTAAAGACTTAACTTTGTCTCTCCCCATTTTTTTTTTTCTGTGTAAAATTTCTCTCCCATTTCGATCCTCTGGCCCTACACTGAGCACATCTTCACACCTCGTTATCCTCCATCACAATTTCCTCTCGCCGCTTTTCATTTCAGTTTAAATTATTCATTGATACCTGGCTAAACTTAATAAAACTGGAGAGGTATTTTGGAAGGTTTCTTTATTGAATGGAGTTAAAATATCAATTCTCAATATCAGGAACAGTGATTCAAAATCCAACCATGATTCCTGGACGTGGTCATCTTGTCTTGCTTTATAAATGTCCATAATGTATGTTAATGAAGTTCTTGGTCTAATCACCGCATAGACAATAAAATGTGTGTGAAATGCCTTCTAAATATTTTTAATTGCTTTTGTGAATGAACACTTGCAAAACTTTGTGCATAAAGTCAATACATTGTTTATTTTCACATTTCTTTCATCGGTCACAATTAAAATCAGCTTCCAGGGCAGAAAAAACTTTTTAAATAAGTATATTCATTCAAACCAATGAAACAATAGTGAACAACCGTGCCTTTCAAATTACCTATCACCTATCTCTCTGACCATTTCGAGCCAAAATATACCCACCAACTATTATGTTTAGCTTTTAGATATTTCTCGAGCAGAAATGTCAACCATTCCCCGGTTGCGGCTTCTTAAAATTAAGAATATAATGTTTTTCCTTGTCTTACTTGGTGAGACAAAAGCAAATCTGAATATATCACCTTGAACTTGGGAAATTATCATAATCATTATAATGATACTAATTGGTAGTTGCAGCCTCTCAGTGCTCGGCTCCCTAGATTTTTCAGTTGTTGTTAGACATCCCCTTAACACCATTAAAGCCCCCCTTTAAAAATGAATGGAGCAATATTATTAACAACTGAGGAATGCTAAATGGTTCATTAAAAAATTAAAAGGTAATTGGCCTGATAAACTAATCCACCATCTTGCTGCACCCAGCTATTCTGTAAATAAGGCTCCCGATTTAGGTCATCATTTACCTTTAAGCTTCCGACAGAAACCAATTTTCAGCATGATTCGTAGATACCTCTGCAGGGCGCTCAGGTTTTTTCTTTTTCCAACCTTAAGGCGTCAAACATCTTATTCTGCCCTCCGCACATCTCTGGATCTCAGCAGGAGGCTCAGATTGCTGACCATCACAGCCTAGTTATTACCTGGGCAACATTTTCCCCAAATTGTCAGAAATTCACAAAACATTTTCCTTCCTCCATTACCCATGACTTCCAAAGTTGTGTCATTACAACCTGCAGAGTGTGACTGTCACCACGAGCTCTGTTTCAGACACAACACTGACAGCTGCCACCTCCAGAAGCTCTCCAATGATACAGCCATTCTCAGGGGAACAATCTGGAGTACAGGGAGGCCATCACCAACTTTGTCGACGAGTGTGAACGGAACCACTTGCACATTAACGCCAATAAGACGAAGGAGGTGGTGATCGACTTCAGCAGGAAGCTGCTCCACACCGTGCCAGTGAAAATCTGGGTTCTGGACTTCAAGATTGTCGAGGAGTACAAATACCTGGATGCCGACCTCAACACCGACGCACTGCACAAAAAGAGCCAGAGTTGTCTCCACGTACTGAGAAGACCGAGGTCCTTTGGAGTTCGCAGGCCTCTGCGGTGGCCTCTGCCATGTTTTATACAGTGGAAGCTCAGACAGGGACAGAAAGAGGCTCAACAAGCTGGTCAAAGGAGTAGGATCTGTCCTGGACTGCTCTCTGGACTCCACTGAGGAGGGTGAGAGGAGAATGTTGGCCAAACCAAATCCTTCGTGGACAACCCCTCCCACCCCACTGTGACCAACACCGTGGGAGAACGAAACAGGTGCAGGAAGGAGCTTTACGGCAGGTCGTTCATTCCAGCAGCTATCAGACTGTATAACAATAAAATCTGCACTCTGGACTAATCACATTTACATTACATTGTTTTTTGCACTACTTGAAAGTTTTTGTCATTTTATCATTATCACTGCCACTTTATATATATACATACATATATATTTATAGATATATTTTCTAGTACTTGTACTCCTTTCTATTTTATTTTTTTTTTATACCTGTGGTTGCTGCCATAACGACAAATTTCCAATACGTGGGATAAATAAAGGACTATCTTATCTTATCTCATCTTTGCAGAGCACTAGTCTGTATGCATCTGGGACAAACAAGCCAACACAATTAAAGAAAAATCTGATGTAGACAAGTAGAAGGTGCAGATTTAGTCTAAATACATCCCTGAGTCAGAGACATTTTCGTTTGCATTTTGTGTTTAGTACTGCATACATGAAAAAAGCCAACAGAATTAATGTAAACCCCTGCTTTGTTTTTTTTTTTTTTTTTTGGAGGGGGGTAGCTGTGTTGTACTGCCCTCCACAGCCCAACATGTGAAACTAAGAAAAGCCGTGGCGTCACAGCAGAAACGTTGTTAGGGACTAACCCTGCATTTCATATCCCTCTGTAACAGAATATGGAATTTCATTTTGGAAGTTGATCGTATTTGATTATCACAGATTATCACGTATAGAAGAATTTGTTCTGAGGATAATAAAATGTCAAACAGGAAATTTTCTTTGACTTTACAAGGAAAAAACTAAAATAGACATTAATGCATTAGTTCATTAGTTGACTATTTGTGGTTGTTATAACTTTGTCTGACTATGTTCATGAAGGTTTAGTCATATATACAACATCAGAACATTATGTGGGTTTTTTTTTTTTTTTAGAATTTTCTGTCATTTTATCCCCATTGATTCAGAAAAATCGGCATCAAAAATGTACAAATAGCATAAACAAAATGACAGCAATACTAAACCTTAACCTCCTGGCTTTATTGCACGTATATCATATTAATATCATTTGATGTAATTTTGTACACTTCACTTCATAGATGATTCGCAGGAATTAAATAAATAGGTAACACAGTAAACATTGTTTTATCATTTGTCTCTAAAGAACAAAGCTTAATTAGAAGCTGAATCCTCCGAAGCCAACTAAACACACCCTCTGAATTATTCAGCCTTTTAAGTTTTGTCATCACCTTTTTGTAAAACCTCTGTGCAGCAATAATCCCATATTTGTTTACACCATGTATAAGAGCTAAATGAGTAACAGATGCTGTCTTCCTCTCCCTTTATGCATGTGCACATTGTAACGACTTGCAAATTCAGCAAAACATTTTGTCCATTATACTTACTGGGACATTTACCAGTAGATGAGACCCAAACTATACATGACACAGGAGAAATTGAAAACGGATTACAGGCGACAAATAAGTGAAACACAAGTCTGTTCTGGCAGGCGGCAGATGCCATATCACTGGGCCTCTGGATGAACACCAACTGTGCACCACAATATCGCACATTCACTAAGTGAACTCCCTGGCATGCACACCTCCATAGCAGCAGGGATGGACATGTCGCACTACAACAGGTTAAGGTGATGTGGCGCAACACCTGACAATCAAACACACTGCATGTTTGCAACACAGCTGTGGCTCACACTTATTCCCTTGAACACACGTTGAGTTAAATAAGCTTCTAGTTGTTTCAGAGGTCAAACAAAAAAGTGGTAAGTCAGTGTCAGATTTTTTTTTTTTTTTTAATCTACACAACATGGAAATAATTTGCATAATTTTCTGGGCAGCAGCTTTAGTGATTGGTCGAAAGAAAAAATATGGAAGAAACAACAGCAAAGTTTGTTCTAGCAAGTATAAAACAGTGCTGCACCATCATTAATTTCAGTTATCTTATTGAAAATATATTTGCAGTGAAAATGGCGAATCCCATGACTTTTGTATGAAATGTTATGTAATATGCTAATGACTTATTTCAGCTGGTATTTGTAATGATCAGATGGTTACTTTGCCTGCTCTATGTGCATCAGTACATGAAGTTCATGAGTGAGCAGAAATCTAAGATCCAGTTGCTTTTGGGCATCATCCCTTACAGCTCCTATTTTACAGGCAGAAGTGAAGGCATATTCATGCTGCTGTCTGATGGATTCCTGTCTCCACCAACCATTAATCAAGAGTATAAAACTAAGAGCTTGAAGTAAATGTTGCTAATTTTCCAGTGCTGAATGTTAAAATTAGCATTTTTTTCATTTTGATGCAGCTGCAAGATGTTGCTCTATCAATTTCGAACACAACAGCGCTGAATATCAGGGTTATCACTAATTCTTACAAATTCTCAGGAACGCATGCATCACAGCTCGTCTCATATTGATTTAATTCAGAGAGAAAAGCTCAATATCAATAGACATAACTACACAAATATCAGACACAACTGTTTAAAGATCACCTTTGGTTCACGCAAACTGTTATCCTCATAAGAGCTCAGTATGGCACTAAAGTGAGACAGGATATAAACAATGATGGGAAACAGGAAGGGGGAGGGGGGAGGGAAAAAAAAAAAAAAAAAAAAAAAACACCAGTGCCTCAATGAAATCATATAAAACCGCATCAAAATTAACTGAAACGGCACCATTTAAATGTTCTAGATTAATCTATGAGAGCATTTTGGGGAAAATCACTGGTATGTGCAGCATCTCCCAATCCTGCCTTTCATTTGTAAAGTGGCTCTGTGTAATGGTACAGTAGTTGTATGCACCAAATACTGTCAAAACACAAGTCCACACTAATAAGATTTAAAAAGTATACATTTATTTCACAAAGGGCAACACATTCATAAATACTGAGCAGCTCATTGGTACAATCAGACCTCAATGATATTTGTTTTAAAGTACAGCTCAAGCTAATTTATACTCTTGTTGAAGTGATCAAAACTAGATAGGTGACTATTCCGATAGTTCAGATGCGGCTTTTCATGCACATGACAGATTGTTAAATGTCAATTTACAGTGTCATTTAAACTGAGCAGCAACATGTAACTTAAAACCGCAGTTTCAGAGTTAAACTTACTTTAGATCCAAATACTCTATATCTGGCTGCTGTTGTGACCTGAGCTCGACTCAGTGTGCACTGTTAGAATGAATCTAATATTTGAACAACTTTCACTCCCCATATCTTATTACAATTTTTCTAAAACACTGGAATATCCAAGCAAATTCAGCAAGTCTGACAGAAAGATTAAGCCAAGAGACAGTGTGATCTGATCAAATGTTTTTGGGAGATGGTGTGTTGCCTTCAACAAGTGCGCAAGTCTTTTCCTCAAGAGAAGAGGCATGATTTTGGTCCTCCAACGCATAATCCATTCCACAACCACTGTTCATAAGTGTGATAGTCAGTCCTTCTCCAGGTCCAAGACAAATTACAAGTCAGCTACCACAGAAGAGTCTTGTAATCTGACAGCATGATCTCTATTTTGATGCGTTGATCTGTGGCACAAATATGGGACTGATCTTCCAAGGACCCAGAAGCATGCTCACTTAGGACTTTGGGGTGGGCAGAGGGCGCCGGAACAGCAAGATATGTGGCTCTGTAAGAGAAAAGGAAGGCATTATGCAAGCAGAATTACTGGTTGTTGCTGCTTTGTGGGGGCAACTTTGACTTGTGAAGCTCCTATTACAACATGTTGAATGAAAGCTCCAGGTGTGCACCTGTTGTCCATATGCTTTTGGTCAACAAATATATTGAAATTATGCCACTTTTACATGCACGACCTCTTCAAAAAGTGCAACTGTACCCCTTTTAGTGGCCAACACCTACTGGGGTCGTGACAAGACTTGCCTTTTCATTTTCATAAACCAAAAGGGGAGAAAAGCAACTACAACCTTCAATCAGCCAAATGACAAAAATGCAAACTACCGACATAGGCTAAAAAAAAAACAAAAAAAAACAAAAAAACTAAAACAACAACTAATAAGTCAATTAATTGCTTAATGGAATAAAAAAAAAAAAAAAAAAGATTTGAGGCAACCCGCTCACCTCATTTCCTGACAAAAATTGAATAATGAAAATAATGATTAAAAAATAACCCTAACCTTCTATTGTGTGGTGTGCTTAGTTTCAGCAACTAATCAGATTTGTGGCATTGCACTCAAAACATCTTAGAAAAAAATTTGATAGCATAGCTACGTGATATTGGCAATATAAAGTAGTAATAACCTTCAGCACTGTCATCCAGATTAGAAATTCTTATTTCATACCAGATTATAACACAAAAGTGCCTGCTCATTTGTGATTCTACTTTGTTTCCTATTTAAATAAAATATGAGACTAAATACTGCTACAGATTACAAGATGGACTCATTACATCTGCATTCATTGTCTCATTTGTACCTTAGCACAAAGCAATTAACTATTTAAAAAAAAAAAAAAAAAAAAAAAAAAAAAAACTTGTTTACAAATGATATGTACTAGCAATAATATCACACATACACTTTTAGTTTTCCATTTATGAAAGTTCATCATAAGATCAGGGAAAGTTGCGTTCTCACACAGGCCTCCTTTGAGTCCCAGCAACAGAATGGGGCAAAAGAAACTGCATCAGCTGATGAATCCATGAGCCCACATCCTTTAACATCATGAAAAAAAAAAAAGATACCTGGCTGGTGGATCATGTAATGAACCCATCCTTGGCTCTGTTGGACTCCCAGGTTCCTCCACTCGGTCTCTGACATCAAATGGGTCTTGGGAACACGCTTTGCGATGTCTTTCGGCAGCATTACATGTCTATAACAAGAGTGAGACGGCAGCTATTATTGTGTACAGTCCGACATAGTTGACAACAGCTTCAGCACAGTGTTATTATCGTGATATAAAACGTGAAAGAATAACGCTGACACACTGACAAACTCTGCGTGTCTGCTGTACAAACACAAACCATCACCCACCTGTATTCGTATTTGTCATCGTCATATTTGTCAGAATAGTAGATCTGTTTGTGAGACATGGCGGAAATCTGGCAGAGAGGGGATGTATTCTTAAAACATTAGTCAGCATTCAAAAATCCAGCATAAAGCAGATCATCTAAACATGATAGCAACTTTTAGTACCAAGGGCTAAGAGAGTGTAGCTAAGCTAACGCTGTAGTTAGCCGAGAAAAGACTTTTCTTCAGTTAGTTCGATGTGAACGTCAAACTACTCACTTATGGCGCTATCAGGAAGACTTATTCTAGTTTCGGTGTTACCTTATTGAATTCCGAGGTATCCTAATGTCTTAAAAAGTAAATTATCCCAGTTTTCGTGTCGGACAGCGACGGGATATCTTTCCTCTCTTTGTTTCCCTCTCGAATGTTTGCGAGCCCGCTCACCGCCGTTCAAATACACCTCGCCTCACCCCATTGGCCAATCGAGGTGAGGGGCTCGCTTCCCATTGGTCAGTTCTTTCCGTCGCAGATAATAGTCGTCATCGCCAGCTCCTCTCATAATTGGTCGGCCTGGCAGGAAAAACATTCCTCCTCGCTGTCGACACTGCAGCTAAGCTGCTGCAATGCAAACGTGTAATTTTGTTACACAGCCACTGACCCAAATGTTTATGTTTATGTTGAGTCTTGACGAACCTGTAACCGTTTTAATGTAGAGAGAGAGAGAGATGTGACATAATGTTTCAAGAGCAGCTCTAATGGGACATCAGAGGTGACCTCAAATGGAAACTGACAATTTAAACTGAAAAAGCTTCATTTTTCAAATCCATCTCCAAAGTGTCTGAGCTGTCTCTTGAAATGAGTGGCCCTGCAGCTGATAGTGGGTATTTGAGCTGAAAGAAAATGTGAGAGCTGCATGATCTATTGCAGGCTGGATGAATAAAGTCACACAGAAACTACTGTCAGTGCCAAAATATTATAACTGAGCCACCTGCTATTGTTACTAGATAAAGTCAGACAAAGAAAAGACTCCTCTCTGGTATTAACTCATTATTGAACCTCTTAATTTTTCTTCCATACTCATACAAGAGTTCTATCTGGTTAATTTCCAGATTATTACTGTAAATATCAAAAACAGGGTCATTTTACAGATTATCAGGCATTGTCATCATTTCTTGGTTCATAAATGCCACTGCAAGTCAGGATTAACACCTCAGATAAAAAAAAGTGTTGTGAGAAGCTAATGTTATACACTTATTGAGAACACAGAAACCAACTAAAATGATTAAAAAGAGTGGCTGAGGAATTAACTGGTGTTGGAAACAAATCTTGACAGGTACCAGTATTTCAAATGTGAACAATTACTTGTTTTCTGTGACAGTGCACCTTACATTTGGGGGATTGTGATCATTGTCCTTGAAGAAACAATCCAATGTTTTTGAATGAAAACAAATTTGAGATTTGCCGGATTTAAGCAGTTGTTGGTTGCAGCCTGATGATATTCTTAAAAAAAAAAAAAAGTCAATCTAAATGATGGGGCTTTGCCTTCAAAATCTCTTGTAGTTAGATAAAATTATACAATCTTGGATAAAGGAACTAGAATAATGTGCTGATAAACTGATAAACTGATAACAGAGGGGGAAATGAGTCGGATGATGAAATATATGTTCACATGGGGGCAATAAGAGGGGCTGTCCGCTGCGGTAAGTCCCGCAGTTCAAATATAACTCTGCAGACGTGTCAGTGTGCTGCTGGTCCCGGCAGCCTGTCCCTTCACTATATATATAAGCGCACGGCTGAGCTTCATGCGTGAAGTTGTATTATTAAAGTCCAGTCACCTGCCACTTTCACCTGCGAGCGTCAATCAGCTCGGCTGTGCGTCGCTTTCCCGACACGACACTCCTGTCTGATTGGTGCAGCCCGGCTTTAGGGGCGGGCACGTCAGAGGCCTCGCTGAAATCCCATTGGACGAGAGGCGCCTTGGTCGACGTGACGCAGCTCGGAATTCCCAAAGTTCCCAAGTTCAGAGGAGGAGAAGAGCGTTGATCTGACTTTTACAAAAAAAAAAACAAAACAAAACAAAACGTTTTTTTCTTTTTCCAAAGGTGGGGGAAAAACACACAACCGGCGACTGAGGTGTAAAGCAAGTGGGGTAAATAAAACGTTTCTTTGTGTTTAACTTGTGCGAGCAGCCGGCCAGCGGCGGGGCCTGAGTGAGAACGCGGAAGAGTGCGAGTGGGAATATTCAGCCTGCCATCCTTTGTTTACCATCATGACTGATCCTTGAATTTGGTTACTACAACAAACACGACCCCCCCACCCCCCCACTCCTATTTTTTTTTTTTTTGGTCTATTTTATGTGAAAAAAAAAACAGAGCTTTAGCGGAGACAATGTTGTCGACGAGTGAGTATCAACAATCGTCTGCTCGTTTCTGGATCAATGAGCTGCTCGTTGTCTGTGCTTTGACCATGTTAGGTGATTTTTAACTGCAGCACGGATTGAGAGGATGGACGGGTTTGAATGGAAACCCGCAGCGGTCATTAATGTCCCGTCTCTTCTGTCTGGAGCCTTTGTTTTTGCCTGCGCAGCGGTATATTATTATGGATGCCACCGTACTGTTACATAACTTGTATCAGCGACAATCTGGGCTTTATTCCGTGTGTGCGGTGAAATAGGTCCTAAACTGTGACGCTTTTGTGCCCCCTTAGGCTGGCGTTTATCTAATAAGGATCTCATTACTGCCATAGGTTGTCATTTGTGTGTACTTTCATGCATAAGAGTGTACACAAGTCTAATTTCTATACTAAAATAATAATTAGGATAGAGTCACACTATCACGCCACGAAAATGTTCCCACAAGATAAAATTCCCACAGCGGATGCGGAGTGTGCTCCAGGCATGTTCAATGACGACCCGTTGTTTCTGTTTTAAAGTCTGCAGATTATCGTTGAGCTGAATCTGCACAGGGCTGTGCCAAAGCGAGCCTGAAGAGGGCGATGTCTGACAACAGCAACAGCACAGGCAGCAGTGCGTCCTCCACCAACAGCTGGACCCTCCTCTCCCCAGAGGTAAGGCTGAAGGACGAGCTCAGGAAACTCCCCTGGAGATCTGGGCACGGTTATTATCCTGTCTCATGTCAGACATGAAGCGTCTAAACTTGCAACCCTGAGCCTCCCATACTGATAAAATCACGGTAAATGTTTGCCAAATTATGACCCGCCGGTCAGATATTGTCCAGTTTGACTGTGTAAGACAGTGAATTGTCCATTCTTCTTCTATATCTGTTGTCCTTTCTTTTGTTAGTTTTGTTTCATTTTGTTAGTTCTCTGTGTCGACCCCATGTGCAAACAGTTGTGTGTGACTTTGTGTGTGAAGGCTGACAACTGGGGAACTAACGATAACTAATGCAGCCTTTCATGATGGTTTATACATAAACACACACACAATTATATATTATATGTAATATTTCACACTAATGGGTCTAAAGTGAATTTGTAGCTATTACAGCTATTAATGTCAACAAGTATTTTAGAAATATTTAATTCTGTATTTTTAATGCTAAAACACTGTCATTTACAATAAAACTCCGTGATTTACTTAGAATGACCAACAAAAAACGTCCCTCACCCCAGAGACGATGCATGAGTGTATTGGGTGTGCTGTGAATGTCAAGGTCAGCATTATCAACAACAGCACTGCAGGTTAGTTCATGTGATCGCTTGTTCAAAGCCAGATCTTACGGGATCTTCTTAATCCACAGGAAGCTGCTGTTGAGAATGTGGGGCCTGTGGATGATGGCACTGAAAGCCTCGGGGACGTCCCCAGTCTGTCTGAGGAAGTAGCAGGTACTGAGAGTCAAGAGGGCTGTAGACCTTAGAAGGAACTGTGACATGGTTCAATTCAGACTGCAAGCATAACTACTAAAAACCACAGTTGTTTCAAATCTTACTGTTGATCTGGTGTTTGTGATATTTCAGGAGCTGCTGTGGAGCTTAAACCAAGTGACATTCCAGTAGAAACTGTCCTGTCTGAGGAGGGCCATCAGGTCAGCACATAGACAATATCGTTGTTTTTATCTTGACAATATGTAAATACTTATTGTACAATATATTACAGATGAAGTGAAGTTTCAACAGCTGGGGACTTAACAGATTTATAAAATAATTGTAAAAAAAAAAACAAAAATCAATAAGTAACAGAAACTGGATTGCTACACTCAAAGTAGCCTGATAAATGTTTTGATCAATATAAATTAGACAGTCAAGGCTTGTTCCCCTGAAATTGATAAAAGACGCTCAGGGAAGCAGAGGAAGTCATTAAATGAAAGCGATGCACTTGACAAAACGCACTGATAAACAAAATCATGCAACTAAAAACTCATCAACCAACATCTTGATCACAATGAAAGTCACAAAAAGCATTCACAGGCAGTTTTGTTTTTTTTTTCACCCCCCCATCTCTAATTTCTAGGTGTGTCAAGAAACCTCTCCAGAGTCCAGTGAGGGTCCCATACCTTCTAGTCCAACCGGGATGAGTCCCCCTCCACACAGCCTTCTTGACCCTGCAGACATCGACCTGGAGAGTCAGCCTCCAGTTATACATGACATTGATACCAGTTCACCTAGTGACAATGATAACCTCGGAGCCATACCGTTTGTCACCAACATGGATTTGGGGGTTCCACTCGATATTCCTGCTGCTGAACTTCCCGCTTCTGAGCATGAGGAGTTTTGCTCTGCTCCTTCCATGACTGATATCCCCGTCTCTAGCGAGTCAGTACTTGACAAGCTTGCTGAAAGCGCGCCAGTTCCTGCAAGCCCTGCTGGGGAGAGCTCTGTCTTCACAGCTGAAGTTGAGGTTAACGTCCCCACAGAGACCATTATAGCCACTGATCTTCCCTCCCATGTTGACACTGATATTAGCTTAGTTCCAGAAAGTACAGAGTTGCCAAGCTCACTCACAGAGAGTCTGGAGACGGAAGACCCAACGGATGAAAGGCCTGCTCCAGAGACTGTTGGTTCTGTAGGAGCAGAGGAGGAGGCAGAAGAGCTGTCGGAGACACTGACCCAAGATGAAAGAGAAGAAGAAGGTATGTGATAGATGATGCATGTGAGATCTGTCAGAACATAGCACTGAAGTGATCTTTTTTCAATTTAAAGGTAGTCAGTTCGCATTTTCTAAATCAGTGCTTCCTAAATTAGGCATTGGAAAATTAGATTTTAAAGCGCTTCAGACCTTCAATAATGAAATGTCACCAGAAATTTAAATATTACTGTTCATCTACGACAAAAATTGCAAGTAGGCTTCACTTTGTTTTCAGACTGAAAGGCCAAAATGAATGGAAGCCACTCATAGAATAGATAGACTGTATACAATCACATTGGATCTACATGTAGCAAGGCAATATAGCACAGGCACATACAGATATAACATATATATTGCATATCTTTGAATTAAATACTTTATAAAGCATTCTGCTGTCATAGTTACATAAAACTCTCTAGTACTGAAAGTGTTCTACAGAAGAACAGAGTCCTTTCTGAAGTGAAGTCATGACTAGAATAGTCAGCTATGGGGCTCCCTGGCTCCTCCTATACTCCCATTCTTCTCTTCGCTTTGTGTTCAGTTTTTCCATGCTGGAATAATATGCGGCACTGTGTCTGCTGTGTGGTAAGCATAAATACATGGTAATGTAGAATTATGCCTCATGTAAGTGCAATATCAACTGAAATGTAATGAGGTTTTTACACACAGCCTCAATATCAAGCCGTGAAGCAAGACTCATGTTAAGGCACTGAACATTACTCTGGCATTACAAGTAGAGTTATAACAACAAATAAAGCTATAATAAATCATATTAACATAAACCAGTGAACACGGGGCTCTTTTGGGCTCCTCGGAGGTCTGTGGCCCTGCAACAGTTAACGGTTTTTCTCATTTGGTAGAGCGGCTTTAGGGGAAGTAATTGGTTTATGGGCCTTTATAATTAGCACTAGTCAACAGAGGTGGATAATTAGAGACCTCTTGCAGAAGAATTGGTTAACATGTTCCTTATCTGTGTCAGGCTAGCAGCTAGAAAGAGATTTATCAGCATGACAGGGACGCGTACACCCCAGTGAGAAAATGAGAAACCCCCATGCATGAAATTACTGTTGTTGTAATTTAGCGAGAAAATGTCATCCACTTCCACAAGCATCAGTGGCTTCTTGTCAGCCTTTTTTTTTTTTTTTTTTTTTTTTTTTTTAAAGACTATTTACACACTGTTGAGTTTTGCAGTTCACTTGCACTTTCAGTATTTCCTGTGAGGCAGTCTGCCAGTAGATAATTCAGATTTTGGAAAGTTGTGATCCTTGTGTAGTTAAAAATGTCAAGATGATTTGTTGAAGTGACTCGCGGCCACATGTGGTTTAGGTTTAGAAGCAATATCATCATCTCTCACAAAGACACATTATAACATTTGACAACTCTGCTCTCTTGCCAGCTTCTTTCCATGTTGAAAATTTGTTTTTCCTCTTCTATCTTTCTTAGAGCCATCGACTAGTTTTGATTTGGAAGACACAAGCAGCTTTGATGATGGACTGAGACGGAGGAATTTGCCCCCTTTCGATGGACCAAGGCCAAGAACATCAGACGAGGAAGATGAGGAGGAGGAGGTCGAGTTCAAACTGGCGGATAAGAAGGAGGAAAAGCCATGGTTTTCCTTGAATAAATGCATTGTGGGAGCTCTGATTCTGCTCTTTCTAGGTTCCCTTTTCCTCTCAGGTGAGTTCCAATCATGTCTAATATAAGTCTGCCTGCTAGCTTCTGTTTCATGATCAGATACAATAAGAGGCACGACTTTTGCTCACAGTTTACAGTAAGATTGAAGCCATTTTAATTCCTTTTATTATTTAATGTTTGAAGATGCTTGGAGGTCAGAAATAACTGAAAGTGCTTGTGCTTACTGGGCTCTTAGAAATGACCTGAAACGACGTACCTGTATACACCCGTTCCACCAGATGCTTGGCAGTTTCAGGGCTGACTGCAAACACTGTCAGAAAATGACATCATTACACATTTGCTTATGTGACAATGCCAGTATTAACAAATTGGAGAGACACATTTTCAGGAGTGGTTCAGTGTCTGTCTTTCTTCTTGTTGACTAAGCTGAACTGTGTCAACAGGTCTCCTCTCTGACCTGGATTATGGTAGGTCCTGCATTAAATATAAAACAGCAGCGTAAGCTTCAGCACTGGCTGCCTAACACTCAGTAGCTTGTCCAACCACTTATCTGGCCTGACACTTCATGCAATGGCAGCAGAAAATGGCAAATAACATGCACTTGGAATTGAACAATAACTGTCTTTATCACTATTTGGAAGGACTCACTGGATGTTAAAGGCGTTTAAGTGGAGAGGAAAATGATCTGTTGTAGGAAATTGCTAAGTTTCAAATATACTTTTGAATGTAATTTTAAATAATCAGCATCAATAAATGGTTTCTGTATAGTGTACAAGTAGTGGCGTGGGCCAATGAAACGCACTTCAGAACAAAAGCATCCTCTGTTGATGTAAGACCGGGCAGCTGCATGTCAGTAAGAGTGTCTGTGTCTGAGTGTGTGTGAAAGAAGTGTTTTCTTATTTGACAGGTGACTTTGATGGCGCTGAAGTGAGTGATGGAGAAGAAAGCCAGGTCTGTTTCCACAGTCTCGCACATCACTTACTCAATCTCATTGTGATATCTTGGCCTGTATGTGTCTACACTAAACTGTTTAAAGAAAGCTTGAGTTTTATGACTTTAACTGCAAAGTCTGAAAGAATAAGAAAAGACAGGATTATTCCGACATATTTGTGTTATTTATTTGCCAATGATTTTCAATCCAGGACTGGCTTAGCAGTGATCCACAGGATATGAAAGAGTTATTGGATAAACTGACACAGGAAAACCAACAAATCGCTCTGCTCGAGGCTCAATTACAGGTCAGTATACACTCATATTAATGCTAATGATGTTGTATACATCGTCATGATGTTTCAATAAATACTTTTAAAGTTATGTAAGACCTGGATTTAATTAATCATCCTTCATCTTTCAGACTCAGAAAGAAGAACTTGACTCAGCACTAAAGGTAGTAGCAGCGAGTGGGGATGAGAAACGTAAAACAGATCTGGAAAATGAAAATAAAAAGCTGAAGGAGGAGCTAACATCTCTGCCAGAACTGAAGAAAGAGCTGGAGAGTCTGAGGGCCAGGGTGACCGAACTCAACCAACTCACAGGTATTCAGTTTGAGGCTTAATAGTCTTTGTTTTAATCATAATACAAAATAATAAGCTGCCGTAGAATAAAAATAAGTAGATTTTCTAATATTTTCACTTTTCTGATCATTTGGCTTTATCTTGCTTCCGTAGTTGACCAAAATATCCCCTCAGCTGCTCCCACTTCAGCCCCCCAGTCTGTTGACAAAGATGGCCAGAGTAACCAGAAAGCAGCTGGACCTGAGAGGAACAAAGACACGTTTGAGGGGGGCAGAATGAAGAAAGAACTCAGGAGACAGAAGGATCTGTTGGAGGAGAGCAGAAAGAGACTGGAGGGGATGAAAAAAAGTGGAGGTGACAGGAAAAATGTCAGAGATAGTTTGGAGGAGATCCAGAAAAAGCTTTCTGAACAAGTTGAGAGGTGGGAGAAGAAGAAGCCACAGGAGTCCAAATGGAAAGGGAACAAAGGCAAAAACAAAGATTTGGACCACCAGAAGAAAGAAGAAAAGAAAGAGTGGAGAGGAGAGAAGGAGAGGAAGCACAGCAAGGAGGGAGGGTGGAAGGACAAAGAAGAGAAGAAGGAGAAGGAATGGAAATCTCAGAAGCAAAACTCTCACAAAGAGGCTTGGAGGAAACACCAGGACGAATGGGAGAGGAAGAAGGATGAACGTAGGACGGACAGAGAGGAGAGAAGGAAGGAAAAACCGTGGCACAGCCAGCCAGATAAACACTCTCACCACCACAAACATCATCATCATCAGGACCAACATCGCAATCAACAGCCCCGTCAGCCTCATCAGTACAACCACAACGCTTTCTGGAGAGACCAAGAGCAGAAACTACAACGCAACGTCCGCCCCCAGCTGGGCTGCAGCTCCGTGGACGAGTGCGCCAGCAAGGAGGGGCTCTACGCGGTGGAGCTGTCCGAGTTCGAGGAGCTGCTGGAAGGCTACCTGAGCAAGCTGGAAGGATCCTCAACGGAGAACAAGGACAAGATCCGAAAGCTGGCTGCAGGATTCTTTGAGGACGGAGTGTTTATCCACGACAGGGTCCTCTTCAGCGACTTTGCCGAGGACATAGCAGACATTCTGGAGGACATGGTGGACGTTTTAGAGGGAAACGGGCAGAAGGACGACGACTCGCTGGAGGAGGAGATGGAGGAGTTTGAACGAGAAGCCCTCTGGAAGTTTGCTGCCACAGCTTAAAGAGAGACACTTAAGGGAAGGGAATTAAATCCAACCCCAAGATCAACAGAAGCGGTGATTTTATTGGACATTTCTTGGCTACCTTGTCCTCTTCAGAGCTCTAATTGTAGTAGCTTCTGGCACAGAGTGGTTGTGCCTCTCATAAATGTGGCCCTCTGAGTTTTTGATTATAAGCTAGACTTGTACTTGTCATTTTTGACGTAGTTGTTGTCACCTACCTCTGTCAGGTCATGCTTCTTAATGCAAAGTCCCCTCGTGGTGTGTTGTATGGATCTTCCTCTGCTATATAGCGTTTTCTCAGTACCTAGTGCATGTTGCAGCTCATAATGTAAATTCCAGCTGACGATATTCAGATCACACACACAAAAACAACAACAACAACAACAACAACAGAGTTTTAAGGAGATGCTATTTGCAACTACTTCTGCTGAGCACCACTGCAACTCACTGCTTTTTATACAAATAGTATTATAAAGTCATTTACAGAAAGATGTTAAATTGACTGTGAAAAACTTCTCTGTCATTTTGACTCCCTCTCTTTGAAAGCAACCCGTTTCTACTCCAAACAGGTTAAAACAAATTTTCGCAGATACTATTTGCCTCGAGTGTGGTGCGACTGTGTGATCCCATTGGATGAGATAAGAAAAAGATCAGGTCAGGCCAGTTTTGTGTCAGCAGCTCTTTGCTAGATTTAAGCAAACACACACACACACACACAGTGCTGTTTCACAGCCCTGAAGCGTTTGCTTTTTAAATTTGAAGGACTTTTACAGCTTAGCGTCCCAACTGTCAGTCGACAGCAGATGTGTGGGACAATCAGGAACCAGTTTATGAAACAGTCACCAAATACACACATACACACACTCAGCAATAGCTGGATTGATAACTGCTGAACACCTTTAACACATTTCTCAAGCTTTTATACAATTTTCTTTTCTTTAGACCACCAGTCAGAATCCTACGCTCCTCTAATGGAATGTAGCCATGGGGACCTTCAATGCGTGATGTTCACATATACTGGGTATCCAAGAGCATGCAGAGTAAATCATGTAGACTTTAGTCATCCCCAAAGCATTTCTTCATTTGTTTAAATGAGAGTGGAAGCCAAACCAGTATTTTAATTTAATTTTTTCATTTGCTTCATATTTTGTTTGCAGGTTGACGTAAATTAGCGTTGACTTAGCGTTAGCTGCTTGGTTAAAAGAAGAGAGAAAGCTTAGGAAGAGGTAACATTTCATTTGGTTTTCTAAGCCTAATATGAATGGTACTAAACAGTCTTTATGACGTATTGCAGCATTTCTTTGTAGTTGGAAGATAATATTGTTTTCAGTTTCAGATCTAAGTGATCATGAAAGTTTAGGTGGACGTGACGTTAAACTTGACAGATTGTGATTGTTCTCATTTTTCAGTAACTGAAAGAAGCTTTGAAGTGTTAAATGTTTATTTATTCTGTCTCTACACTGCAGTTCATTTCCTTATGTTTGGCTAGAAGAACCTCAGACTCTTTCACATTTGATGTAGAAATGGCTTTTTCAGTTACCTTGGGTTTTCAGAAGTTTAGTCTGCCAGCTGCTGCATATGTGCCTTTATTATTACAAATACGTTAGACTGAAGAGAGCTTTGATTTTAATTTGCTTCTGCAAGGTTAAAAGATTTACACTACTGGTGAGTTTACTATCCATTGGGAGTGAATGTCAGTTTCTACACAGGAATTACATTTCAGATCAAAAAGGATCTAAAGAAAGCCAGAACAGATGGATCCTTGAGTGAAATACATTTAAGAAAGTAGCTGAGACATGTTCCCATCTTTGTGGGTCAGTAGGGATCTGTGCTACCTGATCATGTGGCTCAGTCATGGATGTAATTGATCCCTAACAGATGTATTGATAGAGTTGCATCATTACTTTCCTCTTTTAGGAAGCCAGTGATTGATTTCAATAAAATGTTCACCATTAAATTTGTTAATAGTCTCATCATTTAAACAAGCAAAAAGAAATTTGACTTGTGTTGTCATGCTGAAAAAGTCACCCAGCCGAGTGGGACTTGTGGCTTCTGACATACTCTCTTGTGGGAAGTTGTTGGAATGAGAGGCATCTATTATCACAGCTATGATGCCAAACTGAAATATTTACATCCAGATGAAATAGTCACAACTTGGCCTCACATATGTGTAGCAGCCGGTGTGGGAGTTGCCCATTGACCTGATATGCTGCTGAGCGAGAATGTAAGCAATGATTGAGATGAAGCCATTCGCTGTGAAACGCCAGAGAGTGCCTGTCATTCTTTGAATTCTACAAACAAGTCACCATGCAAACATTTCAGTACATTTTTCCTGTCCTCCTTGTTGTTGTCACTTCACAACCTAGCTTTTTTTTTTTTTTTTTTTTAAAGGGAGCTGAACCGCATTAAAGTGCGGATGAATCAAGAGCTGCAAAATATCACACAGACAGTGTGAAAAGGGACAAAAGCTTAAAAAAAGAAAATGTTAACACAAGGAAAGAAAAACTGTCTGCAGGTAAACCTTACATATTTGCCTGTGTAAAGACATTTCACTTGAGTAGCACATTATTGGACTTTTGTTTTGTATAAACGTATTCTTGCTGAGGCCTGCATGATTCGGTCACATGATTAGCATTGGCCTTACAAGGATGCGCTCAGTAAATCCCTTGCTCTGCAAACGCACTAAAATTGGTTTTGTGCTATCATCAGTACAAATTTGCCCTTTGTAGGACAGGATGGCAGCTGTTTGTTTATGTGTGTCTGTGATGTGCATCCTCAGACCGGTGGAAATGAGGCAGTGATAAGGGCAGCCTGCTGGATGGGGGGAAAAAGGGCAGGGTATGCGTTTTCCGCTGATGTGTGCACCAGTCAGTGTGGATGAAGCCTATAAATTTGGAGAGGTGATGCCACAGTGGAGGGACAAGGTTCTTGGCACCTGCTGCTGCTCCACAATCGGACTCCAAAAGGTAAGATAGCAGCCATCGTTTCGATATTTTATTTATGATTTGTTTGGATGATGTTTGCCGCCTTCTCACAGCTCATGTCTCTCTATTCATCTACTTCACAGTTCTTAACAATAGCATCATGGAAAGTGCCATCTGCACCCTTGTCACCCAGTTCAAGGCATATGCTGGAAAAGATGGGTCGGCCAGCACCCTGAGCAAAGACGAATTCCACAACCTGGTGAAAGCTCAGCTGCCCAACTACGTCAAGGTACATCCCTGAAGTTGTTCATCTGCCTGCTGGTCTCTCAGGACATTGAATCCTGAAACTTGTATTTCATTATTCCACATTAAGAGGACTCAATCAGCTTGAGATGTTGATATTCAGTCTTATTTCTGCAAGTAATTGCTTTTACACAACTCTGTTGTTATCTGTCTTCAAGAAAAATCCAGTCTTGCAGCCACTTAGTTTTATAGATTACTTTCTTTATCATCCACATGTCTTGCCTCCAGAAAAACATTTAAAACTTACTTGATACAGGTTTAATATAACACTGTACGAAAGGATGCATGAATCTAATATAGTATGTAAGGACTCTGCTTCCATACAGTAAATAATGCAGTAACAGGTACTCAACATTATTTTCCATCAATCGGGGAATAACTTTTCTTTAGAAATTCATTTTTAAAATCCTGTCTCAAATTAGCATCTCCAGCATAAGAGGGTGTCTTCACAATATCCATATTGTCCTGCTAAGAGAATGAAAGCATTGAATTTACAGTGGTGCAAAACGAAGGAAGGCAGGTCTCACCACTCAATGCGGCTGATAATAGTTTCACTTGATGATTCATTTGATTGTTAATCATTCATCAGATTTGTGACCAAATGATTCAGTCTGCTGGTGCAGCGTTGGATTGGGTTCGTTTTAAACTGAAATGCAAATGATCATGTATGATGCATTCATCTCACAAATCTTTTTATATTATAGGCTATATGTAAATACAGATTAAATACAACACACTGATTCTATGTTTTACCTCGGCTGTATTCATGACTGCACTCAGCCATTAGGTGGCAGGACAGTCTTTGAAAGCAACTAATCCAGCGGCTGAGCGTGATCCTGTATTGATTAGGGTCTCTGCTCTGTAATCACCCGCAGAACTCCAGCGATGCTGAGGTGATTGACCAGCTCATGGGCTCCCTGGATGAAGACAATGACGGAGAGTTGACTTTCTCCGAATTCTGGCAGCTGATTGGAAAACTGGCGAGCAAACAGGGCGGCTTCAATCAGTAGAGCCTGCCGTCCTGTGTCATATGTGGCTTTGAGCAGATTGTGCCCAACTGTAAACTCAGAAGTATTGGGGTCCTGCTATCGCTCCGCCAGTGCCACATGTGTAACTCCTTATAAACTGAATACAGGGAACTTTGAATTAAAGGCTTCATTGTCATGAAGCCCGAGCCACCGTCACTCTGCCTCCTGTCATTCATTCACCACATTATATGATCCAGCTGCACACATTTGAGCAGCAGTGTATTATAGCCTTGATTTGTGGGTCTGTAATCCCATACGTGTTGCTGCTCCTACAACTACGCTCTGCAGACCATATCTTGTTCCATAGGCCCAAAGCTGCCTGTCCAGGCAACAAGTGATGTAAAAGCATGGCCTGGTCCTCACTGTGGCTGTGTCGTGGGGACACGTGGACTGAATCCATCTCTTGCGTTTTGCTTATTTAGCCGTTAATTCTTGGTGTTACAGTCACTCTGTATTAATTCTGAAGTCTAGACAGAGTTATGCGTCCTGGCATGCTCCCCAGCTGTTTTATAGCCTATAGGCCTGTTTTAGTTTTGCAAAAGAGGAAAGGTGCCGCTAACTGATTTTGGGATCAAAGATCTTTCAACAGATAAGTCAATGTGACCTTTGTATCCAAATTACACATATTAAGGTGCCTGTGTGGGAGGCATGATGACGGGCAAATGAGTCAGCAGGAGCTAAATGAGCAGGGCGCCCATTTATTGTGGCTGCAAGCTCTGCAAGGTCTGTGTAGGGAAGACCCAAAAGGAGCTCTCCAAGAATAAGGAGATTTATATCTTAGATATCTGCAGATAGAAGCCTGGGCTGTAAGATTTCGTCTGCGGAGAGATTTTTGTTTTTAATACAAAGACTTGAAAGCCCTTAAAAATGATATGAGTGTCGGGCAAATGTTTCACCCCTTGGACCTTTCTTTGCCCTTCCACAAAGGCTTTTCTGCGCTTCCAGTGAAGATTTCCCTTTTCTCAAATTTCACATGTGTCAGTTGGAAAAAAGGATTCACTAACATTTTTTTGTGTGTTTTTGTGGTTGAAAAATAGACGTTGGTCATCTTTGCAACTAAACAAGAGTATTTCTAATTTATGTCCCCTTTACAACATCTGTATGTCCTCAAAAAAAAAAAAAAAAAAAAAAAGAAGAAGAAAGAAGACACCCCCCTCCCTAAAATTAATTTGAAGAGTCTGTTTAATAACTTTGCTTTCAGTTTCAAACTTTTTTCTGTGTAAATACTTTAGACTTGAGCAGATGAAGTAATCCCACCCGCCCTTGTCTTCTGGTCCCCGCAGACGAGGACGCTCCAAGCCACAAACCCGAAACTGTGCAAATCACACATGGCGTGAAACAGCTGGAACACGAGCCAAAGACAATTCAAATAAAAGCCCCAGTTCAAGAGTTTTGATACAGTTTCACCCCCCTCCCTGCTTTTTTTTTTGTTTTGTTTTGTTTTGTTTTCCTGAGTTAAACCCGCACATTCCCAGCTCTCCTTCACTCTTCCAGGTACACGCCCTTTGACTTGTCAGGGGGAAAAGTTTTTAGGGAAAGAAAAAAAAAAAAAAAAAAAAACTAAATCACGGAAGAGAGTCTGTAGTCCTACTAGTTTGGCAAGTTCTCTGGACTGAAAGCGGCGCAGAAAGGCGGAGAAGAGGAGAGAAACTCACAACTTGTGCACATTTAGACGCTTCTCTCGGCCCACACACAGTTTACGGTGAGTTGAAGGCGTCTTTTCTGCTGCAGACTTTCCGACCCGGGTAAGATCCGCGGATCTGCTCGGGGTTTCTGCCACGTTTCGGCAGGCTGCTCTCTTCATGGAGCCATCCCATGAAAGTTGGCCGCGGTTTCAATGACTGCCCCTCTCAGGAGTTCAATTTTTAAGGCTCGTGTTGCTTTTTTTTAAGGCGTGAATTATAATTGTTAATGTGTTGTTTTTTTAATTATGCTTTATTACAAAGATGAACTTTCTCGCCTTTCTGTCGCTGTGTTTGACTGCCATATGTTCTCTCTTTTTTTTTATCTTTCTCGCTCTGTCTCTTTCTCTTTCTACCGGAGAGATATTTGATATTTTGATGAAACTCAGCTGACAAGTTTCCGATCGCCGCGAAAAACAGCTTATCAAAAATTGAACTGACTTTCGGTGGCAGGACATTGATCTTCCACGCAGTATTCCCAGTGGGCATCCGGGTCGCGCGTAAAAGCCCAAATTTTGCGCAATACCAACATTTTGCGCACAATATGCTTTTTCTTTTTTAATTGTTATCGCGAGGCCCACAAAAGTGACAGCTGGCTGGGGAGGGGTCTGTCATCGCGGTGCTTTCCTATGTTTAACACAGCTTGTCTCGTTAATGATGATGAGTCCCAGTAAACCCGATGCTTTGTTGTCAGTGTTGCGCACGCCTCGCCTCGCACGGCTCGATTGTGTGTATTTTTAAGCTTGGCCGGGGATCTGGGTGAAGCGCATCTCCTGCACGTCTGCTCGGCCCGATCCACAGTCACAACCCCAACTTGTTCCTCTGTGAATATTTCATGACACACGAGCGGTAGTATTGTCATTACTCTGCGCACCGACCGGATCACATTCGCCCAGTTTGGAAACGCAACACTCCGCCTTCTCCCGGGCTGAGGGGGAAACGGGAGACCTGCGGTTGTAGGCCTGCGCTTTTAATTATTTGCGCAGTTGTTTTTTGGGGCCTTTTGGGACAATAGCGGGGATTAGTTTGTCTCCTTAGCGGGACAACGCGGAGCTCTGACGTGGGAGAGTGATGCAAGTCCCGTGTTGGTTTGTCGACGCACCTTGGAGGGAAGTTTCCACCAAAGTAGCACCTTAAGACGAAGGGCCGAGCAAAGAATGAATGTGAGAATGGACAGGGGGACACGTCTTTAGTGGGTGGGCTGTTTTATATTCTTGTGGGGTTGTTTTTTTTTTGGACAGGACGCGCTCAGAGCTGTTAAGGCCCTTGTGCTCTCTGTCTGTAGAGGGTGTGTCACCAGGCCAGGAAGAAGTCCCCTCAAGTTCCTACAGAGTCCCAGAACTGACTAACAACCAAAAACATTTTCCACATCGCCCTGTTTGCTGCACATTGTTGTGCTCACAGTGCCTCGCTTGTGTTTGTGCAATGGCAGAGTGGGTCAGATGGTTAGAGACCAGTTGGTCAAATGTGGGAAGGGGTCAGTTGAAATGTTAGATTTTAATGGCTGCACGCCACAGTATCAGGCCTCTCGGTGTCTCCTGGTCTAATGACAGGAACAGGCACATCTTGGCCACAGATGTGTGTAGGGAAGCGTCACGGCTGAGGCTGCCGGGGTGCGACGTGCACTTAGGTAATTGAGATATTAGATAATTTGCTGTTTACAAATGGCTGCTCAGCTGTTTGTTGAAGCAGGGAGTCTATAATAGGGCTTGTTTGAGCTGATGTTCTCGCCGCTGCATTTGAACACTGAAGCTGAGACTCAGCTTCAGTCTGTCTCACTACTGGGGGGCAAACTAGCTCAGTGTTGCCCTGTAAATTCCTGCTTTAATGATCTCCACAGACAGCAATGAGTGGAATTCCTGCAAAGATGTGTCACCTCCTGGCGTGTTCTACATTTTGAGCAACATCTGCAGATTGTGTCTGTTGAGCTCTAGATTTTTAACTTGGGTAAAATCAATTTATTTATGTATTTTTTTTGTTTTGTTTTAACATATATAGGGCTCAGCTTCCGATGTGCAATCTGTGTGTTTGTGTACCACCGAGTGAAGGCAGCTGCTGAACGAAGAAAGGGCAGCATAGTGAAAACTAGCACAAAGCAGTGACAGGCAAAAGGAGAGAGAGAGAGAGAGTGGCACTGTAAAAGGGAGGCAGGCACATCTGAGAGTGAGCGAGAGAGAGAGAGAGCGGAGCAGACGGGCGAGGTAAGCCCTGAGGTAATCTGAAACCTGGTCCCCTCGGTAGTGTCACTAGATCAGATGACCTATCAAAGATCAGAACTTCCATTGTGCAGCGGTGCTTGTCTCTCAATCAGACTCCTTCTCACCCTCTCTGTTTATCTCACGTCACCACTCCTTCTTACTTTAGAGTCAACACCTGAAATGAAAGGTTTCATAGGGACACAACCAGATCCTCGGTTTCATTTTCCACTGCAGGTGGCCGTCATGATGCAACAGCAGTTAAATCACTTCTGTCCATCCATCCATCCATCTCACACCAGTGTCTTGACTTCTCCCTTTTCCCAGACAGAGGAGTCATGGAGGCTGCCATTCAGACCCTGGTGAAGGTCTTCCTGAAGTCGACCAAAGGAAAGGAGAGCCTAGGAAAGAAAGAATTCCAAGGCCTCGTCAAATCCCAGCTCAGCAACATCCTGTCGGTTAGGGAATTTTTATTTATTTTATTGAATGATTTCTGAAATGTTACTAATTCTTACAGGAAATTACGTAACTACCTCACACAAACACTGCTGAAGGTCTCACTCTTACGACTTGCTAGTCTTAACCTGCCCAGAGCACTGTGGTGTAATATACAGTAGGTGAATGGGAGACATGATCCCATATGCTAGAATGACAGCCATCTGCATTATGAAGTAAAAAGAGCTGATGGTAGTGGCTCATCTGCTAATAGTGTATGGTGATTTCACCAGTGAGAGTCCAGCTAGGGTTACACGTCATCATGCTTGATTGTCTCATGGTTTTGTTTCTGTGCCTACTACGTAGGACACAGACAGCAAGGAGGCAGTCAACAACATGGGTCAGGGGTTGGACGCAAACCATGACGGCAAGGTTGGCTTTGAGGAGTACATGAAGCTGGTTGGCTATCTGGCGGTCTCACTCAGTGAGCAGCGTGCACTCTCCAAAGAAGAGCCTGCTGAGAATGCTGCATCTGGGCAAGTGGCACAAAGCATCCCTGACAAAGAGGAGGAGAAGCCAGCGGCAAACCTGGAAGCTAAGGAGGAAGCAAAGCCAGAAGCCAGTGAAGAGGCCAAGGCCGAAGCAAAGCCAAAAGCCAGTGAAGAGGCCAAGGCCGAAGCCGTTGATTCGGGATCCTCACTAGAAACAGGCTTTTCAATTGAAGGAAAGGCAGAAGTAAAGGCGGAGGGAGAGATTCAGCCCGAGGCTGCGAAGGAGGAGCCGGCAGCAGCAGGAGCAGCAGGAGTGGCGGCAGCAGCGGTAGAGGCAGCAGCGCCGGCAGTGGAAGTGGTGGTGAAAGAAGACGAGAAGGTGGAGGAGACAGACAAGGTGGAGGAAGCTGCAGAGAAGCTGGTCGCAGCCGTGGTGGAAGAAGCAGAGAAGAAGACAGAGGAGGCAGCCTCATAGGGGACAATCCATTCCTTCATCCAAAAAAAAAAAGAAAAACATAAAAAAAAAACCCACACTCTTACATACAACACCACACATATCATAGCATTAACATTGACAAAATATATTTGTAAGTGACTTAACATTTTTTTTTAATACACACAACTTTGAAATATAAAACATAGGTAAACGTTCAAACACCAAAAATCCCACTCTGAAGAAGCCAGATCCTGATGAATAACATGTACAATAACATGAGAGCAGAGTTATTGCTTTGTACTAGTTACCACTATGTTCGTATGTACAGCATGTGCGTCCCACTATATAGCACATTTACCTCATCATGATGATATACTATGATTGCATGCAGACATACACTATCATGTCCATGCCATATCTTTGTGAAAACTTTACTGAAAAGTTTCCTTTCCCTGCACACCAGACCGAAGTGTCTGCATGTAAAAACACCACTGCAACCAGGAGGTGTAGATGAAACCCTTTGGCTCTGTCCGGGTCTTTTCTTCCAAGGTTGAGCGACACAGTCCTACATTACTGCTCAGTGGAATAATACATCTTTCGAGGTACTAATGGCTTAAAGGAATAGTTGGATATGTGGGGGAGTATGCATACTAGCTTCCTTATCGAGAACACTAATGAGGCCAGTAACACCATTCATGTGTGTCCGCTGAATATGAAGCCACAGTAGTAGTATTCAGCCTTGCCTTGCATAAAGACTGTAAAATGGGGGAAACAGCTCTGTTAGCTCGCTAAAAGGGGAACAAAAACATCGACCAGCATTTTTAAATCGCACTGGCTTTTCTGCCAGATTTAGTTCCTGCTCTTTTCTACGGATTGAACAAAGAAATGCTGTGTTATTTAGTGAGCTCATGCCGGTGGGCGGATTTTGTGCCCTTCACCGAGCAAAGCTACCTGTCACTGTCGCTATGCTAAGCTAAGCTAACTAGCTGCTGAATACAGCCTCAGATTTAGCAGACAGACATGAGTGATGTCAGCTTTGTCATACTATCAGAAGGGGAAGCAAGATAACATCACTCTCAAACTCTAAACTTTTCCTGCAATAACTGCATGAAACTCAGCCAGTAACACAATCTTTATTTTTATTTTTTTTACATCTTCATCTTTTAACCCACTGTGCTATGCAGCTGATTTGGCATGACAATAAACAAATTGTTTTGCTGAAGTTTTGCATTCAGCTCATCTTAATTGTGTAGTCAATGCCCACCACACCCTCTTCTGTCTCTTTTATACGGTATCTCAGACTCTGTTTGTTTGTTTGTTTGTTTTTTATCTGTAATTCCCAGAGAGACTTAACTTCATCTGTAGTCTACAGTATTCTCAGTTGTAGCCGAGCATGGGTTAGTAACTGGAAGATCAGGCGTTACCCTCGGCTAAACGATTAAGGATCAGGGATGGAACCCACACAAAAGGACCCTTACGGTCAAAAGGTGAGCCAAAAATAGTCCCATGGGAGTCAGAGAAGGTTTTAATGCAACCTAATCCACCTGGATAAAAACTGGTGGAGAAGAACAAGATAAATACCAAGAAATAAAGACAGGTGACAACTAGGTGGAAGTTTTTTTTTTTTTTTTTTTTTTGTTTTGTTGTGTTTTGTTTTTTTATCTCAAGTACATTGCAATAGGATATTGTGCAGGTGCTGGCTTGAAGAATTCCTGAAGTGGCAGAAACGTCACCTCTTTGTTTGAGGCTCTGTTTATAATAGCTGATATTTCCTTGTTGTTTTCTGCTGGTTTTAGTACCCAGTTGTTCGGGATTGTGTGTTGCTTGGTCACATCCTCACGCAGACCTTGTTTGACGTGCAACTGGATCCTCGAGTGCCAAGCACAGGGAAACTACTGGATTAGTATTTGAGGGTTAGCACGCCCAGGGACGCAAACAATTACATGAAAGTAATCCTGGGCTGCACTGATCCTGCCCATCAGACGAGGTGCTAGTGTCAGAGGGATCGTTGTCAGAGGTTGTGCTTTAAAAAAAAAAAAAAAAAAAAAAAAAACATACTGAGCCGACAATATGAATCTATGTGGTGTGATCTTTTACAACAGGCTAATAATAAGATGTTGCAAAATGTCAGAACCTGAATATTACAAATGTCATTACCAATATTTAAGTTTTACATGGCCTTTTATATTTAACTTTTTAACCTAATCCTTTCTTGAATGGACCACTATGGAGATCACTTGAAAGTGCAGTTATTTGTCACGTTGCATGCAATTTTGGTTGCAACCATTTAATCATTTGTAAATTGTCTCATCATGAATAATGCAGCCATGAGAAAAAGGCTCGTGTTGCAGGATTGCTGTATTATAAGTGTGACCTGGCCGGCTGGGCAGTGCTGGAGGCACGATATTTTGGGCACACTACCAGGTGTGCACTTTAGTCACTGTAACATCACCGCTTGGCACCAAAGTGGGCAGGGCAAATAAACCAAGGCCTGTGGTCACACTGCCTCACTGTGACACTCCCATTGTAAATACTCTCTCATTTACACACGTTCTGCTCAGCTTTATACTCATGTGGCAGCACACTAAATTTCCTGCATGATCTATTACTAAAACTCCAATTACGGTATTTTGAGCTATTTAGGCTATATTATCCTCTCTTTATTAGAACCTATATTCTTTTTTATATTAAAAAAACAATCTAATCATGGTACTTCCTGTGAATAATGGAAACATATCACTCTCTTGCACCATCTACAGCCAGTCTCCTGTTCAAGATGTAAATAGGCTTCAGGCATCTTTTATGTAGAAGGGTGACAGATTAAAGGAAATATCTGAACTATGACTGGAGAAACAGGGAACGGGTATGAAATTGATGTGAATCGTATGTTACAGCCTTCACAGTCACCAGATCTCAAACCAAGTGAACACCTTTAGGAGATATGGATGTGTGTGTGTGTGTGTGTGTGTGTGTGTGTGTGTGTGAGTGAGTGTGTGCACGTGCACTGGCAAGCTCCAGACTTTACTGGCTATTTCCTATGGACCGTGCATGTTCGAACACTCTGCATTTCCCTCCCTGCATTTATTTGGGTAATTCATTTTAAAATGTGTGACCTATGTTTGCTTGTAGCCATGATAAGACAAATTATGGCAAGGTAAAACTGGATTATGATAAAATTCACTTTATAGAAGTGACTTTGACTTGCACTATATCCCCAGGTTTCTGGATTTAGGGTTAAACATAATCTGGAAATTATTTTATCTCAGCTAATGTTTTCATTCAGTGCATTTGAAATAGCAAATGGACAGAATGACCTGTGAGCTTTCAGAGAGGTTAAACTCTACACTGACAGCTCTGTTACTATCCCATTGTGGAAACCACACCCAATCTTAACTCCATGTAGATTAAAAACATGCTGGAACCAAACACAGCAAATTTGCAGGAGGGAGTGTTTGCAGACAGATTTCTATTGCCACACAATACATACTATTCATTGAGACACAGTAGATGAAGATAAAAGCCGCCCAATGGATTTGATAAGTGTGCATACACGTATATGGATGGGCTCCCAAGGCTCATTGGGTCAAATGTTGGTGATTGAAAGACAATTCCCAGAATATTGTTTAGGCTGTCATCCCTGTATGTTGAAGTTCTCCTGTTTATTTCCTGCCAAGTACCAGAGGGTGTGTATGTTTAGCAGTTGGACTCCTTTCAGTCCATTGTTAAGTCCAGTGAACTCCACTAAACTTGTATTTCAACTTCATATAATGCTGTATCATTTTTGCTTATTCTATGTAACTTGTAATGGCTAATATGGAATAAAACTGTGACGACAACATTTTTATATGCAACCTCTTACTTGCTGGAATGCAATATGTGTGTTTGTTGTGTGTGTGTGTGTGAGACGGAGAGAGGAAGGGAGAAAACGTGCATGCAAAAGGAGGGGGGGGGGGGGGGTCAGAGAAATAGAAGCAGTGTATATACGTCAGTAGGAAGTAGTTCACGGTGGGGTGGGGGTGTCCGGGGAGCAGGTGATATTTAAGCCACCGACAAACTCTCTCCCCATCCATCCCTGACTTGGCTCTGTCTCCTGCATCTCTTCAAAGACAAAGGAGGCCTTCCATCAGCACTCAGGTAAGACATACTGCACGGAGGGATTGCTTCACCATACTTTCTCCTCTGCAGCTGATCTAGGTCTCCTTGTAAAGTTTGTTTATGTGTTCAAAAACAAAAACAGCAAAAAAAAAAAACTTTAAAGTATCAAGAAATTGCAAAGTGGGCTCGGAAAACAAAACTGCAAGATTCATTTGAGGTAATTTTGTCTTGAAAACTTTGCTTTATGCTTTCACTGGAAATGCATCCATCAATGAAAAGATGTCAACAGGGATTTTATGACTAATGTGGTAATAAGAAATATAAAATTAATATAGAATAACGCGTGGGACTTCTAAATAGCAAATTTAAACATGACTTGCTAACTCCGAAGCATTAGTGTACAATGTTCAGTTTTTTCCAACACATTTTTTGCATTTCACGACTCTCAACATGGATTTCAACCCACCTTTAAGATTGCATAGTATATAAGCATTATCACCCTACTCAATATTGTGTTACTGATGACATTTTTGTCTCCATGGTTTCCCATTGTACTGTATCAGTGAGTGAGACAGATTACCCCTATAGATTTTCCAGCTAGCCAGCTTTGGTGTCCGCTCACCTCCTCCTTTGTCTCTGCCGCCTACAGCTCTGACCTCTCCGGCACAATGCTCTGCAGCACCGTGAGAGGCAGAAACTGGTGACTGACATTCTGTAATAGCTGATTAGTTAATAAATCATGCACTGGGAGATTGATTGGCAGATTGGCTGTTGGATTGGAGTAACCTCAAAATGAAACAGCAGGTTTCTTTTTCTCTGTGTGAAATGGTCCAAGAACTTTCAGCTCGAAGGCTGCCGAAGCGAGCATGGGAGTGAATGACTGCTCTCATTTTTATCCACACCTCAGGTTACTCTGTGGCTGAGCTTCTGAATGTGATTACCAGACGAGTTTTGTGTTTCACGCCTAATTTCCAATTTGAATGATAAGGCTGTTAGACGGAAAGCATTGACAGACAGATAGCATGTTTTACACCAGGACCAATATTCACTGATAACTGTGACACGCTTTATCATCTGACCTTAAAAGAGCGCAGCTGTTCTCAAAAGTACATGATGTGACGTATGTGTGCATTACAGGAGGCATTTGCACTCAAATTGTGCATCATTGACAGTGACATATCTGTGTCTGTGTGTGCACAGTCTCTCCTCGAGTCCTGCACCGGAAGCTCCACCATGCCGGACACAATGTGTGTAAGACTGTTGAAAAAGCCTTTCCAAAGCTATCCTTCACTTTTCTATCCAAAGCTCTTTAATGTAAGACACTGTAAGGCCACACACACACAAACACAGTGGCCAGACCACTTAAATTAACATCAGTAATAGCCTCTGTACTACATGCAGAGTGTTATGTGACCCGCTGTCAAAATGGGAACAGCTCTCTGCTTTTGTTTCCTTCCCTCCACTCATCTGCCTGTCCAACTATCACTGTGTCTTGGAGGAGGCTTCACCCTTGATTGCCATGTGGCCGCACATGCAGCTGGGGCTGGAGCGGGCATTTTGTGGTAGAATTTGACCTTTTGACCTGATTCCTCTTCCAGCATGTCCAAGGAACCCAGTTCCAACCTGGAGAGTGCTATGCAGATGCTCATAAAAACCTTCCACAAATACTCAGGGAAGGAGGGTGACAAGTACACACTGAGCAGGGGTGAACTGAAGGAACTACTACTAGAGGAGCTGGGGAGTTACTTAGGGGTAAGAGAAGAAGTGTGTACAGAGGGAAATATGTGGCTGTACTCTAAACATTCATGTAGTTTTCAAAATATGCAACACATGAATGAAGGTATGTGCTCGCATACTCTGTCACACAGGCTGGAACAAGCCTGTGCATTGATGTATACCCTCACACACACGCAGAGCAGAAAACACATTCTTAAGTCTCTCTCCGTCTCTCTCTGCTGTCCACTGACAGAGCTCCAAAGATAATGAAGCAGTTGAGAAGGTGATGAACGACTTGGACGCCAACAACGACGGGGAGGTGGACTTCACCGAGTTCATTATCCTGATGGGCGCGCTCACGGTTGCCTGCAACGACTTCTTCCTGGAGTACAAAACAGATGACAAGCCGAAAGACGGAAGCAAAGGCGAGTCGGTGGCGGAGAAGAAAGATTGAATCAGTGCAAGCACGGAGGGAGGGAGGGAGGGAGTGAGTGGTGGAAAGAGGGAAAAGAAAAGGAGGAGGAGGAGGAGGAGGGGGAAGAGCTGTAAATCATGAGGGATAGAGGACTGAGCTGCAACGGATTTTTGTCTTATGCAATCTGTAAACACCACAGCTACACATGAGGGAGGCAGCAGATAGTTTGTGGGATCACAGAACAGGGACAGTCAACAGGAGCAGTGTATTCCCTGTGCAGCTGTTCCTCTCGCCGTAGCATATCCGGAGCTCACTGCTCTGTTTCCAGAGCAGCGAGTAACTTTACACACTGAACAGGGTAAACCCCAACTCCTTCCACCTCAAACGCAGCAGGGTTGTGACGGTTTCTTGTATATTCTGAACAAACACTGGTTAGATTTCTTCACAAAATGCAGACCAGTAAATTTCAGCATTTCTTGCACATATTTGTGGACATATATAAAGTTACAGATTATCATATACTTGTATGTACTCAGTGTTGAACAATAGAATGTGATTCATCCCCTTTCTTGCACCTATTTTGTAATCTTTTTTTTTTTTTTTTTTTTGGTAATAACCAATGCATCCTTCCAAATATTAAACGTGGCATTTAACCAACTATAAATTGTGGTGGGTTTGTTTTCACATACGTCACAAGTGTTGTACGAGTATTTGTTGACATAACAGGAATGAATCGTTGCACCTGGAAATCAAGTTGAAAAGTGCAGAAAGAAACTATGTCAATGAGCAGCATGAGTGCTTGTGTGTGAGTGTCTCTGTACGTGTCTGTGTATTGGGGATTCCCACAGAGTAAACTGCTCGAGCTCACACATCCTGCCAACAATATCCTGCAGGTCTTGTTCCACTAGATATAAGCTGGCCCAGATGTTTGACTTGGATCTGCTTGGAAAACCTCTTCAAAAGAGGGTGACAGAGGGAGGAGAGGGAAAGACAAAAGGAGACGGGGAAGGTGTGAGCAAAGATAGAAAGATTGTTTAATGCGAGCGCACACCTGTGTGCTTGTGAGAAAACAAAGGGCAGAATAGACAGGGAGTGAATACAGTTTATGGAGTACATCAGGCAAGCATGTTATTTGGAAAGCAGTGGTATAATCACAGAGGAATGTCGAAGCTGCTGTGACTGTTAGCACACATTGTCCTTCACTGTGTGTAACTGTGTGTGAGAGCGTTTCTCACACACACATCAGTAAATCAACATGTCTTCTTCCACCTCGCTGGCTTTTATAGCTGCTTGCGACTTTTTAAATATGACAGATGAGAAAATGCTCAGCAGAAGAAGGGGGGATCTTTTCAGTTCTGGGTGTCACGGCGCTGATAAGTTTATCAGCCTCCTTTTTCTCAGTTCCCAGTCAGTGTCTATGTGGGTGGGGCTCACCCAGCTTTCATTCTTGTGCTCTCTAAGGGCATCCTCTGATTGGATGGTTTGAATATTTGAGTTCAACATGCACAGCCTGTAGATAGGTAAACAGAGCGGTGCCTGTTAACCCTGTTGTAGCCCGTGGGCAAACAAACAGTGTGTTAGAAGTGCTGACAGCCTTCGTTACCTGCCGTTTTCCTGCTGAATGAAGGCGAGTCCAAAAAAATATGTCACCAGAAGTCAAATTGGCTGGTCCAAATCATGTGCTCCAGTATATTATTAACTTTTATTAAGGACACAATGGTCTATAGCACACAGGGTAAGCACAGGACAAGTATAAAAGTATTACTCGGAAAATATGCTTTGAGTTGTACAATCCAAACAATTGTCACTGTGATTATATTAATAGATACAATTGTAGACACATCAATGCACAAGTACCATAATAATTTTGTACCTGATGACAACGGGTCTCCAAAAGGATGTAGGATAAATGACACAGTCGGTGGGATGGGGAATAAAAAAATAATTTACATTTATTTATGAAACATTATGATTCCAAGTTCAATGAAATCACATGTAATCTCTTTTTTTAACAGGCCCAAGCTGCACACCATACATAAGAAGTGAAAGGCAAAAAATATCCAGAGCTACAACTTAATATAAACCATATTTTAGTGTATGTAGTGATGTTGTGTTACATAACACAAGAGTGTACCTATTGTGCGTTACCATTGAGGTGTAAAACTGTTCCTCCTTTAATATGGATGGATGGATATTTTTGACTACAGCTGTATTTTGGTATCAAATGTACTTCTTGTTAAACTCGATGATAACAACATTCTTTATGAAGTAAAAGAGAGAAGGCTGATGTGAGCATAGAGACAGGCACCCAGAGTTTTACTCCAGAGCAGCCACTTAATTCTCCATCACACGGCCTTTACAACCACCTTGGGACTTGCACTGTCTTGAGGACATCCTGCAAGAAGTATCTAAAAACAGCTCTGACCTTAACAGGTGAGTCAATTCAAACTAAAAGTCAAGAGTCTGCGCTGATGGATCGCGCACGTGGCATGTGCAGCCTGCATGAGGAAAGGAGATGAGTAACACAAAGCTGGGCCATGTCACTGGCAACTCTGAAGCATCTGATAAGGACGACAGGGACACTTTGGTTACCATCGGAGCAGGTCACGTCTCCTTGTCCATCAGACAGAGTCAGGCAGCGAACATGTCAAGCTGTCATGCAAGCCTGAGAGAGGTCCAGAATAGGATGGCGTACACGCGTGAGTGAAATGAAATTATTTATTCAAGTATACAGTGGCGTGGGTGGATCCAGGTCTTTATCATGTGATGTTCAAGCCCTTTCCAGGTGTAGCTTGCTCTCTCCCGGTTAGAATTTGAGAAGCCCTGCTTTCCTCAGGTTCATGAAATCCATCTCGATAAAAGGCCCCAGGGAGACCTTATGGCTGCAGCACAGTGCCAAAGAGGAGTCAGGAGACATATGAATTACAAGACTCTGGCACAACTAACACATAAAGATCATGCTTTGATGTAACAGGTAGCGGTGGGAAGTGACATTTACTTGTTACTGCACTTAAATACAGCTTTGACGTAGTTGGACTCCATTTTAGATTAGTTATACTGCACCACATCTCAGGAGGAAACACAACACCTTTTACTCCACCTTTATCAGTCAACTTTGGGTTTTAGATACTTTCCAGATACTCACTCACTTCACATTTAAAAAAGCAAAGGTCAAACCAATTTGATGTGATTTAATAATATCTGATGACGAATCAGTCACATGGACCATTTTAATCTTTCTTTTTTGAAAACAGACCACTTTTAGATTATTTTTGATATATTAAGCTTGGTGTGTGTATATTGTTGTGGTGAGGCAAGTAAAAGTGTCTCCTGAATCACCTGCTGCCGGTCAAGCGTTCCAAAAAGGTAACAGCAAACAGTTATCCATGAGGTAATCTAGCCCCTGGATTACTCACCTTCATAAATTAAAGCGCAAACTCTTGGCACTAAACAGAGGCAAACAGTGATAGTGTCCTCCCCGTGAGTCAAGGAGAAACAGGTGAGAAGCGCATATCAGCCTCGGATAACACCGACGGGGTGCGGAGGGTAAAGGAGAGGGACCAACGATACGTAAGAAAAGGAGGGAAGGAGAGAGGGATGGTGTCAATTGCTCCTTTTTTCCTTCACGTTAAGCGCTCCTTGACATGGGTGTAATGATACTACTCTTACTCTTTGTCTCTTTTTAGAGCTACATTTACCTTAGATCCACACACACACACGGCACAAACCGGGGTGCTCACTGCAGGTACATAAGCTGTTTGTCCTCAACATGATCCTGGGCTAAAACTTAATCTCCTCCCCAGACCTTCCCTCACAGCCGTTTCAGTCTTACCATCATCAATTTCCGTTTCGCATAAGGAGGACTAAACTTCCACACAAATGACCAAACCGCTGAAACCACAGTCAAAGTCTGATACTTAAAAGATTCATTATGCTCAAAAAAAAAGTGCCCTCATTCAGTCTTTCCGGCATGTACGAAGAGGCTGTTTCTTCATGGAGGATGGGAGGGGTCCATGCTTTGATCATTCTCTTTCTGAGGCCCTACATTGACACAAACAGCCTTACATTTTTCTGTTGATGTTTTTGATTTATTATGATCAGAGAGAAGCTCACATGAGACCACCAGCATTGAAATTCAGGACCTTTTATTATAATCTGTATTACAACGTTTTGAACAGCAGGTCTCCTTGTATTAAAAAAAAGAAGAAGAAGAAGAAGAGAGAAACAATGATGAAAAATGAATGGCAGGTGTGTCTGCTTGGATTACATCTGCCTGAACACTTAGCCAGAAACCACAAACCGACTTCCTTTAAATCTTGAAATCTTGAAAAGGGTGGCAGTCCGCCAAGAAAATATTGAACCTCTGTATACCCAAACCTCAATGAGGGTATCAGATGTTTCAGTTCCATTTAGGATACATTAAGAAAAACAAGACACTAAAGATAATATAGTTACCACTTCTCAATTTACTGCTTTGCCTCTTAGCACCAGGGGGCATTGCACGATGAGGCAGGATGAACAGAGAATAAACAATATTCGACTAGAGAAGGGCAATGACAAGAGTGCCACTTAATTTTTGCTGACACTGCATTTAAATCGTGTTTGTTCTTGTTTCCAAGTTTGACATCAATATTTACCATGTTTACTCACCGCATGTCACAATACCTTCAGGGATTATATTGCAGATATTCCCCTGAATTAACAGGTTTGTTTAGCCGGAAGCTAAATATGAAATGTACTCTCGGTTCCTGCCCTGAATAGTTCTAGCTGTTGTACAGCCATTCCCCCTTCTAACACATTGCATCAGGATGAATCACTGAGCCTTCACAGTGCAGATAATGAAAAGAAAAGAAACCGACAAGAATGAAAACACAAATTAGATATATGCTGCAGGCATAACGATAAATACAGCTGATATTCGTTCATATCTTCATCCGTGAAATGATACGCTAACTTGCATGGATTTTACTATAAACAACTATGAACTTCAGGGAGAGAGGAAAAGTCTTCATGTTGGCAAGTTGAAGCTGTGTACCTCCTTATCCACCAGAGAGAGACAGAGAGTCGCTATCTAAAGTACTTTCTGCTTCATAATAAATCTTCCATCAGATCTATTTTTGAGTCCACTTTAAATCCAATAATCAATAAAAGTGCCTCGTGCTTCCCCCTTGTTCAAATGCAAAACAGTAGCCTGTGTGTTTTTCATTAGCTGATCATTCAGTTGACATCTAGAAAGAGGCCGTGAACAGTTTCAAGACAGAGTGACCCAAAAAAACATTTCCTGATCATCAAAAACAGAAAAAAAAACTATTAAAATAATTCAGACTCATATAAATGGGTAATCAAGTGAGGCTTGAAGTACACATTGAGTTTCACTGATCAGAGATGAAGTTGTGACTGATGGTTGGAGGTCCCGAGGTGTGTTTGCTTTGTAGGCTCTAGCTAACCTGGGCCGGGGCCGGGTCAGTGGACGCGAGGCACTGGGTGCAGCAGAGTCATGTGCTCGGCGCCATTGAAAGGCAGCCGCTGAGTGCAGTAATGGTGCACCACCTCTGGGATGCTGGGGAACACACAGCTGCTCTGGTCCAGGGTGTAGCCATTTTCTTTGGTCTGGGCTACAATGATATGAACACATCCTTGGCTTGTCCTGAGTCACAGAGGAGGAGAGGAGAAAAGGGAATTAACAACAACATACATTCATATTTCCTGGGGTGTGTAATGACACTGAGAGAGATTTAATGAAAACAGAATTTCTTTGTAAACTATAAAACATGTTTCACTTTTTGAAACATAGATGCTTTGCCTAATGAAAGACTGTATAATTTCATCATGTAATGCACCATAATTCCTTGAGGAAGCCCTGCCCTGTCCCAGAACAGGTCAGTACTGCTAACAGGAGCTGACATGAAACCTCTAAAAGTAAAAAAAAAAAAAAATCATTTGTGATATCATATTGTGATCATATTGTGAGTTTAGGTGAAACAGCGTGGGAGACTAACTATTAGAGGATTAGCTGAAATGTTGAACATCAACAGCCTTGTAAATTAAATATTATAGAAAATGTTGAGTAATTTATTTTTTTTTTTTAATTTTTACAGGGCTGAGGTCATCACATTTGATTCCTTTTCACATTCTACAGTTTGTGACCATCATGAGTCGTGTTTCAGCTCTTTGGATGCCGCCGATGCACCTTCTGCTTACACTCACTTGAGGGCGATGGAGTACTTGCTGTTGTCGGACTCGCTGTTCCTGACCAGGAAGCTGGCCTCTTTGCAGGACTGCAACTGAAACTCCGCCTCTTGGCGGGTCACACAGCCATGGTACCAGCTGAGGAAGGAAGATGACATTTCATCCACTATTGATGTGTAAAAGCTCATTTTATGTAAAATCCCTGGAGGTGAACCTTGAGGTTACTAAGTCGCATGTGGGTTCACACTCCTTATAATATTTGAGGAAGTTTAACTATATATGCCACATTTACCTACAAACCAAACGTAAAAGGAAAACTAAGGCGCAATTATTGCCTTTGCTTTTTTTCTTTTTTCTTTTTTTTTTTTAGAATTTATATTCTGGGTGAATAGTTCGATTTTATTCATGCAAGTATCACTACCTCTGTTTTTCCAGGGGCAGAGAAGGATCCACACAGCAGACCTCGGAGTCAGGGCTGCATCCTGGGGTGGAGGGAGGTGACAGTGTTGGCGGTGAGGATCGCAGAATCTTCTGTGTCCAGCTCTTCTGCCTTAGATGCTGAGACAGCTGCTGGGCCTGGGGATGCTGGGGCTGCCTGGTGAGCGTGGGGTGAGGTATTTCATCTTTAGCTGGGCGTTCAGGACTGTCAAACTGTGCTGGGGGAAGGAGAGTGAGGAGAGAAGATGTGAATTTTTAAGTAAAGGAAGAACTGACTGTCTGCCTTAGTTTGAACTAGATGCTGAAGTCTTCTGTAAATATAGAATAAGATGACAACTTTGATGTTTCATGTCATATTATTCAGTATGCTGTTGGTCTAGGCAGCATATGAAATATAAATGTGAGAGCAGGCCTGACTTGATTTTTGAACAAATATTTTCATGGGGCTCTAATGCAGTGGAGAAGCAGCGTTACATAAATGTTATTGGTCACTAGTTCAGCAAAAGCATAACCAGCATACCAGTTCAAAAAAAGGCATCGCCCAAAGCCCTGTACTTTTATTTCTTTTGGTTACAGTTAACTTTTTCTTTTTGATGTATAAAGATGAGGATGAGAGGGGATGAATGACTGAAAAGTGCAGGAGGGTCAGCTCAGTTCAGTTCGTGTTCATATTATGAATATTCCTTGGCCTGGTACTAAGCAGAAACAAACTGAGCCCACTGTACCTGACAGAGTTTTGACAATGTGCTCCTTCTTCCGCTCCCAACGCAGCTCGTACTCAGTGGAGGGACGAGGATCCAGCTCTGGCCTTGAAACTACCGTCTTGTCAGTGTCGCCGCTTCCCTCATAAGGGACATCATAGATCTGTAGTGGCGCAGGCTGACCCTCCTCCATCAGCCCATCACTCCCTTCCATCATCACACACACCTTCAGAAGGTCCTTGGACCCCCGACGTCTTATCTCTGGCAGGTAGCGAACACAGTATTAAGGGTTGAGAGCTCTGCTAATGATCACTAAAGTGACTTATGTCAGTGAGTGAGCACGAGAACAGTCTCTAATCTGTCTCTGGAGCCGCATCTCTGCTGCCACCATGATTCACATTACTATGTATTCACGTGTTAAATGTTTAATGCCACAGTTTTGGCCCAGCGAAGCACAGAAAAGCACAGATTGCAGTCACTTTTGTAGCCTGTCAGACTTTCATTGGGCAATTTTTTTTATTTTTCATTCATTGCTTCTTTCTGCAGTATCCATTCTGTTTCCTGCTCTTTATTTAATATTTAAACCAAGTTGTATTCATAGAGAAAGCCTTAATAATTGATCATTTCATCCTCATAAAACGCATACACGGTGATGGTTTTACATCTTTTTTTTTTTTTTATTTAGGGTTTCATCGTGTCACAAAAATTACTATGTACCTCTGCAATTAAACAGGAATCTAAGGAAAAAGATTTGATTCCCAAGCAGACATCTGTTTATTTTCAGGTTTATTTTAGACTGGGTCATGACTAGAAAAGGATTTATGAACTGAAACTGTTCAGTTAAATACGTGTTTGTCCCACTAAAATATTCATGCTGCCCTACTCTCATGGCTTTGCTTATTGAATCACAGTGACTCAGATGCCTGCTTACTTCCTCACTATGATTTAAGGCTCATAAATTAACTGAGTCACATCATCACATCCTCTCTTGACTTCTTTGAGGAGGACTGGAAGTAGTGCAGGGACTGATTGAAGTATAACCTACTAGAGTGCACTACAATAAACCATTTTGGCATTTCCAGCAGGTTATTGTGTAAGTTGGAGTCCAGTTGAAACAATGGAATGATGGAAGGAAAGGTCAGCAGAGCATGTGATTGGGTGACGGATCACCAGTCATCCTGGATGCTGGGGAAGTTTTGATAAATGGTCAGACAGGTCCATATAGGGGTTTCCACAGAGCTGCATCCGAGAGTCGGGGAGAGGGGGGGGGGGGGCGCAGTGAGGGCCAGCTTCCTTTTTAGAGAATAGTACCAGGAAACAGAGACAGGAAAGAGGAAGCAGGGGCAGGAAACTGCACCCATTGTCCGAACGCAACCGAGTTGCCGTGGCAACCCCATGGGGTACAGAGAGCACTCGGGGAATGAGTTCATGTTCTCACTGCTCAGCCCGGAGAGACTGCAAGGAGGAATCCTTTCATTCATACAAGGGATGGTTGTACAGATTCAGTGATCGGGGGCTGAAATGTCGATAATCGTATCAGAACTGCTGATGGCAAAAAAGAAAAGAAAAGAAAAGGCAGCAAGAATAAATATACCAAAGTCTTACCGGTGATCATCTGCTGGGCGTCATAAGGCTCCATGTAACCATCGTTTTCTCCATCCCTCTCTGCCTCCCTCTGCTCCCTGGTCTTCTGAGCATCAAATGGGTCTGCATAGTCCTCAAGAATTATCACCTGCATCAAATCAGCATTTCATTTCAGTTTCATTTGCATAGCACCAAATCCTATCGTGCTTTATCTCAAGGAACATTACAAGGGCAAGACCTTAATACGTCATAGAAAAACCCAACTGTTCCCACAATAAGCAAGCAACTTGACAACAGTGGAGATGAAAAACTCTTCCTTTTAACAGGAATACACCTGCAACAGTACCAGGGTCAAAGTGGACAGCCGTCTCCGTCGGCTAAATGGGTTTTAACACTTTAAACCTCGAAACACAAAAAATGTTATCAGTATGGTAAGGGTATATAAGATAAAATAATTTGATTATAAATTGCAGTGATGCTAATTATTAGTAATGACTTATATCACGGCAAAACATAGCTGAAATGAGCTTCCAGCTTCTACCATGTTAAACAACCAAAACAAATAAAATTGAACCAATGAGAAAAATCTTAAAAGGAGATGGACTCCAGGATTAAGCCTTGTATGAGAAAATGATATAATATTATTATCATATTGTCATAATGTAGCATCATTCTTGCTTATATAATATATTGTGTTAAATACCAAAATTCCTCTGCTGATTATGTTTTTACTCATATTGTCTATAAAACTGTTTTTAAATGTTCATTATGGCTTGAGATGGGCCAAGTTGACATCTTTAAATATCTTGTTTGTTTTTTTGTTTAACAGCAGATTAATTCACTGGATGACAATTTCTCCCATTAGATAAGGTGGAACTGGCAAATATTTGGCGCTTTTGTCTGAAAAATTACATCATATCAAAAAGGTCCTGGTGGACATCTAATATGGCTGAAGGGGTTATGTCAGACTAAACAAAACAAGATGGCAGACTAACGTCAATAAATTACTAGCCAGTTTTATTTACTGGCCAGTGAAGCTCGACAGTCCTCTCATCTTCTCACTGCCACATGATTTCTTGTTTATTTTACAGGCCACTAGCTGGGAGATGATAGTAGGCTGTAAAATGAAGCTGTCTTTCTAATCGCCTTTAGAAAAATGCCATCATTTGACTGTGTTTGAATAATGGAGCAGATGCTGGACAGGTTTATACAAGTAACCTAGAGTTTAGAGAGGTTTAACGACAAATGAAGCAAACAACACAAACATTCATCTTGAATTACCTTCAACCCATGTGGGTTAAAGTGGGTTAACTGGGGTAAACAAAAAGGACACACTGAAAAGTTGAGGTGGCTTTATGATTTTGACACTAAGAATGGTGATTTATTCCCTCACTGAAACAGAAACCTCCCGTTTTATTCTTCCACTCTTTTATCAGTCTTTTTTTTCTCATCTTTCCACTGTCACCTCCCTAACTTCTCTTTTTTTTTTTTTTCAAAGCCAAGCTAGAGGGGACTTGGGTTAGCGTGGGAGTGTCAAATGACACGATGCTTTTTATAACATGATAGCCTTCACCAGGGGGCCTGAATGTGGTGAAAGAGAGGGATGAGTTGGAGATATGGGTGGGTTAGGGGGGAAGGGGAGAACTGAGCCAGATATACATGCAGGAGAGGAAGGTAAAGGCCTCATGTCTGACCACAGCTTTGTATTCAAGGCAGGGAAGGTGGGTGTAAGGGTGAGGGGTGGAGAGGAAGAGAAGGAGATAAAGAGACAGACTGGGAGGAGTGGGCACAATGGGTGTTGCAGAGACAAAGGGGAAGGAGAAACAGAAAGAATAATATCAATTTTCAGAGTTTGGACTGGATCCTGGCACTTCATTGTCACAAGGATTGATGACACCGCATGTTATTTTTGATGGTGTAAATCAGGTAGAACTGCGACTGGAGTTAGAAAAATGTTCCCTCAGATTCAGCTGCAAATACTCAGCTGTGGTGGAAGAAGCATTTTCTCCTTTCAGCCAGGTTTAAACTGCTTTCATACAATGTAAAAAATAATCCGCTTTACTTAAGAGGACCAAATTGCACATAAACAATAAAATGTGCTGGAAGTATCAAAAGTAACTATTTATATGATAGGAGGATGTCCATGTTGGATTTTACACTTGAAATTAAGTTTTTTAACTGGTCATCTTGCAGATAACTCGGCCCGTCACAGATTTTCTGTGAAAAATATGAACCTGAAAAATAGCCCAACTGGAACCAAAGCAACCAAAGTGGCTTGATTTCTTAAGTAGTAAAAGAAATTAGCCACATCAAATCTGCACTTGAATTCAATACTTGAATTGAATGAACTAAACAGCTTCAGAGCATTTAGTTAGTCTGACTTTAGAGCTGAGATGTGAGATGTGAGGTGTCTCCTGTTATTCTAATATATCATAGTGACACAAAAGGAGGCTACTCCATCAGGACACACCGGCTCGTGTAAACTTGAGACTGTGACTCACTGTGTCCGTTTTGCACTGGGCTGGTTTCTCAGGTTCAGGTACCACTTGGCTGCTGATGGTACCGCTGTTGAAGTTGGGGGTCTTGTCCTGTTTGTCCACCCGGATCAGCCGGCTGATGTAGGCGTTTGCAGACGGGGAGCTCTTCGGGGGTCGGTGCTGCTCCTCAAACACCGGATCCGCTTTGGAGTTCTTGCGGCTCTTGCCGGACAGGAGGGTGTCCCAAACTTTGCCATCCTTCGGGGAGCTGACACCGTTTCTGCTCAGCTCTGTGGCCGAGTTCTTTCGGTTTCTTCCGGAGAGGAGAGAGCCGACTCCTCCACCGGAGCTGTCAGAAGAGGAGTTTTTGCGGTGGCCCGTCTTGGAGCCTGCTGGTTTGGTACCGGTGCTGGCCACCAACCCGCCCCTGCTGGCTCTGGGCTGTGAGCCGGACTCGGAGGCGGATCGGATCCTGTCGGTACCGTTCTTCAGATTGATGGGGAACTCCTTGAACCACTTCGCCATCGCAGCACAGGTGAAAACCAACAAACCTCTCTGTGGTCTCCGACACCTTTTGGCTCCATACACCAGGACCCCAGAGACGCACCTTCAGAAATCACAGCTTTTCCAACAAAGGACTTCCGTTGCTTTATTGTGACATAAACCAGTGTAGACTACAGGATCCCCACAGGTCAGTTTAAAACATACCATAAATTCCCTCAACAGTCTGGGGCTCAACACTTAAACACACAACTTTTAAAATGGTTTTAAGTAGAAGACCTACAGCCTTCATACTTATTTTGGCAAAGAAGGAAAAAATAAATAATTACCCCTTCTTTATCCCATTTGTGCTTTTCTTACACCTGTTCCTTCTTCTGCTGAGAGGAAACGTTTATTCCCGTTGGATGAAGAGCTGTCTTCTGAGTGGGAAAACCCGAAAGAAGGCAAAGTTTTTCTTGCTTTTGATTTGTGGTCCCATTCCCAGAGTGCCTTATCAGGTCTTCAACAACCGTCCACTGTCGGAATGAGACTCCTGACTGAAACAGGGGAATGGTGGGGAGGGGGGCATCAGAAGTTGAGAGTGGGGGGGGGCAGGACCGGGTGGGCGGTGAAAAGCTTTTGTATACACCATGGTGGAATGTCCGTTTGGGGAAGTAAAACCTAAAACCAGGTAATCCACCAAAAAAGGGTCGTGCTACTGTGACTATCATGCAGTTTATTTAAACCAATAATAAGACAAAATTCAACATCCAGGCAGCTTTTTTCTTTTTCGTAAATGTCATTAACGATTCTGCTCTGAGGCATGATTAAAAGGTTTCCCACAGTTTTTACAGATAGGGACTTAAACCAAAGTTGACAGTTATGCTAATAGTTTGGTGTTGGATATTAATTCAATGTTAATCATAATGTCACTTGATAATGTGCCTAATTGGCTGTCTAATTAAGTTCATCCCTGGCTACACTGTACGGGGCATTGTTGGGAAATGGTCCGTTCTGAGCTGGCCCATATGTACCAACCAAAGGTATGACACTAAGTCTAGAAATGCAAGGATATATACTAAGAACCGATGTGGAGCCGGTAAATTTTCAACATATAAAGGTTCATTTCATAAATCATACGAGGGATTCTTAAATTTCCATCAGTTCTTCCAAATATGCATTGAATACCTAAAAGTTTTACCTATTGACACCCCCATTTTTGCGACAAAATGTAACCTTCCGTGGTGCGCTCTACTCCTGTTTGTCCCTCTTTGTCCGGTGGCGACAGAAGGCCATGATAATTATGGCAAAATTTGCGTTTTTGAATGAATTATAGTTGAATGGTGGATCATCAAGCATACACCGAGTGAGGACTGGTTTGCTGGCAATGACACACCAGAGAGTTTCAATTTAAAGGACAGCAGAGCAAGCAACGGAGAAAGGGTACAGTTTGCTTCCAAGACAGTCTGCAAGATGGCTAGCTATCTTCAGTGGCATGCTAACGTTAGCTAGCAAGCTAATGTTAGCATAGTAAACAACAGTTCTTAAAAACGTGATCGATTGCTTTTATCTCATACATGCTGTGATAAGTGAAATTGAGTGCACATTTTCACAAGTGGATGTAGAAATATAAATCACACTCTCGGATTAAGGTGCCAGTGTTGTGGCTACTCAACGCTGCTAGCTAGCCACATTGAGTAACGTGGCTAGCTAGTTAGCCAAGGCAGTAACTAGCTTGCGCTAGCTAGTGGACGAGTTCTCAGCTACACATCTGTAAGTGATCATTTTTAGACAGAGAAAGGGGGTGGGGTGCTCTGTAACTTGCTTTTACTGGCAGACGAGCCGGGTAGCAAGCTACTAGTTTCACCCAGCTAGCAGAAAGTGGCTTGCAACAAGACGAACTTCTGCTTAATATCGTGAACCAGCTCAGGTTTACCTGGCGTTTATTTGGTGACCAAATCCCGGCGTGACAGACACCGTGGCGAAAGATTTGCAGCTGGAAAGGAGTTTTGCAGACCTGGGCCGGCGTTTTAATACAATTTAGTGACCAATACGTGTTAGTTACTGCTGTGATGATAACCATTTTATCGTTACTGACATGACCTGAAGGCAGATTCCACCTACTCGGCTCATTGCCTTCAAGACGTCGTCATTTTTAACTTTTTTTTTCTTGCATATGAACGGTGATATGCCACTTCACCGACAGTCATATTAGCTAATGGCTGCCGAATCGGGGAGACTACTGGCGGGACAAGGAAAACGAAGCAAAGGTAGGAATTAATTTCACCCATCTCCCAATCAGATCGGAATCATCCATTACTGCGCTGCAATGAGCTGCACTGGTGCTGTTAGCAAATCCCTTCTCGCCTCCCCCATATGTAAACTTCACGACTGTCTCCGGTGGTGGCTGTTTCTCACAGAGTGGACCTGTGAACGGGGTTGATGTCTATCTTGCTATCAATGTATCTTTTAACTTCGTTTCCTCGTTCTCATGTCTTCGTCTTTTCCTGTCTCCCTCATTGACCTTACCTCTTCTGCCTCTGTTTGCGGCCTCTCTCCCTCTTGCCTGGGTCATTTGGTCTGCCTGGGTCATATGCGATTCAAGGCTTCATAACGTTGGTGATGATAACGCCTGGATGTTCAGCATCTTGTCCTCATGCCAGTCTATGTCCCATCATTGAATCCATCTCAACTGTTGGACTTGAAAAAGAGGCCCTAGGTCTAAAGCTGCTCCACTCTGTCACTAAGGGGTATTGGCCAATCCAAATGTGATGCTGCACTTGATTGGTGGTTGACCAATGGCATGAGACACAGAGGCCTAATTTTGTTGTGGCTAATACTCTATTTTCCTCTTTCTGCCCCTTCCCTTCGTATTTTACCATTTCAGCTTCACAGATGAAGAGCCCGGAGAAGAAGAAGGCAAGAAAATCGACCACTCAGGTAATAGTTGTTTCAGGAAATATGATCAATGAAAACAGACTTATGTCAGACTTATGGCTGATACAATAATAATTAAAGTTATATTGTTTCTTTTTACTCTATTTCTTTCCCCTTTTGTTATAGGCGGCAGGGTTTTCCCACCTCACTGAGTTTGCACCCCCTCCTACTCCCATGGTGGACCACCTGGTCGCCTCCAACCCCTTTGACGATGACTTTGGACCCCCATCTCGACCTAGTGGGGCAGGTGGACCAGGTGGTGCTCCATTTCTTCCGAGCCCAGGCGCAGGTGGAGGAGGTGGGTATGGAGGTGGAGGCAGAATGGGCGGAGGCATGGGCTTCATTGGAGGCCCAGGTGGACCAGGCGGCGGCCAACCTGGACGGAGGCCCCCGTTTGGCCCACCATCCAACGCTGGACCTCACCACCAGCTAGGCTTTGGTGGAATGCCTGGTTTTGGAGGTGGCGGCGGGGGCGGCAGTGGGGGAGGAGGGGCAGGTGGTGGATTCCCACCTGGAGGCCCCTCTCAGTTTAATATGCCACCAAACTTCAGTCCACCCATGCACCCTGGACCGGGATTCAATCCCATGTTGTCTCCAGGTGGTATGGGAGGTCCCGGAGGAGGGGGCCCACCCCATCCTCGGTTTGGCATGCCCCCACAGCAACAGCATGGACAGGGTGGGCACCCATTCAACAGCCCACCATTACCTGGTGGTGGAGGTCCCAGAGGTCCTCCTCATGGCCCCCTGCCTCCCATGGGAGGAGGTATGGGTCCTGGGATGAATATGATGGGTGGCATGGGTGGGGGCCCTGGAGGCAACATGGTGGGAGGGTTGCCTGGTATGCCCCCTCAAGGACAGTTCCCTCCCTCACAGGATGGCCCCTACCCAGGCCCCAGTCCACCAGGGCCTGGCAACGAGGATGGAAAGAACTTTGGTGGAGGAGGAGCACCTCCCGGCCCTCAGCAGCAGCAACAGCAGCAGCAGCAACAGCTTAACCTAAATCCTAATGCCCCCCCTCCTAATAATACCACTCCTGGCCCTCCCCCTAACTCTGGACCACCGCAGCCTGGGGGTGGCTTCCCTGGTCACCCTGACGTCCAGCAACCCAATGCCAATACACCTGGTCAGCCTCCATCAGCACCCCCACAGCCTAACCCCAACTCCTCTCCTACTGGTCCCCTGAATGGATCAGGCCAGCCCCAGCATCCACCACCCAGTCAGCTACAGCCCCCCAGCAACACAAACACGCCGAACTCTAATAACTCTAACCAACAGCAGCAGCAACAATCCACTCCACCTAACTCTGCCCCTGGCTCCACGCCTTACAACCAACAGAACAACACCCCTGTTGCTGGTGGTCCAATGCCAAATGCTGCATCCAATTCAGGTCAGAGCAACATGACCAACAACAATGGAGGCAACACACCTGGAAGCAACCCCAACCCCCCCTCTAACTCCACCTCCACCCCAAACACCCAGTCTCCCCTGCCCCCAGGCCCTGCTGCCCAATCAACTGGACCTGGTTCTGGTCCGGGAAAACTTGGTGGCCCTGGAATGGTCTTCCCATGTGGCCTCTGTATGGCAGAAGTACATGATGACCAGGATGCCATCCTGTGCGAGGCATCATGCCAGCGTTGGTTCCACCGTGATTGCACAGGGCTGACGGAGCCAGCATATGGGCTGCTGACTCGAGAGAGCGCTGCTGTTTGGGCCTGTGACTTCTGCATCAAGACCAAGGACATCCAGGCTGTGTTTGTGCGCCAGGGATTAGGCCAGCTGGTGGCAGCTAATGAGAGTTGAGGAGTGGGTGACAAAGGAGCAGCATGGAGTTACAACAGTGAGGACACATGGAGACATCTTGGTTCTGATCTAACTGAATGACCAGTGTGTCATGTCAGCTACTTGCCGGAGTTAAAAAAAAATAAATCTTGACTAGCCCTTTACTTGTTCACTACACAGAGAAACACACTCATTGACATTCATGCTTCTCTATAGCATTTTGAGTGGCTCAAAGTAAATGATTTTTCTCCCCCACCCCATTATCGGAGTTAAATCATGACGAATGTTCAACTACGCAGTCCTTCAGACAATTAGCCTGCCAACCAGCAAAGCACTGACACCAACACACTACCTCACACACTTCGTGACTGACTTGCACGGAACCTCCCGCACTGACTGACTGTGATTGACTTTCAGCACTCGTGCACCACATGAGTGTGATAATATTACAAACCCACATTAGGCAGGCGGTAGAAATGTGGAAATATTTCCCTATTTTGCTTTTGACACAGTGACTCTTAAGTATTGACATTATTCTTTCTATTTTCATGGCTTTAAATTAAAACATATATGTGAAATTACAAAAAAAACAGGGATGGGTTTCATACGTTCGTTCATTCATTCATTCATTCAGAGCTGTGTTTGCCATTAAAAATGCTTAATTCAAGCACTGCCCAATCACAGTTAGCCTTTTTTTTTTCTACTGGCAAGTGAAAGAAAATGTGGAAAAATGCATCAGTATCTTGCTATTCAAACTGTCAGTATCCAGGTGTATTGTGAAACATAAACGTCAAGTGAGGGGGGGAAAGAATATTTTAAACTTTTTTGGGAAATTCCTGCACACACACACAAACAAACGCAAACACACACACACACACTGTGACCCTGTACTAATTATATCTGTGATTTTGTACCCAGTGATAATTAATCCAAATGAGACCTGGGCCGGGATTTCATCCACAGATAAAGTTTCACCACCAAAATAGTTGTAAATATGAGGACAAAACATTTGTCTGGAACTCCCATCAGTTGTGAACATGCTGCAGAGTTGACCAACAAACAAAATCAGTTAAACCTATGTGTCTTGTTTGTATACAATATGGCGTTTTGGTTTTTATCCACTATAACTGAGTCAAACATTTCTTTTTAATCTCTGCAGTGCACATGAATTGTGAAATCAGTGCTTTTGGATGGTGTTGGCATAGCAAGTAGTGACATGTCATATCAGATGTGCATAGTCCTTTTTTAAGAAAAAGAGAAAAACAAAGCAAAGACAAAAAAAAAAAAGAGAGGAAAAAATATGAGGGGAGCGGGGTGCATGTGAACCAATGCAGTAACTGTCCGATCTGTTTATGTTTATATCCTGGCCTCTGTGCTGCAAGAGGCCTTGAAGTAGACCAAATAACTAAAGAGCGAAAAATACCCATTTTTCACATTTCTGTCATGGTATAAGGTGTTTATAACTATTCTTCCTTCTCTCTTATCTTAATTTTTCCTTATTCAATGTCCAAGTTGCCTTTCTTTTCTTGCTCTCTCAGCTGTTCCTGTTTATTTTGTACTGGTATTTGTGCTGTGCTTTTGCTCTGCTCTGGTGCCTCCCGGTGGAACCTGGAGGAACCAGTGAATCCCACATCAGGTGGGGAAGGGAAAGGTACTGAACTCTGAAGTAAAGACAGATTTTTTTGTACTCGTCCATGTCTGTTTTTATTCACTTTATTTCTTTGCTAACTGTTCTATTAAAATGAGGGTTGGAGAACCCGTTGAAACAGATCATATGCAGTTCATCTGTCATAATGCTCGCCGTTAAACAAATTTTTCCAGTTTTAAATTTCACCTGATACTTGCTTGCTTTATTCTGAAACCCATTTGACAACATCATTTATAGGACTCAATTATAAAATAATTATCACACAATTCTTTACACGTTTTGTAAAGCTTTATTAATAACATAGTTTTCAAGATGAAAAGATTTGTCTGAACATTTTGGCACTAACTATAAGTAACAACTGACCAAGTGGTCAAATTCATTCTAACAAAATTCTGTGATATAATAATGAAGACAATTGTAATCAGTGCAAGAGGCAAACAAAAACTGAAGCACATATTCATATTTAAGTTTGCAGGGATAAATGAGTAATTAGTATTTAAGTTGAATTGAAAATGGAAGTCTGTATGAGTATTCAGCTGATTGTAACTAAATGTTTCCAGTTTTTGAAGCCAGGTTTTTTTGTACCCTCCTTTTCAATCACATTTTCAGTGTACTGATTACACAGACTGCTAGAGAAACCACATTTCTATGTTAACTAACTATAATCGTCTTTAGTCAGTACTTCATTAGTTTGGCCTCAGTTGGGATCACCGGATTTGCTGATGGCCTGAAACATTTGCCGATGGATCGAGAGATAATTTCCCAGAACACCTCCGGGGAGGGGGCGGCTGTGTTAATAAGCCTGAGGCAGGCGCCGCCTCTTCGGGGATCCTCCCACCAATCCAGTCGGTCCTGAGGCGGGACGACGGATGTCCGATGTGCTGGCAACAGGTTGAGCTGGTAGCGGGCTGAATCTGTGGCCCCCAGGTCCTCGGCAGGTAGTGCGGTCACTCGGGACACCGGAGCCCGGACCTGAGGAGGGAGGGACGCTTCTGTTTGCAGGTAAAGTGGAGAAGTGACCCGGCGGAGTGCGGACAGCTGCTGGCCGTCACTTCTGTCGGAGTCGGAGCGCAACTGTGTGTTTGCTGCTGTGAGCCCAGTCCTGCCGAGGCGGACGGAGGTGGACACCTGTGGCTTTGTGTTTGACTTGTCGTGCTTCACCTCACGGTAAAAACGCTGCTGTGTTATTATTATGAATATAATAATAATTATTATTATTATGATTTCATTTTCTCTGGATGCGGACCGAGCGCCGCTCCGCTCTCTGTAATTGGATCTGGCTGCGCTGCGTAAAGAGGATATGAGGTTATTATGGCAGGTGGAGGCTTCACGTCGGTCGGTCGGTCGGTCGGTTGTTTACCTCGTCGCTCGTGTAAACCAGTCGGTGGTTTCGGTGGCACCGAAACCGGCCGACCGGATGGATGGGTGTGACGCAACGAGCCGAGCAGCAGGCAGGTGTTCATGGGAAGGTGTGGAAAGTGTCCTCAGTAGACGCACTGACCCGGATCACAGAGCGGATGAATTTAATGAATGGATGAGAAGGAGTGTTAAAACGAAAAGTGGCATTTTGAGCTGGAAGTTTTTGCGAACCAAAATATGTTGGTGCAGCTTTGGGTCACACTTTTAAGCTCACTTTCGCCATTGTTGTTATTTTACACAAGAAAAGCTGGACCTACATCAACAACACAGCCCACATCACTGTCTCACTCACATTCAGTCCTCCAAATGATTAACTCCAGCAGACCGTACTAAAGATGAGCAAAACTACTTAAATAACAGTATCTGCCATATCTGAACATCAAATTATTAGTGATGACAGTTTGTCTGTATCCATCACAACTTGATTTAGACTTTATATAAAAATAAAAATACATTTTTAGGGCTGATGATCGCTCCCATTAGAAATTTCCATCTCAGTTTATCAAATGAAGTGTTGTTGAAAATGGTAACATTCAGCTGCTGTTACCAGCTGTTTAAAACTCAATAAGAGTCATAATAAAATAAAGCAGAGAAAGACCAGGAAATGCTCATATTGGAGCATATTCCTTAGAAAACCCTGTATATAATTAAAATTATTGCACATTTAAGTTTATCTTTTGCTCTCGTGACTCTTTATTCATAGAATAGATAAACATTTAGTTCTGCCCAGCTGCCCAGCCCTATCATCTAAATAACTCATCTTCTCTAGATACCCAGAGGCGAGAGAAACTGTGGAAGAAAACTGAAGATCGCATGGGTAAGGAGTGGGAGGGTGCAAGAACAGTGCCAGAGGACAATGAGAAGTGAACATTGGGTGAGGAAGAAGGGGAACCGTGATGGCAGATCAGCCCGTTTAGTGACATTCCTGTCTCTGTTGACGCAGCCTCGTGATGAGCAATGAGAGAGCATGACAGGAGATTTCTACCAGTTGCAGAACGTGTACAACAACTGAGCTTTCATTGAAATCTGTATTTACCCAAGCGTGTTTACACCGGGGGGTGTTCAGGAAGACCACGGCCTGCAGCGGACAGCAGAGCACCTTAACAACATTAAACAGAGACTGAGGGGAAACACACACATTTCACATGACCTTCATCATTGTTTTGATATCCAGCATGCTCTGCAAACCTGGTTTCCTGTGTTGACAGCAGAGTAAATTAGTTTTAAGCTGTATTTTTAGTTTCCAGTCTTTTATCCATTAATTAGTCTCTTCACTTTGAATTTACTGCCTATGTGGACACTTTTCCACATGTGTAGGCTTTACAGTTGATGCTGCCCCAATTCTCAGTTTCTTCTTAATCTGTCCTTATTATATAAATGCAAACCACGCGCAATGCCAAGTGTAAAGGGGACGTCTGGAATCCAAAGAATGTTTTTGGGAAAGACAAAGGCTGACTTTGATTCGCTAATCTAACCTCATTGCTAGTCGAGGTGCTGGGTGTTACACTATAACCAGCGGTCAGTTAGAGTCAGTTACACTTTAATTCCTGTGATAGTCAAAGCTGAAGGTATGGAAGGGAACGGAGCGTGGCCCTGAAATTCAGCATTGGCACAGTTCATATGCAAAAGAAATGATAATTTGATAAAATACTGCATATGTCTTGGTACCTGTTTGATAGGACTTGCTTATTAGATCAACTAACTGCTACCAGATGGGGAATGCACAGAGGGGCTTGTGCGTATGTCTGTGCACACCCATTCATACATGTGTGTGTATATGTGCACATGTGTGTGTGACGTGTGTGCGTGTGTGTGTCTGCACAGCTCAAAGTAAACAGTCTATGCCTGAATGACTCTACTCTGAAGCCTGGTGACTGGGGAGAAGCTGGCAAAGGCAGAGACAGAGAGAAAGAGAGGAGAGGCCCATTCCTGATATAGCCCCTAGTGTTTAATGCTCCACAGAGCCTGGACAAAGGGAGGAGCATTCACCTTCTCATAGTGTTCACCACCGAGCTGAATTTCAGCGCATGTAAGATGGATATGATTCAGCTTCTCAAATGTGAGGATTTGGTGTTTACCGTGTGTAAAAAAAACAAAAAAAAAAAAACAGATCACCACCTGCCACTGTGGACTAAAGGCTAAATAACTAATCAAAATTAATAAACAATAAAAAAAAAAATTCTTGCAGCCAAATTTCGACAAAAACATACAAAATACAATACAGAGCCAGCGTCATTTAATGTAGCCCTTCCTTGTCGTGAGATGATTCACAAGAGACATTATTTTGACAGGACAGATCAGAAAAAATCAAAAGCAATAGAGGCCAACGTACCCTGACTTTCACGCCGCGGCATAAGTCAAGCTGCAGAAATGCTGAATCATACATTCCCTGTAATCTCCGGTAATACTCACTTATTTCATACACCATGCCTCCACTTTTCAATGGAGACTTACATTTGTCATCTTAACAAGCTGAGATAAAACAGGTGACATTACATGAGTTATGCTTTTAAAATAAACGATGATGAATCAGAAAAATTCACGATGACCACTGAACTGACTTTCATGTGTAAAACCCTCGAACATTAATCATCGATCATGAGGCGTCACATAGAAACAAATTGCTACTATTTGCACTGCTGCCTGAACACTTCCATTAGAGGATGTAAAAGCGGAGCTGTACAAAAGGACAGCGGCATATTTGGCATGGCATGAATACAATGCATTCTGGTTTAGAAGAAATGGAACCTGTAGAGAGCATCAAGATATCCCAACAATTTGATACTTTAGTGGAGTCGGACTGAGTCCACTTGGAAAGAACAAGGTAGTTTACACAAAAGCCAAGGGGAACGTTATGAAGGAGCGATACGGGTCACAGTGAGCCATCAGGGAGTGATCGCTTTTATTCAAGAGCGAAAAGAACTGGCACACATCTGAACAGTCCAGGGGATGAAACGAAGGGTCAGTGGGAGTTTAAGCCTTTTGAGGAGCTGAAGAGACGTAAATGTTCATGTTAAACTTCCTTGTTGCTTGTGTAACCTGATTTGCATCTCTGCTGTTTTCCCTGTCTGACCAGGCTGATCGCACAGAAACCAGGAAGTGAACATGAGTACTCTCTCTACCGACAGGAAGCCGCCCGTGGATTATGGCGTTCAGATACGCTTCATCAAAGATCTCCATGACACGGGCGGTGGTCATCCTGATAAATCTAGGGCAAATAACAGTGGAACTCCTCCTTCCAATAAATATGGGGTGGCAGTGCGGGTTCAGGGAATCTCTGGACAGCCTTATGTGGTCCTAAAAGATGGTGAAAAAGGTGACTCATATGGAGTTCAGCTTAACTCTCCCACCCCCAGCTCAGGGTTGTCATCACCTTACAACAGCCTGCCCAAAGCAGACAAAGAACCCGGAGGATTCAAACACCCTTACATACCTCATGTGAACACAGGACGCTCTCCTGTTTCTCCAGCAGAAGATGAGGACGGAGAGATTTTTGGGAGCCCTCTCAAGCGACCCCCAGGGGATGGACAAGCAGGAACACAAGGGGAGGAGGAAGGTGGGGCTAAAAGAGAGCAACTGCTGGAAAAGGCCAAAGCTGAACCCCAGCACAAAGTAACAGTCAGTGAAGCAGAGAGGATCCAAGACCGGAGTCATACGGAGGAATATAATGAAGCAGGACTGAAGCCTGTCAAATTAAACAGTGTGGGAGCCAGAGGGGTCAAGCAGGCTGGCTTTGGCTTCACTTCCTCCTTGGGGAGGTTCGCTGGTAAACAACAGAGAGCAGATTCCCCATCACAGTCCTCCCCAAAACCTCCAACATCAACCGAGGACGAGCCCATCCCAGCCATCGACACCAAGTCACTGGCTCCCATCAATAAGCTCATCAACAAGTTTAACAGTTCAACACCAGGCAGCGGCCCGCATACCAGAGGCCGCCCCGGAGCGAGGCAGCGGCTGAGGTTTGACGAGCGCAGGAGGTCGAGAAGTCTCGATGCCAGAGGAGGTGTTCTGACTGAACAGTCAGAAGTCTCCCTCCCCTCTTCTCCCTCTTCGGTTATTCTGAATCCCTATGCTGCTCCTCCGTCTGCTTCTCCCAGTTTGTCGTCGCCATCTGCCCCAACAAGCGGCAGCCTGGGTAGGAGCCCTGCATCTGTTGCCAAGGTGACGGCACTTGAGGCCCCCAAGCCCGGCTTCGAGTCACCAGGGAAGCTTGTTGTCAAGGATTTCCCTCCAGCTCTACCTAAAAAGCCTGTAAGTGCCTGCTCTGCGGAGCTTAGGAGTTATTTCCAGGTATTAAATTGTCTTTGTTTTTTTGGTATTTTTACTTTGTTTACTTTCTATTTTAAGGAGGTGTCTCCAAGGAGCCTAAGTCAAAGCACCAAGGTCATTAGAGCGGAGGAACCTCACGTCAAGCAGTCTATTTTCAACACTGTCAGAGAAAGGTAAACTACAAACAAGATTGACTGAACGACGAGAGGCGTGGTTACAGGGTAGAGACACTTTGGCCTTTCTCGTCTAATCCTCTCTCCAATCTTTTCTCATCCACAACAGTCAGAGTGAGGCATCACTCGAAAGAAAGGTCAACTTTGGTCATGAGACACCTGGCACTTTTAAGGTAGGACATGAAAATAAACCCCATTGTTATTTCACCCGCATGCAATAAATGAAGGTTTCACTGTGAGATTACAAAATTATTTTTAACAAAAGGTGTAAAAAATTTAATAATGTAAACACACAGGGTAGTTCACCCTAAATATTGGCAACAGTACCAATATTAATATTAAGGATAATTGGCAATTACTGTGCCAAGTAGTTTCCACTTTCTGTGGATAGACACAAATGAAGACAGCTTCGAGACACTATCCTTATTGAAAGTAACTGCAACTGTGTTTATAGTGCGGAAGTGTAATCTGGTTTTAATTTGCAGCTTTTAACTTCGCTACTTCATAGAAAGCGCAGCACTAACTAACTGCATTTATGATAGCAAATGTCTGATTCAGTTTTTGTTGTGAATAAAGGTCAAACAAACGGTAAGAAAGTAGTGGTGTCACAGATTCTTAGCAGAGCAGCCCTTGTAATTAAGCTAACAGATGGTTGGCAGCATTTCCTCCATTCTGAGGATGTGAAGTGTCTATTTTATTCACCTTTGTCTCAGAGGATCCTCTTCTGGCAGGCCAAAAGTATGAAAATGAAGGGGCTTGCTGAGTATTTCTCTGTCAGTTTTGGTGCCTGCTCCTTCGTGCTCCTCTGACACCTTATTAAAACAGACTGTCGCGTGGTTTTTATGAGGACGCACACACACACACACACACACACACTACTTCCTTTTAAATTTGCATCCTTTTGCATAAATCTCCATACAGAAGCAATTCCTTTGTGTCCATACTTTCTCATATCATATGCTCTTAATTATGTATGATGCCTTGTTATGTACTTGTCAGCATGGTCGTGGCCGTGGCTGCTTGTGAATTATTTGCCCATTTGTCTTGTCTCTTGGCAACGATGCACCTGCAGAGGAGGGCTGGTGAGAGCTCGGTGTGTGTTGAGAGTGCAGTCATTGAGAGCCATCAATAATTGAGTTGGACTGGAACCCAGCACCAGCTGGAGGTTAGCTTGCTGGATCAGACAGATCCTTCTTCCCGTTTCGGGATGTTTACCACACTGACCACTTCAGTGGATTTAGCAGCATATCTCAACCATGTATCTGAGTGTAGAATCAGGGGCCTTTAAATCTTCTTTTCCGGAGGCTATTTCTTCTTGCAGCTCTGCTTGTAAACTGCGAAATTGCTTTTGCGTGAGGAAAAACTTGAGATCAGAGCAGGATCAGATGACGTGCTGTTGTTGCAATATTTAAGGATTTATCCAGATTATTTTTGGGTATTTGTGATATGTCCAGATTAATACACTGACACGTGCTCAGCCTTTCATTTCAGAGTTACTTACATTTCACAGTGTAATGTGAGGTGGTGGTTCACATTTCCTGTTTACCACTAATGTATGTTCCTCATTCTAAGAGTTTCTGGTGTTTTGTTTTGTTTTTTTGTTGTTGTTTTTTTTGGTCTGGTTAAATGCAGTGTTACCAGCTAATGTGTGTCAGTGGGAGAGAGATGGGTTAATGCGCCAACACTCTGTTTGTTCCTCAGGTTAACTGAGGATCAGATGCTAGATGTGTTGGATTATCTGAGTCCAACAGGTGATGCTGGGTTTGTTTGTTTGTTCAGAGGGTGAACACTTGGTTGTTCGAAACGAGAAAAGAGTCGTTTATAGTTCCTAGTTTTGGAAGTTAAACTTATCTCCCATAGACAATGTTTCATGGTTCAGTTTGGAAAACTCCCATCAGATTGAGCATTCCAAAAGACAAATGCAACAAACGATTGCACTGAAAAATTTCAGATAGGCTAATGTAGTCCGTGAGGTTATTATTCTTCACCAACGGTGGAGGGACTCTTTATGTTTAGGCTTTTTTGCTTTACTGTTCATGACCCCTCTTTAGTGGGTCCCAGGCCACTTGTTGTGAGAGCTGAGCAGTATGGTTTGATCAAGTGAGGTAATATTGTAGACCAGGTCATTCACATCACATTGTGTTACAGTGTTTCAGCTTTGACTACCATTGCACGTAGCATGGGAGGAGAGCCTCTTTTAAGGATACAGCTGATGAAATTCAATCCAAATGTTCAAAAGAGTTAATACATATTCTCAGTTATGTTATCTTCTGACAATTATCTCTATGTGAAGACAGAGGGAAACTGAAGTGTCCCAGAACGGGATTATCTACAGAGGGGACGAGAAGAAAATGAAGCAAATCTGCACAAAGTATATCTTCATAATTCATCAGTGATAAGTAAAGGAGATGTGCGGTCCCCTGAGAAGCAGAACCGCCTGTGATCCTCACTTTGTCTTTCTCTTCCGTCTCTGTGTGTGCATCCCTGTAATGAGTGTGTAGGAGGATGAGAGAGGTTTCATGGGCAGGCTGCGCTTATACCTCCTTCTCCGTGAGCGGGAGCCTTGATGAGCGACTGAGTGGTGTGGGTGACAAACGAGCCGCCGCTCCGGCTCTGCTCCCCTGCAGCCTCTCAGAAAACTGTTGTTTATGTGTGGAGATTTTTGGTGTCTTTTTATGACGTGATGTGTGAGCAGACTGGCAGGCTCTGTTCTCCCAGAGATTTTTTTTTTCTTTTCTTTTTGACTGTCAGAAACTGGGGCAACAAATCCAGGATGTTTAATGTGTAAGATAATACAGAGCGCATAATGTATGTGCAAGGTTGACACTGCCTTCATGCTGCAGTTTCCTCTACACTGCTCTGTGTGTGTGTCTGTGTACAGACCGGAGGATCTGATGGAAGTAACCAAAGGAGGAATTTTGAGGAACTTCAGGAGCAACTCAATCGCTACAAGAAAGAACTGCAGCAGGCCCATGATGAGTAAGGATGTGTGTGTGTCTGTGCGGTTTCGCATATACAGTGTGTGCACTTAACAGCCAACAATAACCTTGCAGTCATGGTTTCTGTGGCTTCTTTGTTTCCTTTTTATTTAATTATCTTTTTGTCAAGGCTCACTTCACCATTGGCCTGATTGGATGACTTGCTATTGTCTCCCATGGTGCAGTATTGATGATGTGTATGTTTGTGTGTGCGCAGACTGGCCGAGGAGCGTATGGCGAGAGAGGGTGCAGAGTCTCGTCTGCGTCGACAGGAAGACAAGCTGGCTGAGCTTCAGGAGGACCTGAGGAGGGTGTCAGAAAACTCCCCTCTCTCAGACTCACTGCAGACGGTACTGACACGCTGCACAAGTTGCACACGCACAAACACTCTTATCTGTTTTACTACTCACATGGACACGTTCTTTCGCCGGCAGGATGTGATGAATCTGCAGGCCGACTTGGCTGAAGCAGCCATGTTACGCCAGCGCCAGGAGGATGTGCTCCACCAGCGCGAGCGGGAGTTGACAGCCCTGAAGGGAGCACTGAAGGAGGAGGTGGAGTGCCATGACAGAGAGATGGAGGCGCTCAGGGAGCAGTACAGCCAGGACATGGCCAAACTGAAAAAAACCATGGAGCAGTTTACACAGGTGGACGGCTGTTAAAAAATTCACAGACTCTCTCACGGGGTTTGAACTGTGTGAGACAGCAGAAAATAATAGTATTGAAATTGATTCTTTGTTAGTTGTTAGCATTTAGTTTAGAAGCAAAAATCAATAAACAGCGAAAACAAGGATCAAGTGAAGTAAAAAGCATTTTACGCTGCCTCAGAAATTTCAGTTGTATGTTACTTTGATGTGGGGTGAGCGCGTCCTGCTGGGCTGCTGACCAGATGAAACTTGAAAAAGAAAAAAGATTTTATTTTTATCAGATTTTTATTTTATTTTCCTAACCATGACACCACTGAACTAACGCAAACCAATTCAATAAATTGAGAAAGGAAGAAGCCAAGCGCTGTTTACACAGAAATAAACAGAACAAACAGTGTAGTAAATATCACTTGAATAGAAGAGAACGGCTTGAAGTCCACAGGGGCATTTCTTTCTTTCACCAAAAAAATCTCTTGCAGTTCAGAAATGTAGTTGTAGTTTTCAGATCATACACTGTTGATCTCTGAGTGAATAGACTGCTGGAGTTTTTTGTTTCTAACGTATTTATTTTTTATTCATGTATTTGCCCACGCGATATGGTATTGAAGTGTCAGATAACAGATTACTGCCTCTCTGATGGCTGCACTAAAGCCTGAAATGCAGCAAACTCAATGAATGCTTTTGCAGAAATGATTTTTGCCTTTATATCACAGGCTCTAACAGAGAAACAGTTTGTATTTAGAGCCGCACTTTGCACAGAGTTGGAAGGCAGTCAGGTTATACCTGTCAGGCAGTTTGTGTTTATTAAGGTAATTCAAGTGTGAGTTAATTTTGCATCCTCTTACAACACTCCTGTTTTTTATGAGTCAGGGCACCATGCAGTCAGGCAAAGCCCAGCCAGCACAGTCTGAAATGAGGAATTTTATACTTGCGATTACAATGTAAAAGTTTTCCGGTTGAAATTCTATTTTAGAGTTGCTTTTTCTACCAGTGCACTACTTTTGGAGGAGTACGATATGTTGTCGAGAAAGTGATGTATATACAGGAATAGATCGTTATGCAGATTGTGGAAACAGGAACAGCAGTGTCAGGAAAAACTTAATACACATCCTGAGAGCAGGAAATACGCAGACAGGTTGTCAGCTGCTTTTGATGAGGTGATTTATTTCGAAGGAGAAGGATTAAAGCAGCTGGATCGCTGTTTGTGTTGACTGTATGATGCTCTAATCTTGTATGAAGTTTAATAGTGTTATTTCTTCTCTAGAAGTGTTTTTTCAGAAGTTGAAGAGACACTGATGAAGGATCAAGCTGAGCATTCTCCAAGTCTATGTTCCTTTGTGCTGAACATTTGCTTTAAAAGAAAGTGTGACAGATTTGGATATCGGAGCAGCCTTTGAATCACTGCTTCAAACATGTGTCATAGTAATGAGAGGGATAATTTAACAGCAGGAATAATCCCATGTTCTGCATTTTCTGTGTGTGCCTTTGTGTGTTTGTTGGTCCCGTATCAGTCTCAGGAGCAGATTGAGGAGGAGAGGGAAAGGGTGAACACCTCCATCATGACCCTGGAGGAAGAGCTGGAGGGCTACAGAGATCAGGGAGAGCAGTGGAAGACACAGCTGGAGGTCACCATCCAGGAGCTGCACAACACCAGAGAGGAGTTAGTGTCTGTTTACATTGAATTTATTGAACCAGATGCCGTTAAAACACATCAATATCCAAAATATGTGTAAGCTGTTTAGTTTTTTAATATTCACGTTTCACACTTGGGAAACACACCGTATGGGAACGCAAGGGACTGTATTTTGGCTCTTTCAACATAGAATCCATTGGAGTGTACACACTGCATCTTTTTCAGTATCAAACTTACATTCATGGAATAATCTTCAAAAACCTTACCTGTGAATAAATCGTTTTTAAAAGGACAAATTATGTTTAAAACGATTAAACTGTGCAGTGAACCCATCTGATTATGAGGCCAGTTGTTGAATCCATAAAAAGGCAAACAGATTTAAACAGGTTGTGTTAGCAGATCTAACGTATTCCAGCCTTGGTCAAGCATAAAACACCCTCTGTTGTATTTGTTGTTTTTTTAATACTCAGGAGCATTAGTTCAAAGAATGGGCAGTGCTCACTGTAAAAAAAAAAAAAAAAAGTTTTTGGGTCACTCATACAAGATATTTCTCTGGAGTTATTTTTTTAACACATGCACTCTTCTCGCTTGACTTTTCATTCAGCAGGAGCAGAAACCACGTCAGCAGCGGAATGTGAGAAGGAATCAGCTGTGTTTGGTTTTAGTAGATTTGGTCTAGTCTCAATCAGATCTTGAGCTGTCAGCACTGAAATTGACCTGAAAAGCTGTTCTGTTCTTACTAACAGTGATCTGGTGATGACAAACCCAATCATCTCCACCTTTCAAACCAATCAGCAGTCAGAAATGTGTTTGATTGATTGTGTCTTATGAACCTATATTGATCAATCTTTATTTTATTGTTTTTCTCATGCAATTGAAAAGCACATTTCCTGATTTGATTCGTAGTGGAACAAAAGGCAGATTCCTGATGTGGTGTTTTTAGCTCAGTTGTTTGCCTGACTTTTGTGCTTGCCTCGTGTGTCAGTAGTCAAAAGCTACTGTCGCTACAGTTCGCTCTTACTTCCTGCAGGCTGGTGAAATCCCGTTTGGAGAAGGAAGAATTTGAAGGCGAGCTGAAGGATCTTCAGGATTCCCTTCTCACCATGAAGAAACAAATGCCTGTGCATGATGATAACCGGTCTTTAACAGAGGTAATTCACATTCATGTTAGATTCTGCTGTGTGGGTGTCAGGCAGGAGCTTCATCTCTTTGTTATACAGTATGTAAGTTTTTCTTTTGGTGAAAAGCAGTAATGCGACAGTGGCTTTTCCTTTCCTTCCTTCCTTCCTTCCTTCCTGAAGTGTAAATCAGTTCCCTCATTTTTATCCATTTTTCCTTCACACACACTCAAACATAATCGCCCTGGCACATTCCTCTTGCTCACACACACATTATTCATCTCTGATTACTTATCCCAAGGAGCTTCAGTGTTGCCATGACGACTTGAAGCGGGCTCGCGCCGATCTGGCCAAACAAAAGGGCGAGTTGGACAAGAAAACCGAGGCACTTGAATCCCTGAAGAAAGAACGAGGCGAGAGAGAGGCCGAGCTCCTGTCCGAAATCAGCAGGTTGAAGGAGCAGTCGCAGAAAGACAAGGCCGAGCTGGAAAAGGCGCTCGAGGAGGCGAAGGAGGTGAAGCAGCACTGTGACTATGATAATACAAATTTTTGGTTCATCTTCAAAAATCGCAGGAAATTGGGTATTTCATCTATATTCACAAAATTCAACATCAAATATCAATTTCTCTCTCACCTCCTGCCGCCTTCTTTCTGTTTTGACACACGTCTCTCCACAGTCATCAGCTGGAAGGACTGTGGTGGACCATGATGCCAACTTGGAGCTACAGGAAGCAAACACTCGCCTCAGAGAGAGGCTGGCACGCATGGTAATGAGAGAATAAGAAAAAAGGACGCATGCATGAAAAATGATTTCAATGCACATACAGCTCAAGAACAAAAGAAATGGTCTCCCACACAAACTCTATTTTCAACTGGGAGTAAATTAGATCCAGAGAAAAATCCTAACATGTAAGCTTGGAAAATAATCCCTGTGAGATAAATTTGCATAAGATGTGCATTATGCTCCATATGTGCCGGAACAGCAGTGTATTACAGCTGTTTTAAGTGTTTTAATCCTTTTAGTTTCGGTCATGTGAAGAATATTATCATAAACAAGTCACTAAAGGTGAAAAACCAACACAAGGATACAGAGTCATGATATAGTCTGGAGTTTGGGTGCAGTGGTCAGGACTATCAAACTTAAAATCTCCTGTGTTTCTCATTCCTCAGAGTACTAGTTGAATTGTGAAATATTGGACAGTTTGTTTGAATTGACATCATGAACAGGACATACCATGTAATACAAGCAGAAATTAGTCCATGTGCTGTGGACCCCGCGCTCATCAATGGATGCCGTCATTCTGCAGACAAAGCTTCATTCCAGCATGAACCGGAGCTCAGATGCCGAGGAGACCGTGGAAGCCCTGGAAGATGAGAACCGCTCCCTGAAGTCTCAGCTGGAGGAGTCCAAGAGAGGAGCCAGCCGCCTGAGTAAGGAGAGGGATGACCTGACCCGACGGCTGGAAGAGAGAGACCTGGAGAGGGAGGCGCTCCGGAGGGGCAAGAGCGACCTGGAGGAGCAGAAGAGGCTGCTGGACCGAGCCCTGGAGAAGATTAACAAAGAGGTTAGTGTCTGTAACAACACTGATTTGCTCACATGCAGAGATGCTGTCATTCATTCCCATTTTTCTCCCCCACTGTCAGATGGAGTTGATGATGGGAGAGTCCCGTCAGTCGGTGGCGACCTTGCAAACACAGCTGGATGACTACAGGGAGCGCTCGAGGAAGGACCTGCTGGAGGCGCAGCGCAACAACAAAGACAGGCTGGCTGAGCTGCAGAGAGCGCAGAACAACCTGAAGGCCCAGCAAGAAGAGGTGAGGAGCAAGGGAGGGGAAAAGATGAGTGTGAATCCTAAAGACTTTGGTCATCTGTTGACTTGGTTTTAAGTACACATCTGAGTAACTATTGGATAGATGATGAAAAAATGTGGGATGCACAGTTAAGGCCCCTCAGGGTAAATGGTTAATGAAATGTAATGATCTGCTGAAATGACTCCTCATCAGGTTCATTTAAAGTTGTTGTTTTTTTTTTTTTTCTACAAATACCTGTAAAAAGTAATCATTTTTCCATCATTCTCAGCTGTACTTCGCTATTATGCAAATGTTAGCATCTGAACTACGTAGGTGGTAACTAACATGGTGACTGTTGAATATGATAATCAATAAGAATGGCGTGGCCACTGGCCATTAAAGACGTGTTCACACACTGATATCAGCACTTGGCCCAGAGCCCTGCACTGAATTTTCACATACAATAAACCTCTGCTTCTTTTTATCTAGGTCTCCCGTCTGAAGAAGGAGCTGCTGGCATGCAGTGAGGAGAGAGACAGCGTCCAGTTGGAAAGAGATCTCCTCAGCAACCGTCTCAAACACTTGGAGAGTGAACTGGAGTCAGAGAAGAGCACCTATACTGACCGTGCCAGGGAGATCAGGGGCCTGGAGGTGAGGCTCTGACTTCAGAGGTCATTCACTGCAGAAGATTGACGAGTGACGAGTCAGCAAATTGGGTTTAAGTAAAAATAAAGAGAGAGGCGTACATGCTATGTTGAGGTATTAAATAGCTTTGAGGACAGGTGGATAAAGCTCAAAGAAGAAATATTTTACAACATGTGTTCATCTTAATGATGTGTGTGTGTGTGTGTGTGTGTTTACAGGATAAAATTAAAACTCTGGAGATCGAGCTGGATGAGGAGAGGAGCGGTGTAGAGCTTCTGAATGACCGTATCACACGTAGCAGAGATCAGGTGCCACATCCAAAAAATTCAGAATAAATAAGCAGGAGGCATTAGACATTAGACAGACATGATGGCAGCTTTTCTTACATTTGCTCCGCACCGTCCTCTCAGGTGGATCAGCTTCGTTCAGAGCTGATGCAGGAGCGCTCAGCAAGGCATGACCTGGAAATGGACAAGAGTTCACTTGAGAGACAGGTACTGTTCATTCAATGGACTAAAAGCACACCAACTCATTCACACACACACACACGCTTGTGTTTTATGCAAAATAATTTATTTATTCCCCTCCCAGGTGAAGGAGTTGAAGTCTCGTGTGGCGGACATGGAGGGACAGAGTCGGCCATCAGCTGGAATCACCTTGCTGGAAAACAAAATCCAAGAGTTAGAGGAAAGGCTTCGAAGTGAAGAAAGGTACAACTGAGGATACTAAACCCTCCTTTTATATCTCAATATGCAGCCCTACTGTTTGAGTTTCTTAATGAAAAATAATTTCTCCTCACAGAGAGAAGTCCAGCATCCAGGGCTCTCAGAGACGAACGGAGAGAAAACTGAAGGAAGTTAACGCCACATTAGACCAGGAGAGAAGCCAGCATGTTGAGCAGAGAGACCAGGTAAACATCAAAATTAATTAAACCCATTCAACGTTTCCCCCCCTTTCCATTTTAGGAACATAAGCTAAGCACCTGCTGCCTCCAGATACATTTTTGCTCCAGACAAATTCTCATTGTAAAACTGTAAAAATGATAATATATATCTTATCTTATATCTGAGTCATAAAAGGGAAACTCTTTGTCGGAAGCTAAATAAGAATGACTTCCAAAAAGTCGATTAATCTGAATGAATCGATGAATCTTCCTCTTCTCCAGTATCCATATGTTCCTGTGGACGCCTTGTAGCTTCCTGACTATGTTTGCACTAATTTACCTACTTGACCCAGTTTTAATAACGTGGTGAGAATTATCTATAGGACTTGTTTGTCCCACACCTGCTGTGTAATCATTAACGCACTTCAAACATCGCTTAATTGCCTCTTTTACATAAAACTAATCTCATCTGCATTCCCCCCCAACCCACACCCAACCTGATGGTCACCAGAATGCTCTCTGACCCTGATCCCGTCCCTTATCATCTTTCTGCTGCACCAGCTTTTTTTTTTTTTAGCCCCTTTAGACCCCGAGCTTCAACCCTTCCCCTCCTCTCTGACCTCCTCCGTTCCCCTCTAACCCCCTGCCTTTCCTTCTCTCCATCCCCAGCTGTCTCTGCGTGTGAAGGCCTTGAAACGGCAGGTGGATGAGAGCGAAGGGGAGGTGGAGCGCCTGGAGGGAGTCCGCCGTAAGCTCCTCAGGGACCTGGAGGAGCAGCAGGAGCTTCAAGAAGCACTGCAGGCCAAAGTCTCTGCAATGGAAGCAGAACTAAAGTAGGATATAAGTTATTCACCCGAGCTTTAAACATAATGCTGATCTTAGATCATTTTGCTGCCCGACACAACAATCTAAAATGACTTGCCTAACTTTCAGCCTTATTTACTCTCTCTTCTTTACACTAGGTGGCACTCTATTGTAACCAGCACTACACGTCTGCACTCACTCAGCTGCAGCGTATGAAATTTGATTTTCTGTTTTTTTTCCCCCTTTCTCTCAGACGGAAGTCGCAGCAGACACACCGTGCAGCTCTGGGCTCCTCCACTTTAAGCTCTGAGGATGAGGATGATTTCTATGACAAAAACATCACCTCCATCCTGAATGAAAGCCACCTACCTGCCACCAACTCCTAAAATAAACTGACTGAGGATAGAAAGAGGTTGTATTCCCCCCCCCCCCCCCCCACCACTAGAACTTCTTGTCAGAACGGTACTCAGGGCAGCAAGGGCTCACTGGTGTGAGGAGCTCTGTTGCCATGCACTACAGACTTGCCTTGCAGTTGTTCCTGGTTTTATTTTTAGTGCAGCAGTCCAACAGAGACAGGTTGTCAGGATAATTAAATTGCAGTTTTTGAGCCTTCAGCTGTGATAATGATTTCTTCTTTGCTGTCATGTTTTATCAGTCTTGAGCTTTGCTGTTTCTCTGATTTGCTGAAGAGAAGAATTTAATTATGTTTAGAAGTACAAGGTTTTACTTTATGTACCTCAACTCGAATTATGTTTTCCAAAAGGCTCGTTGCTGATTTATTTTTGTTTTATTTTTCTTTGTATTGACTATATAAACTGCATCCTACATTATTGAGGCATGGTTTATGAGGTTGTATGGCGGCAAACTTTCTTTTCCAGTTCTGTTTCACTGACAGAAGAATTTCCAATTTGTATCTACCAAAAGTTTTGTTTGGCAGGTAGGTGGCTCCAGTCTTTGGTTTTATCCATTGACTTGTGCATGACATCTGTCAGTGTTGTTAATGGCTGCAAGTGTTTTTGTGTTGGAAATTATGTATTTTGTTTTTTTTACTTTACCTTTTGAATGTGACAATAATGGGCCATTTAAACTGAGCCTCCATTTTTACGCTGTATTGGCTGTTACTGAAGACAATCAAACATCCATGAAGTATCACTGTGTATCCTCCATAGATGAAGAAAATCCCTGCAGTTTTTTTTTCTACTTTTAAGGCCATATTTCTGACTGTGCTTCAATGCATCGCTGTGTGTTTTGCTTGATTCATGTGCATGCTGTCACTCAAATGCCTTAAAGACTGGTATCATGTCGTCACTGCATGTGTTGTGTTCGTATGCTGCTGCTGTAATGTTTAATTTCAAGTGCTTGCCTCTGCTTGCATCTCTTCTGCATTCTGATCCGAGGAACCATCTGGAAGCGTTCCACATTTCTCTTTGTTGCTACTGGCAATAATGACAGGGTTATTATATTTCAAACATGTCACAAATTGTACGATGGCTATTACAAGCAAGAATGCTATAAATTTTGAGATTGTCAATGAAGCTGCTGGTAACATTTGATATCCAGTAAAGAGAATTATAAGTTTCCCAAAAATCGTTCAGCGAAACAAGAAGTAGATTCTGGACTGTGTGTACAATAAAAGTAGATATATTGTAATTTTATTGTTATTTTTCTTACTTAGTTTACCTTTTTGTCTTGACATTTGAACTGTGCTGTAGGAGAAAAAGAAATGCTGCACAAACATTGCTCAAACTCAAACAAAAGCATACTGGTAAACCTTAAACCCTCAAATAGACAGTCGTTAATATTAAAATAAAATTACTTTCACATATTTTGCCGGTGTGAGGTGAGGTGGATGACCTAATCATACACAAAATAAGTGAAGAGAGAGATTAAGTCATTGTCTTAACTGTACAACATTTTTTTTAAATAATAGCTCTAGACTGGATTGATCAATGAAAACTGCTGCTGTGCCCCTCAGATAAAATGGTTGGTACATGAATCATCTTATCCCAGGGGTGCGGCAGTGACATCATAACTGCCAGCTTTGTGTACTTCGTGGGAGGAGTGCCATTTAGTGGCAAGCCTGAACCTAGTACCAACTAATTCGCTCCCCAACGCTACATCTCACTTGAGTCCTTGAAAAGCTTCTTTGTACCACTTTGATCTCTGTATGCCCAAACAGAGCAGAAGATTTTATACACGATCTCTCTCTCAAATATGGCTTCCCCCATAACGTAAGACTTTACATGTTCTCGGGCATATATGAAAAAAAGTTTATCAGCAGACTGATATGAAACGTCAGTATGATTGTGGCGAAGTGGATTTTTTTGGCACATTCATTCATTCATTTGGAGATACTGGCTACATATCTGGATGTTGGATTTCAAAGACATGGGGAATGACAGTAGTCGGAACATATGCAGGGTTATATCTATCTATCTATCTATCTATAGACAAGAGATCAAATATAAATGCTTGAGTTCACACCTTTACAGGGATACAGAGAATACAAAATCAAGGTCTGAAGCTGCCCTGTTGTTCTGTGCAGCAGCTCTTCCATCGCTTATCACTGCTAACCCATTCAACAGGCCTGATGGTTTACTGTCAAAGGCAATTTCATACCTTGTCAGCCAGCATGGTGTCATGGGGCCACTAACAATGAGGTGACAAATAGTAGCAGACAAATATATTTTAAGACCAAATCCCCTGGACTGGCTGCTGTAGACATGAAAACGCTGGCCGGCCTCTCCCCTCGCAGACTGACGATAATGACGACTGGCCCGACAGTGTTTAAATGTGTAAACCTGGAGCCCAGACACAAAATGTTTGTAGCTTTAGTTTTCACATTATTCCAAAATTAATTCCATTGTGACGTATTACAATTGGTTGATTTTAAATTCATCTTGAATTCTGAACTATTGAAATCATTTTATGTGCACAGTAGTCACAGTTTTGAGGGTTAGGTTAGGATTAGTTGAAACTGTTCTCGGATTATTAGCTCAACTTGTTCCAAAATGTGTGTCATGAATATTTGGCACTGGGATTGTCCTGACGTCATTTCATTATTTATAATCTACATTTTCTTTCTGAGCTGCTTGTCTGGAGGGAGTCGGCAGTGCGGGGGCTTTTTTTATTTTGTTTCACCCTTCTTTTTTTTCTTAGCTCTGGCTGAGTTACTCTCCCTAGAGACAAAGTCTGTAATCCTTAGTTACTGTAATTACTGGAGACATCAAGCTGTAATCATGACTTCACTTCATTTAATCTCTGTTTTCTTTGGTCCTCCCCCTTTGGAAATCTTCATGTCTTTTCATTTGTTTAAATAGTAACCCATTAAATGACACCACCATGGATATTGAATATGAAAGTCAGTGTTATGTCCATTAGTTTGAATCAGTAAAAATCCTCTCCATATGATGAACAGCTTAGCTTCTCTGTACCTTCCTGAAGTTCATCACGTTTAGGGATATGGATGTATTTTCACAATGTGTGAGAAAGTGAGCAACAGCTTCACAACTTGAGCGGTCAGCATGAATGTTGCTGGTTGTGAATTACAATGACGATGCAGAAACGTAGTTCTGCCCCAGGACTAATCCGTGGTGTCGAAGCAGGCAGGAAGAAAGGCACAAAATGTCAGTCTGGCTCTTAACTTGCATGTTATTGTAGCTGAGAATGTATAGGACATTTTATTGCATCTGTCTTAAATTTAACAAGGACGTTGTGCTCAATTTGCCACAACGTCATGGGATTCATCCCTGTCAATGCAAAAACATTTTAAAATACCATCTATACATTGTGTATGTATGTATATATATATATATATAGTCCTATGTAGATTTAAACCATTAATTATAAAACTTATTTAGAAAACAGATGTGTCGTACTTATAAAGTATTTCAGTGGTATCTAAAGTCACTACTTTTCTTTGGATGTCTCAGAACAAAACATTTAAAACATAATTACATGATACTGTCCCAAATGGAAAAACGCTTGACTTGAAATTAGATTCCACTCTTTCTGTCGAAAACTTTAAATGTCATGCCACACCTGTCTGAAAGCAGGTAAGGGCAAGGAATCCCAATTTATCATCACTTATGGTAAACCCTGATTAATAAAACCCAATAAAAATACAACCACGCAGCATATTTCTCATCAGTTCCATCCATCATGTCAAAAGCTGAAAGTAGTACACTTTCTCTGGACTCCTGCACCAGACAGGTCACAAAGGGTTTCAGGCCACATCCTGCCAAAGGTAAATGAGTTCAGAGGCTCAAGAAGAAATTAATTAAGAGTGCAAAAGCCACCAGAGCCACCTGGCATGTGACAGTGCTGTTATCAAACAGGACTACATCCTATTTGCAGGCTTGGCAGAGTTAGCTGCAGTGGAGGGGAAGCACATAGACAGGTGAAGGTGCTGCAGTTTGGCCAACAGAGAAGTTATCTAGGAGAAAATGAGGGAAAGGCCGAGCAAACGTTGTTGAAACGCAGCAGAAGGGTGAAAATGGGATCAATCTGGAAGAAGCTCAGACAGGTGACAGAGGGCAAGATGTTGAGTTTCAGAGACTATCACACCAAGTGTCTGCCGAACGGAGGGGTCGTCAGCTTCACTGAGGTCAGTGTTTGTCCCTCTAGAGCCAAGTCATAAATAAAACTGTTTGATTCATTTAATTCATTTGTGTTATCTGTGTTGAATTTACACAAAAGGTTAAAAAAAAAAGGTTAAAAGGAGATAATGAAGTGAAGTAAAATGCATGAGGAATTTACAGGTAGTGAGTCTTATAAACATCAGTGTCACAAAGGGAACAAAGCGTGCAACACCAAACCAGAACCAGACAGAAGATGTGAAAACGACAAAGGAAGAATACAGGCGAAGCACAGAGGAAGTAGAGCCTGACATGGCAGAAAATGTTCGCAGTAAATGTGCGCTCCAGGACACTGCAGAGCTGAGGTGAAGACCTGCAGGACTGTAGTACCCGACCAGCCGAGGCTCCAGGTGTCCTCTGCCTGCTTTTCACAAGCAGGAGACAGGAAGGATAAACGAGACCTAAACATCTGTAAGAGTTCACTTTCATTCCTCGGCTTCATTTTCCCACTTTAGAAAATGAGCGGCGTCGTGACGCAGCCGGTCCAAAACGGAGACGACGGCGACGCCAAAGCAGAAGTGAGTAACGATGTAAACCAGTCGAGCTGTTTTCATTTTGGGAGCCTGTCGTGAGTCGACTCTCTTTCCAGCCTAACAGCTGAAATGTGCCTGATGTTTGGGGGCATGTCTGGAGCGATTTATTCCTACTTTTTGTCCCCTGAGCGTCGCAGCTGTGTCGGTCCGCGTTGTTCAGCCTCACCGCGGCTCTCCTTTTCATTAGGAGGCATTTCATTTCAACAAAGTGTGAAGTTTTTAAATCAGCCACGTGTTTATCCTTCATGGATGAACTGAAGTGGTAACCCGACATTCAGACATTTAGAAAAAGCAGAAACCAGAAGCAGGTGAAATACTGTGTGTGTGTGTGTGTGTGTGTGTGTGTGTGTGTGTGTCATCTGACTTTTATATCTGAGGATGTTTCATTTCAGTCTGATGGTAATAAGTCTAGAAAAACATCCTGAAGATGTGACTAAATCTGCTTTGTTCCTCAACATTTACTCATGGCGGTGACCTGCAGTGATTAGGGGGGTTGTGTTATTGTGTAGATACCACTTTCACTTGAACCTGCTCAGTGCCTCTGATGAATTGCTTTGGACCCCATGTCAAATTCCATAAATTACACAAAACACACTTGTTAAAGACCAAACTGGTATCTTTAAAGGAATAAAGACAGAATCCACCCTTATTCGAATTTCTCCAGCAAGAAATAACAATTCTAATCATTGTGGTAGTATTGATGACAATAATCGTAAGAGCTTAAAACCCCTGGTAGCATTTAAGGTCATTCCATAATTGTAATGAATGAATTTGCTGTTGTGACTAAGTTGGAAACAAAGGATGCAACTTGGAATTTGCATTCTACCCATCGTGGAATGCAGAAGATTTTGTGAAAGCAGTTCCACAGAGGTAGCTGCACAGGTACTTAAAAAGAAATGCCATGTTGTTGTTGTTGTTTTTGGCTGTCAGGTTCAATTTTGTTTTCACACTGTCCTTGTGACACATTTCTATTGTTAGCTGTTTCTATTTGAAGCAGTTTAATAATTGGTAAGGAAATAGCAATGAACCAGAATTCAGGTGAAAAATTAAGCAATACATTACTGTTTCTATTACTTATGAAAGTTATGCGTTGGGTTAAACCGTTGAGGGAATCAAGTTTCTATTATGTGTAGTTAAAAGAGCTGAGTGTGCACTGCGGTGGTGACATGAATGAACAGATCGTTTGTCGAAGCAGACACCTGGTAGGAAGAGGAGAGGTACACGGTCATGTCCAAACACATGCAACGCAAACATGGTTGAAAAGCTTTTTAAGCTCTGCTGACAGATTTCAAGGGCTCCAACAAATGATTAGAAGATGAGCCGGTGGAGGGGACAACCTTTATCTGAGGGTGCAGTAAACAAATGAGACTGAGCTGTACAATGAGCTCTGTAAACAGGAGCTTCACCTCTCTTGCATTCTGCTTTTCAAACCCCACTGCCTCCTATTTTCATATGCAAACCTATTATATCCCACATGGATTATTTGTTTTTCCTTCTGATCCTGACAAATTACATTTTAGTGATTGTGTGTTGCGTCGTTGCGTGAGAACATGGGGAAAGATATTATCACAACAGCTTAGCTGCTGTCATGTTTGTTTTTTCAACACCGCATGCATGCTTCAGTACATTAAAGAGATCCACCTAATGACTTGCATGCGATGGCATCTTGGGCATCTTGGGCAAAATGGCACTGTTCAGATGTCAACAAAAGGATGGTATAAAGTTTAATCAGTTCAGGTGAAGCGAAAAGAATAAATAACAATCCCCCCAGGATCTCGCTGAGTTTTTTCTTTTCTTTTCTATTTGTCAGTTAAATTGCAAAAACTGCAATTTGTAAATATGTAAATGATGAGGCTTTTAGTCAAGTGAGAGAAACTTAATCAGCAAAGTTTTTCACTGTCACTAGCTTTTTATAATTATAAGTTGAATGTATTCCGGTCATGAACTTGAAGGCATCATTGTGTGCTCAGAAAAACATTTTACTTGTTTCCATAGCTATCTGATGCTGAAGATTATTAATAGAGCTGTAATCCTTTCTCAAGAGTTGCATAATGGCTGACCTGTGTGGACAGTATCAGTGCTACTGAGTGGCTGCTGTCAAAAAAAAAAAAAAAAAAATACAATCAAAGTTTTACAAAAACAAAGGATTTTTTTTTTATTTGGATTTTACTTAATGAAAGGAACTCTTTTCTGAAATTGATTTAATTTGTTATTGTAATTGTCCTTTACATGTTTAATTTACAGATCAATTCATAACCAAACACTGAACCCATTGTCAAAGAAAGAACAGGAAAAACGTCGTGATTTCAATAAATAAAAAGAATTCAACGGTGGAAGAAGATTAGAAACACATGAGCATATTTGGCTGGGAGCATTTGGTTATTGTTTGCAGTGCCTGTTTACTCGGTGCATACTCACCATGCCAATGACAGTTAAATAAAAAGGCCTCATTAATCTTTATTATGTAACTTACCCTACAAATTCCTCAGAACTCTGCTACTTATCCCTGTCACTGTGTGCTAGATAAACACAGTGTTATCTGTTTACCGTGTGCTGTCTTAAATAAGTGATTTCCAGTCCAAGTTTTGAGGTTTAACATTGTCAGTCATTTACTCTACAGTGTAGATTCACCATCGATAAAATATTTGAACTGTTCCGTCCAGTTTTGTTTTGTTTTTTTTTTTCCACTGTCAATGTGGCATTGCACTTCTGTGGAAGCTACCAGATACACGCCTCCCTGGACTGCCACTGAGCTCTGGGGCTGGGGAACAGTCTGGAGGGAAAAGGGTTGGGCATCTGTTGAACCTCACTGAGCCATGTAAGGCAAGACAGCCGTGGCTTCCCACGCACTTAGTCACCAGGACGCAGCAGGTCTGGAGCGCAGCTGCCTGAACATCACCGGGAAGAGTCCCAGACAGCCTCGTCTGCCCAGGTAGTTCTGTCACACTGATTTCTTTGTGAGATAAAGCAGCGGCGGGTTTGTTTTGGACTTTTTTTTTTTTACATTGTCCCATACATGATGGTATTTGTGGTTTTTAGCTTTGTCTGCTTTTTGAATTTAAGCGACATGTTTGGTTGCATGATTCATTTGGGTATGACGTGTCATACTTCTAAAAAAAAAAAAAAAAGTCCACTACGAAACACTCAAAACATAAATCAGTTTAAATCTGAATTTATGTGAATCTGAACTCACCCTACTTATAATTACTATTTTAATCATTTTTTTTGCGCCTCAGTGCAGATTTAAGCGCCATGTTTATCAGACAAAAAGAAAGCTTCAAACTTGTTAGAGCTGGAGAAATGACTAACATTTTGTCGTACTGTTGGAGTCTACACGTAGAGTCTATAACTGACAGCTTGGATGGTGTGAAGCAGGATCTCTGCTGATTTCAGCAAACTACCATGTTGTTTTAGTGTTTTATAATGTTTCTTTTCGTTCACTGTGCGTGTTGTCATGTTGCTTTGTTTTGACCGCAGCTGGAGATGGATGGCTTTCTGACTTGACTGTGAACTTTGCTGGTACTTGCGACTTGGATAACTATAAATAATGATCTGTTATCTCTGACTTGGCATAAATGATTTAGTTGTCCTTCAGACAGCTGTGTACAGCAGTGACATCACCTCTTAACACTTTGTTGCTCAGTTACTGGGATTGTGTTACGGTTAAGTTGTGATATCACTTCCAAATCTGTAAATGTGTGTCAGGCTGAGCAGATTTTTGTTGTTGATTGTTTTACACCTTAAAGAGTTATTCTTTTTCTGAATTCCATTAATCTGTTATCTAATCTAATCAGTTTTTGGTTTCTGCCCTATTATGTACTTTGTGTAATTGTAGTTATATTTGTTCTCACAGTAAAAACACTGCTACTGTAACACTCCTACTCTTTTGTCCTATGCAATGAAAAGAGGACAGGACAGACAGAAACCAGATCCTCCCTCATGGCTCGCTGCTGCTGCTTAGCTGAAGCGCTAACATGTGACATTAAGTGGCCTCCAGTGGCAAATCATTAACCAGAATATTTAGTTTTAACTATAATAGTCAGATGAATTTGAGCGCATTGTATTGTGATGCACTTATTCAGTGACCCTTGATGATATGTGAGGCATTCAGCTTGTGGTGATCTATAAAAACTGCCTTGACTGACATTTTAGGTCACAGTGATCGAACATAACATTGGTGTTCAGACTGACTTTGAAATTTGATTAGCTGAATGCTGTTTTTTTTTTTTAACAGATGAATAGAGAATATTTGCGGCGTCTGACTGTAAACATTCAACATGAAGCCGACAGTGGCATGGGGCGAGTTTGGTTTTATCTTGTCAAACATAATATTGATCTAATTTGACATAGATTGATATCTTTGAAGGGCAACTAGTAAATTGAGAGCCATAAAACCTGGTATAATATTCTCTCACAAGCTATTATATTCCAATAATTTAGCCAGTAAATGATTTAGCTGTTGACTCTAACAGAGTAATTATACCACTGACAACGTGGGCTTTCTCCATGTTGTAAATTCATTTGCGGTTACTCCTCCTTGCACTGTCAGTGCAATACAAATTGAACTAACGTGCACCTAAACTCCAGACAAGCCTGGACAGGAAGCTCGTAGACGTTTCATCCCGCCTCAAGTTTAGGCAGATATTCACTGCGATGTGAATGTATTGAGGAGATAATGCTTGTTCCTTCTATCTCTCTCTCTCTCTCTCTCTCTCTCTCTCCATATATATACAAATATAAAAAGTCTGCCGTTCAACCTGTTACCTAAAACATGCTCATATACTCATATTTCTTATTGTACACAGAGAAAGAGCTTATTTAGACGGGACAAGCCAAGACCTCAAATATTTTTACTGCTTTGGTATATAATTTCAAGTACAGCCCATAATGATGCCTATTAAATACATTTCAAGGGAGTGGTTATTAATTAACTTTAATTTTTTCAGCGTGCTCTCTGGGTGCTGTCATTCTGCAACAGCTGAGCGCAGTGTGCAAAGATTTTCAAGTGATGTTGCATCAAAGTTTTCTGAAATTCTTTTTTTTTTTGGGGGGGGGGGAGATAAGCAAAGTTTACCACAGATAATCTTTGTGTTCATTGTTTACAAAAAAAAAAAAAAGAAAAGAAACACAGAATGCAGAATATTGTGTCGTTACATGAAGCACACACCTCCCAGGGTGTGTCTGCTCCGTGATCTTCTCTATGGCAGGGACGAGGAGCCCTGGAGCTGTTGCTCCCACAGATCAAAGCGAAATGTTGGCTACCCTGTTACTGCCTCGGCTCTGATGGTTTTCAAAGATTGCAATTACCAACAAGAACTGCCATTCAAACTCCGCGTCTACCCAGTGTTTGACTTGTAAAGCAGAGAACTGGTTGATTACGTCAGTAACCAAATGTTTTAGTTGCATGTAATGAGCTGGATTACCTTTCTGTGTTCTTTGAACACGCATCACTCTGTGTGTGTCGACATGATGTGTGGTTTGGATGTTCACACGACTGTCCGTGGTGCACACAAACACAAAAACGATGCAAAATGTGAATCTTCTGCAGCATGTACATTTTTCAGTAAATGTAAATTCGTAAACACAACAGCTTCCAAAGAAATCTTTCTCTCAGCTTAGGACAGCCTCAAGAAACCCAGCAACGGCAATGACGTTGTTGTGAATTCCTTGTTTTTGTCTTTTCCAGTTGAGTTTTTTTTTTTTTTGTTAAATGCTTTAGTGCCTAAAGGTCAAACAAACTCATTGACAGTTGACATGCGGTTTCACACAATGTTGCTATCATGTGTACTGTTGATGTTTTTATTGTGCATCGCCTTCACACTTCAACCTAACAACGGCCTGTGGCACGTAGGGAATGTATCCGTGCCTCTTTATCATTCCTGCACTGTAATCACGGGCTGTAAAGTGGCTTATATTACGTTTGCAGACGTAACAATATGTGACCAGTTTTATCGGGCTGTATGCTAAAATGTTTAGCAGTTTAGCAGTAAATTTGACCAAAATGTGACAAAGGTGAGACATCTCAGTGTGATTTTTAAGAGAGGGGAACAACGTCTGTTTTTGCTTGAATTTTATGTACTTTTCAAGAGTCACACCTGCCAGTGAAACTAGTAAAAATACTTCTATGACAGAAAATAAAAAAACAGTCAGACAAAACATGTTTTTATGAACAAAGTTTTAGCTACCACCAACGCTGAGCAGTAACTGTAATCACCTGGTGTTTGAGGCTGGTGAGGAGATAAAAATCAGCCACGTTACATAACTCACCTGGACTTAAGTTGACTTGTTGAAGGGCCAAATGGTTTGTTTGTCAGCAAAATAGCAAGACAATTAGAGGAGTCCTACCTGCCTACTTAAAGGGGTGTTGCCCAGGAGGATTATGAAAATATGCCTTTGTTTTGTTCTTGTTGATGAAATAAAAAAAAGTAATTATGTAAAAAGGGTCAAGTAAGTTCAGGGAACTTCAATTTACATTTTCAGTGTTTTGTTTTGGCCTGTGAATTTCTCTACACATTTTTTACCTACCTATTAAATGTTCTTCTTTTTATTCTTTGTCTCATAAGCATAAAGTCTACATAATCGCAATAAATTTTGTCTGATAATTAAAGAAATTTGAGTTATTATGAATAGTATTATGTTATGAATAGTGCCATTTTCAGAGGATGATTTACCAGCTTTGGGGTAAATTAAGTTCAAACATGTTACAGTAACACAGAATTAGGATGGGAACTTTGAGCAAACTGCTAAGGTAAGAGCAGCATGGACTTCCATGTCAGGAATATCCATCCATCTAGACTGCTTATCTGTCAGGGTCACTGGGTGGGTGGAGCCAATTCCAGCCGACGCCAGCTGAGGGCAAGGTTCATCCTAGACAGGTCGCCAAAAGGTCGCCAAAAGGTCGGCCAACAGCGTATGTGTCTTCATACTGTGGGAGGAAGTTTAGGCACAGAGGGAACCCATGCAGGCACAGGGAGGTAACGCCACACAGAAAAGGCCTGGAAATCAAACCGAGAGCGCTCCTGTTGTGAGGTGACACTGCTAACCGCTGCACCACTGTGCCACAACAAACCACAGCAGCTTACGCTCAGAAGAATTAAGGAGCTGCAAGGCTATTAGGGTACAACCAAACAAGAAAATAAGCAACAACAACAAAATGATAAACCAAGAATGTGTTCTACAGGAATCTCCTGCAGTATTTAGGCTTCTGTTGTTGCTGTTGTCAAACCATTTTCTATAAATACAGTTTCACAGTGACTTTGTCAAAACAGACAGTTCTTCTTCCATTTGTTTTTGTTACCAAGCAAACAAAGTTCAGTTGAGAGTGAGTCATACACAGATGTTTTGAATGGTGGTATTTGTGGCCTCTTCTGGACGTGACCGGTTTAATTTTCTCCTGAGTGTAGCATACTGTTTGGCCACAGTCACCAGACTGTGCCCTGAGGACTTGGTGGAAAAGTCTCCTCTGTGCCGGTTGCTAGGATTTACAGTTAAACTGTGTGGCAGCCACAGAGGAATTTCAGCGTGGAGGAGTTTAATGGCAAAAAGCACCCTCTTTCCCCGCTCCGCCCTCTTTCCCACCAAGACTTTCATTTTGAGGTCCTCTTTCTTTTCATTGGTTGTCTCGCATAATCCTCCTCCTGCTCCATTTAGTCATCCACTTCCCCTTATCCTCTCTTCTTTCATTTCAGGGTCGATGCAGGCGGCTCACAATCAATCTGCACGATCAGGACCAGTCAGGCTGCCCCTCAGAGAGACTCAACAAGGTATCACATTAAAAGGGGAAATTGTTTTTAGCATTTTTTTTACCCCACTGAAAGAAAGATAGCACATGGGTGGGATGTTTACGAAACTTTATTATTGTTTTTCTTGAATGAAGGAGAGCAGCATAGCAGTAGTGCTGCCACAAAAGCCAGAAGAGCAAGAAGAAACAGTTCAACTTATCCCTCCGACAGAAGAAAAAGTTGAAGTTATCAAGGTATCTTTTCCCTGTAATTGTTTTTCTGAATAGTTGCATGCATCCGGCCAACTCTTGGTGTGTAATAGATCTATGTTCACTCATTATGTAACGCTGTCTGACCCAGGTTTACCTCGAATCCCGACCAGAGACAGCACAGAGCGTCAGGATGCTGACAGACGAGGTGTCGCAGATTCAGGAGGTCAGTGTGTGACAGATGGAGTTGAGCAACTTCTCTACACTTAGACAATGAGTCAACATTCACATGCAAATAGAAAACACTACTGTGTTGGCGTGAACTAGCTGGATTGAATGAGGTCATCGTGGTGTTTCTGCAGAACGCATTTTTTAATGTGTGATGTGTATTTGCCTCCCAGGTGAGGTACTCTCTGAAGACTCTGAGAGAGCAGATGGCGGCCAGGCAGAATAACAACAAGGTACACGCCCTCCACAGTCACCTTTAAAGATGGTTTTCTGAGTGCTGCGCTGAAAGAATTATACAAAAATACTATTCATAAATAGAACAACAATTTTAAGAGGAAAAACAAACGGTGAACATGAGTTCAAAGTTACTTATTTTGATTTTATAATTCTTGTATCATTAGAGATAGTGACTGGACATGTAACATTAGCCTTACATCACTAACTGCTGAGCAATCGTTGACATTTTTTCTGTATTGACAGTGAGATTCTTTGTTTATGTTAAGTTTTTTTCTTTTACTTAGTTTCTTTTTCCAATTTGAGACTTAATTTTGGTGGTTTATTGTGTTGTAGGCTTTTATTAATTCCATAGTGATAAAAATTGCCCAGAAAGATTTACGTTTTTTGTAATAAAATAAAAATCCACATTTACACTCTGTTGTGCATGAAGTCTAGATAGGTGGGTAGGTGGGAAATGTATCTAATTAAAGTCTTTTAGCCTAAGTATTTAATAATAAATGTATGACTAACCTCACTAACCAGTGACTGCCCTCTTCTTTAGTATCCATCCAAAGGCTTCAGAGTCATCGTGCCTCACACTCAACCAGCTGTCTCCAGTGGCAACACTGTTCTCACTGAGTCAGATGTTCATGTAAGCCAATCATCAAGTTTCCTTCTAGAACATATTTTGTAGAGCAGTTCCTGTTATGTTTTTATTTTTTTATTTATTTATTTTTTTGGTAATTTGTTTATTGAAAGTATTCCATATGAATGAACCGTAGGAAATGTCAGAAACCAATCTCAGATAGAATTCGCTTTAATGTATTCACATTACAGGCATAGCATTCATAATAGAAAAATGTTTTCCCCTCGAGCTGCCAAATGCCTTCTGTATGACATGGTCCAAAATGACGCTAAATTGAAAACAAAGCTAACAACAGGGATCTCTTGCATTATGACTAATGACATTCACACAGACAAAGCCCCCCCCCCCCCCCCCCCCCACAACCACACACGCACCATTATTGTATTTCACATGCATTATTTGAAACTTACATTATGCCATCTTCTGTAACACGACACCATTAACCACCAAGGAAGTAGTGTGAGAGTAGGGAATGAATGTTTGTGCAGCCAGTAAATCCATTCCCAGTGACCTGTGTTTGTTGTATACAAACTAGGCCATCCCTTCTAAATTGTGTAAATTGTGTAGGCATTAGGGAAAAATATTCTTCCTACTCAATTGATAGCTACAAGATAAAAGATTATTTCTGCACAATTTGAGACACTCAGCTTCTTGTGTGAATTCTTTTGTTACCTCAGGCAAAACACAGAAAATAGCCCATCAGCAGCCTCTCTTATCAGTTGGCTTTCCTCTGTCTTGCCCTCTGGTTCAAGTAGTTTTCCAGATTAAGGCTAATTGAGCATGTCACTTTCTGTCTGCCGGTGCCTCTCAGGTTGCAGATACTCAGGAGGGGAGTGTAAAGCTCAGAGAGGCGACCAAGCGCCTGTATGTGCAGCTGAAGGAAATGGAGAAGAGGCATCAGGAGGAGAGAGAGAGACTGCAGGTCTGTCTCACGAGATGAGGAACATGATACGATTTCCTGTCTGCAGCCATGACTCATCCCACTGCTGCTCTCTTCCTCCTTTAGTCATCCTCATTATCTGTCATCGTTATCTTTGGATTTAATCGTTCATTGCATGATCCTCCACTGGTTGCATCTTTGCTCCACAATGCACTCATCTATCCAGTCATGTCGAGACGCTTCCAATTTATGCCGCTATTAGTAGATCTGTCATGTCCTTCCCTTATGGTCTTGTAATTAACTCACTGTGTTGTTTTAATATCAGCAACGAAATAGCAGATGGAACCATTTAGTTTGAACCCTTAATCAAGTCGATCTTAATTTGTAACCGGCATGTCATGATTTAGAAGTTGAACTGATACTGCAACACCAGCACTGTAGTTTCTAGCTGCATTGTTCATTTCCAACATTTACTTTTATGTAAAATGATAACAGCCAAAAATAACAGAGAATATTAAGGCTAGAGCCAAATTGTATTAAAGCTAGTATACTGGTCATTACTTAATGTAGGAAATCTGAAGCAACTCTGATTGTGTGCTTTCCTCTTACAGGCAGAGTGCAATGAGTATCAAGCCCGCCTGGTTGAGCAGACAAAGCGGCTGCAGAAGGCGGAGGAGCAATCAAATGAGAGAGGTCAGCAGGTGGAGGAGCTGCAGAGGCTGCTGGGAAACATGGAGCTCGAGAGCGGCACACTGAAAGACAAAATGGCTGCAAAGGAGGCAGAACTGTTGCATCTGAAAGCAGGCAGGGAGGACGACGATGAAAAAGAGCGGAGGTGAAATAGTAAAAGTACAATCATTGGTTTAAATAAAACCAATAGTTGTTTTCCAATAGATAACAATGTAACAGAATCAAATCCACCCACTTTTACTTCAAAATGATGATTCTAATTGCGTTACGTTGATGAACAATTTGGTTCCTGTGACATTAAATAGACAATTAACTTGATTCACTTCGGTCAGAAATCTAAAACTTTTAGTTCAGCACCTTCTTAGAGACTTAACGTATTTCCGCTGGCTATTTCATTAACTGAGTTCCCTCATATATCTGCATTTACAGATGTGTGCAGCTGGAGAAGGAGGTGGCCATCCTGAAGGAAAAGATTCATCATCTTGATGACATGTTAAAGAGTCAGCAGAGGAAGGTCCGCCACATGATTGAACAGGTATTTATGTGCAGGTAGCATGGTGGTGTGAGGTGCACACAGACACACAAACACACCCACTGGACCAATCCCACAAGCAAACAGGATGCCATTAATAAGGAAATTAGATTTTGAGGAGGCGGACACATAAAGCGTTATTAGTATGAGGGCATGAAGCTGAAAGGAAATTTGTGGTGATAAACTTACTTGCCATGAATAAGTGATGCTGCATCTGTTCCCGTAGAAGATAAAATGACTTGTCTTTCTCCTGAGTACCTCACTTTGTTTTTTCGTCTGTTAAAAGCTGCAGAATTCCCGCATTGTTGTGGAAGAGAGAGATCGAGTCATTATGGATCTGGAGGAGAAGGTGGCTTTCCTGGAAGCTGAGGTCAGTGGCTGCTTATATCATGAAAATATAAATGAATCCACTTAGACAGGTTATGTTATTACTATTAGTATTAGATTTTTCACGTGATCATTTCTTTTGTATTTTTTCAGTTTGCTCTGCTGTCCAACAGATATAAACAAATATATATAAGTGAGCCACACTTTTTAGAGTAGCCCATTACTTCATCATGATAAACATGACCACACACGAGAAATGTGTTGAAACAGTTGCAGTGAGTCGTTTAAAAAAAAATTGCACTTTCTTGACTCCTCTGAGTAACTTATGTGCAGAACTACAGGGTCCAGCTCTGTAAGGAGACTACTTCGCTTTTTAATTAATGAAATGTTACATTTTTCTCCTAATGACATCTCATTTAGAAACATGTAAGCCTGGATCTGAGAACACAACCCGACCCAAGACAGGAAAAAATCATGAGAGATAGATTAAGGCTTTGGTCTTAACTGGGTTTGTTGGCAATAAAAAAATAGAGCACAAGCCTCATCCTTTAAGCTCAAAGCATCATTCTTCCAAGTAGACAAAAAGCTAAAATGCCTTAAAAATGTTGACGATGTAAATCCTTCATACTGTAAAACCACCATGTGTCTGGATTTTGGCCAAACTGTATCTTAAAGGACAAATATAAGTGTGTTTCCTTCCTTATTCATTTTGCAGAACAGAGAAATGCATCACCACATGGAGTACTTCCTGGCAGGCCAGGATCCTCCCCCACTGACGTCCACTGAAAACAAGCCAGAGGTTGTTTACAGGTGAGCAATCAGTTCTTGTCCCATACCCATTTTTGCTCATTTTCTAAGTCATAGCTAATGTCATAAAACTAATTTTATATCTGTGGTTCAATTCCCCCTCTGTACAGTAAACCACTCACACCAACAACAGGGACCAACAAAGTCCTCCCATTCATCAAAGTCATTGAGATCAAGTCCTGAATGGAGTATCAACCAGAAGAATGATCTGAAGTTTGAAAAACAAAAACATGAATATATAATTAAACACCAACCGGTACATGAAACAGAGGTCTGCATTGATTTTAAAAATTATCGGACCTCATGGTGGGAAAGCACGTTTCTTTTACAGGTACTGTAACAGGGAACTGAAACTGGGATACAAACATAGGAGAAATCATAAAAGAGAATGTAAACAGGGAACTGTGCCATGCAGAGAATTTTACTGAACATTTTAAGTCATTTTAATATACTGTAATATACTGTACAATTTCACTGAGCAGTGTGGACTCTGTCAGCAAGCATTCATGTTTTCCACTTAAAAAAATTCTGAACTAAACCTAAAGTTCTAAAGTTATCATGTAATTGTCTCTCTTACACATGCAGACTGGGACAAATGTATAAATAATCACGTTGTGTTGAGTTTTTTTTCAGCACTTTTACTTGCTACAGCCTGTTAGACCTCAATCTTAAACCAGCATCAGGGTTGGATGTCAAATTCCTCAGTGCTTTGCAACCCTTTGCCAACGGCTGGTGTGTAGATTTGAATATGATTTATGTTTAACTTAAATATATTTTTCAGACGTAGGACTGGTCATTAAATAAGAGTGGTGATATTAGACTTCTGATTTTTGTTTTTGGTTTACTTATGCTGGAAGTTGAACATTTGAATTTCAGGCTACATGGAGAGAATGTGTAGAGACAGTTGTTATAATTTTAATTCTTATCTTCATTGCCAAGTGCTGCCTCAACACTTACCATCATCAACCCTGTTTTGTGCTAACTTCTATTCTATATATATATATTTAACTGATGAAAGTACTTATCAAGCTAGTTATGCAATCTGTATTGACCTTCCTATGTCTTTCTGTAAAATACTCTGCAATCCAAGATGAGTGTTTTTATAAACTGAATGTTTCACTGTGAACCTTGTAGCTTAGTACACCTAACTTGGACTTTTGACTTTGTAGACTGTCAAATTGTATTTAATTATAAAGGCGTGGTCCATCACACCCTGTTTCACTTGTTAATTTTCTCCATTTGTATTTATGTAAGCTTTGTTTCATCCTTAGTCTGCAACCTTCTGCTGCCACCTAGCGGCCGCAGTGATGACACTGAGCATAAAGAAGGGTATTAATGATTTTATCTCAAGCTGCACATAAATACATAATAACACAGAAGCAGTTGAATGTGTTCTAATTATCCTCATAAATATCTTACAGAACAGAAATTCATGTTACTCAAAAGTATGACATTGTTTACATTTGGAGAGAAAATAAATAAGATGAATCCATGTGTTTTTACAAAAATGACTAACACTTCCCAGGTTGGCAACAATCATTTGCCCACTGAACACAACCAAGGTCCAAGATAATCGCAAAACCTTTGATGTAAGACAGTTAAATAAAGGCTTTAACATAATAAAAAACGAGATTTTGAAAAACGTATGAATTGGGACATCTTTTTCCACATAATCTTTTAAATTACTTGAAAAAGATTGTGTGGAACTCTTGCAACAGTCTCTGACCCAGATGAGCTGCAGATCACAGTTCAGTTTGCTTCCCAGGGGGCTGTGTAACTGTTGCACATACGTGCTTGCAGGCTGTACCAACATTTTCGCACGGTCCATCTGGCAGTACTACTTCAAAGTGTGCTCTCCAGTGTGTTATAGTTGTCTTTGAAACTTTTGAGCTCCAGGAAGTGCTTGGGCCTTTTGCTGCGCTGGCCAGTAGAAGGCAGGTAAGTGACCTGGATGGTGGAAGGAGTGCTGCGGACAGGTGACGCTGTCAGGTCCTTTGCAGCTGACTGGTGATGCTGGTCCAGACTGGTGGTGCTGGAATAAACCTTCACTCTGTGGACAGAGATTGAAAAAAGATGTAAATTACATCATAACATGACATAATGGCAGTGAAATAGTGGTGGTAACCCAAAGCACATCAGTGGGGGGAAATTTTTAAGTCTGGAGCAATCTGACAGCACTTACACATCAGCTAATTCAGTAAGAGCCTGTTGGTATTCAAGAAATTCTGTCTCCCCAAACACCTGAAACAAAGAGTTTAAAAAAACTCATTAGTAACATAACATCTCATGGCGTAAATATGAAGTCCATTATATTTTATTTTCCTTTCATCACTTACTATTGTTACACAGGGTTTGAGTGCAACATCACTCCATATTTACTTAAGTAAGGGAGTGTTTAAATGTATTCATTATATGGTGCCCTAAAAAAAATCCACAGTGAAATAAGTAAGTTTTCTGCTAGCAATCGCAGAAGGCAAAACTGAATTTTAGAAAGGTTACACTTCCATTTGTTCCACTAAACAGCCATCAGTGATGGCAATAAATGATCAACATAAAGGTCAATTTACTGCTCACTGCAAAAAAAAACAATGTAGTGTTTTTTATATGAGGACAAAAACAGAAGAACTCACCCCTGTCCCATGGCGAGCGCTGTCATAGCCCTCAAGTAACCTGTCAATGAGCGTGCTGTGGCTGCTCTTTATTAGAGAGTGTGAATTGCGCAACTCTGAGAGCCAGCTCCTGAAGTTGCGCCCTGTAAATGCACTGGGACTGCGGCTTATCTCTTGCAGAGGAATTCCTGAGATACGAACGGGAAAGAATAAGAAATTAAGGTTAGAAAAAACTAAGTACCTTCAACACCAACAGTCAACTGGGTCAAAAAAAAATGACGACTTGGTAAAGCCATCAAGCATATTTTATTATTTTAAAACACAAAGCTTGAAGAGGACAGTTACATGAGGATTTTTGTTTGATGATGACGAGTGAGGGAATAATATAATCCCTAAATTTAAGCATCAGTCTCAATGCTTCACCTGAATCACGGATGGCATCCAGGGCTTTCATTCTGTACAGGTAGTTGTAGCAACCTACAGAGGCAAACATGATTTCGTTACATTTCACAGTAAAACACCATCTGTAATGCAGGTGGCAACAAATAGATTTTAGAAGAGGACTGACTAATCTGTAATCCTTGCTTCAGCCTGTCGTCTTCTTCTGACAGGAGGCGAGGTTCGAAGCAGATCTCCTGGACTTTGGACAACCTGAAGTCAATGTCCTCCCTCAAGCCCTTTACATTCATTCATGCAGAAAATACAGACTCCTAAACATTTGCACCAACAACATCTGCTGGTTGACAACACATGAGTTAACACGTTGTGTATTAGAGGAGATCCCCTTTACCTTAGGTGCATTGTGGCCGATGGGTGCGTGGGGTCCCCGTCGGGATCTCATTGCAAACCGCATGATTTGCCTTTTGACGAAGATGAACAGCAGCACAAACACCTGACCGATAAAACAGCACAGCATCGTAAACTCTGCATCGCTGAATTGACTTTCACTGCAAATCAGCTGCTTACCAGACTGCCGTAGGCCATGACTAAAACAACATTGACCCCTGACAGAGGCGATGAGTCTGCCATGTTTTCCGTCTGTGTGCAGCTCACACACAGGCCGATCAGCTCGCCGCCAATGAATCGAAAGGTTGTGTTGCTACTTTAGCCAGGTAGCTAATAGTCGGGTGTTCATTTTTGAACAGAGTGCCCACCACAGCACAAACTACAAGCCGCTTGTCGTGCTGCAGCCTCTAAAGTTTGTTTTCTAGAGGTGTAGCTATGCAGAGACCCATCTATATATCCTCTTCCTATCGAGCGACAGAAAGCATGAAATTACGCAGTTTGGCTTTAGCGTTGGCTTTGCGTCAACACCGCGACAGCGACCGCTGCTTTGCGACGCCCCAAATTACCGTAATAACAGTATGTGAAGGACCGGTGACGTTTTACAGCCAACCTGTAGGTTAATTCAAATGTTGAATAAAATACTTTGTTTTATATTTTGCTCTCTTTTTTCTTTGTTTTTTTTTCAACAGCATTACCGTTTTTTTCAACATAAGTGGACCACACTTTTTTCTTCACATTTAATTGACCCAACAGTCGCAACAAATGCTCATTGTACTGCATTATATGCTATATAGTATATATGTATAATTTATTTTTTTTTACTATATTGTGCTGTTCAACACGAAATTTAAATTATATTAAATAATATATGCATCATATATAGCAGCATAGTTAGAATGCAATTCATATGTATCATATATAATATATGCAATCATTACTTTTATGCACACTTACGTTTAAATTATGAAAGTAATAGTAGCAAGTCTTTAAATAAGTATTTATTTTATCGGGATTTTGGAGCAGCTACAGTTTAGGTTTGTGCTATTTGCGTGAATTTGTTGTGTCTTCTGTTCATGTAAATATTACAATTTTTCTTTGAAATGCCTTTTTTCTGCACGTTAATCAGTTAATCTTGCACCGTTGAATCGCACCTTCTGCTCGGTGTAGTGTTTATGGGATAATTTTTGCATCCCCATCGTGAACATCAGACGCCGACATTAAACCACATCAGTGAGCGATCACATGTTGAGGGTCCGGTTTCCGTGAAGCGCCGTGTGAACCACGTGACGCAGCTCTCCGCGGTGTCAGAGTGGAAAAGAAACAGGTAAATTCAGTCTCTCGCTTATTGTGTGAGCGAGTCGCTTCGTTATATTTTCTCTATTTTTGTTGTATCAAGTTGCGGTTCAGGAATTGTATCCTGTCCTGAATCCGGCTCGAAGGTCGACAACGAGACCACTTGTCGGTCGGTTGTGTAGCAGTCTCATATATTGAGCCGGGTTTCTGGTCAGTATCGCCTGTTATTTATTTTCATTTTAGAGGCCTGCAGGCCTGCCATTAGCCTCGGTCTTGTCTACGTCGAGTGCCCGTCCGTCTGATTACGCCCGGGCCAAGTTGATTGTTTTTTTAAATGTAGCAGAACTGCGGTGTACTTTATGAAGCAGCTAGTTTGCTAACGCAGCTAACTAACCGACGCTTCCTGGCAATGTAGCTACGCGAAACGACGTTAGCTGGTGGAGTTAGCATGGCTACCGGTCGTTAGCAGACTGGTGGCAAAGGAATGGCATGGGCGGGTTGTTGTTTTTTTGTTTTGTTTTGTTTGTTTGTTTGTTTGTTTATTTATTTCACTGGGTGAACACGGAAGCTTAGTTGCTTGCTCTCTAGTTGTTTATTATCTCGTTTACTTCTTGGCCACCGAGTCTGGCCAGCTAACGCTAACAATCCAGCGTTATCCGTTATCGGCACCTTATTAGCCGGCTAGCTAGCGGCGTTAAAGTTAGCCACACAGTCGCCATGAGGTGAAGCTGTGAGAAGCGGAAGCCCACCGAGACTTGAAAGCTGCTTGCTTGCCCCCCCCCCCCCTCGAGTATTAGCCAGTGGGCTAGCGTTTTGGCCATGTGGTGGGCTAGTGAAATTGGATATACTCGACGGGGCCCGGCTCTGGGCTTGTTTGTGGGCTAGTCCACACGGGGTTTTACGTAACATAAGCAAGATTAAGAAGTAGCTGTCAATAACGAGGTTAACAGTTAGCTGTTGAGCTGAGGTGTAGTTGGCAGACCTCACTGTGTGTTTGGGTCTTCTCCCTCATTCAGTGCTCAATCAAATGCCGATTTGCTCGATCATGTGAGGTAATGTCACAATATACTCTACCCGACCGCCACAATCGGGCTATTTTGATACATAAAGTGTTGCATCATGTCCTGAGCAGGGGAATAAGTTAATCTACGTTGTGCTTCTGCAAGCCTGGTATGCAACAACACCCAGTGCACCATGGCAGCTTCCCGGGTCAAACCCGTGGTTAGCTCCCTGTGTTCTAGAAAGAGGCTGAAAAACAGCCTTTGTCAAGACGTCCAGACATCTCGGTTACAAAGCTGATGGTGTCCTTTTTAATATCACTGAGCTTTCCTCCAGTAGGCGATGAGCTATCAGTCAGTTTGAGGAAGTAGTATTTTGGCGTGCAAAACATGTATATGACAGAAGTAGGTCATAGTCACATGGCTATAATGGCTCTCCTATCTCTCTCTTTAGGTGTTATTCCTTTGTAAATACTGTTATTTGTATATACTGTAAATGATGACGTCCATGGGCGGGAACCGAGCCCGGGGCAGCTGGGAGCAGACACAGGGCCAGACACAGAGCCAGACACAGCACAAGCAGAGGCCTCAGGTACTTTCACTCGGACCACCTGTCCTGCTGCCCAGATCCAAAATGATTTGCACCAAGATTCCAGCAGTGTATTCAAATCAAAAGTCACCTCTTTGGTTTTTTGAGTCACAATTAGATGGTGCAAATAGCAGTAATAGCAACAGTTTTATTCAATATTTGATCAAATACTATGTGCACAGCTCAAAATAATATACTCCAGGGAACTGTGAAAGAATGCAATTACAGCCTTTTTGAGAAGCTTCAGGACTGTTTACAAAATTCTGACACTCTTTGCTTATGTTAGATGAGACAATAGTTGAATGACAATTTTAGGTTGTTTTTTTTTTTTTTTTTTTGATGAAAGTACCAAAATGTGACCTTTTTTGAGAGAATGGCCTATTTCTTGCAGGTGGTCATTTGTCCTATTTTAGATTTTAGGTATAATTTAAACCAAATGTTCATCTACAAATATAACTGGAAAAACTAATTTCATTCGATCATAAGAGTTCCCATTTGAGTTTGTAAGATAATCAGCTCTTAAAAGATGAAATGTTTAAAGTAAAATGAGAAAGCTTTGTTACTATTTGACATGTAGAATGTTTTGTTCTTAAAACAGGCCACTGCAGAGCAGATCCGACTCGCGCAGATGATTTCAGACCACAATGATGCGGACTTTGAGGAGAAAGTCAAACAGGTGAGAAGATAGACCTATCTGTACCCAACTTTCTATTTTGACCTCTCACTGAAATGAGAATTATACACATTTGTACTTCATGTATATTTCCTTCGCTATGATTTTTTTTATAATTTTTTTTTTTTTTTTTAATTTTTTTAAGCATTTACCATAAATCTGGAGAACAGCCCATCTATAGATTAGATGCCAGGAGTGTTTGCCAGGGGGTCATATCTTTATCATCATACCACTCCTTCTTTTCCAGCTGATTGACATCACAGGCAAGGACCAGGATGAGTCTATGATTGCACTGCACGATTGCAACGGGGATGTCAACAGAGCCATTAACGTGTTGCTGGAGGGTAGCCCAGACACTGTGAGTATAGGCTTTGTGTGAGGGCTTAGTGCTGTGAAGGCCAGGTTCTGGAGAAATCAGGGCCACACTGGGTTAGATAACTATGGTAATGAACGAATATGAATTATGTTGTATGAGTTGCGCTCCTGTGAAAGTTATAAGCATGGTACTCCACAAATGGGTGGTAATGCACAGCACATTAAAGGGGATTGATGAGGGTTTGCCAGCTACTTGGATTGTCATACTCCAAGAACAGTTAAGTAAGGCTCGGCGAAAGAAACTGGCTTGTTTCGTATGTGTTGCTTGCAAATTACTGTCAAGAGGAACCAAAATTTTTTTGTTTTAACGTTGCAATTTAATGATGCTGCTGCCATGTGTCACCCACACTGCTTAAAGCAGTCAAGAAATGGGGGTGATGCCTAATGAAAACATTATAGATCAACAGAAACTAGTTTGCTTCTATAGACACATACTTCTTTTGATGTTTCAGCTGGACACACCGTATTGGTGTTGTATCAGTAAAGATGCACAAGAATTGACCCTCACTTTATTCAAGTGTTTTCTATTCGAGGGAGTCGGTGCAAAGTCAACAAGTCCAGCAATTTAACACTTGCTTTACTTTTTTATAAGGACTCTTGGGAAATGGTGGGGAAGAAGAAAGGGGTGTCAGGCCAGAAGGAGACTAGCCAAGCAGAGACCGGAGAGGAAGGCAAAGAGAACAGGGAGAAAGGAGGAGAGAAAGACGTAGCACGTCGCCGGGGTGGAGCTCCACGCAAGGGCCGCGGAGCCAGCAGGGGACGAGAGTGTAAGTGTTTACCACACTTTTTATTGCAAGGTTACTTGTGCTTCTAAATCAAAATGCTTGATGCCCCACACAAATTCTTCTTTGTGCTATTTTAGAATTATTTATTTCAATTCTTTGCTTCTATTTTTGCTTTGAGTACGTTTTTTAGTTATTGACATTGTTTAATTTGTTTTGATAACACTCAGTGTGCTTTCTTCTCTACTGTGGATGTTTGCTGTTCATATGGGTGGGATACCTGTATAATAACTACATTTGACCAGAGGTTTGGATGCAGGCAAAGTTTGTCTATCTTCATAACAGATATGACACATTGTCCTATCACATATCCACCTTATTTTCAAACATGGAAATAAATAGTGACGAACTTCCGTGTTTTTTGTGCGGCACTTCCGGTCAGCCACTTTTCCTTACCGGAGCTGACGGTGCAAGCTAATGTTGATCAACAGTGTTGTGGGTACACTATAAAGAAACCTTAGAAAAACAAGATGGGAGGCTTGTACCACATCCTCAGATGCTGATGTACTGCCCAGTCAAAGCAAAGCCAACTTCCACTCTGCTGGGGTCTTACTAAATCAGCTGGCACGGTCGAAATGTCCGGTTGGTCCTGCAGTCACGCATGAAATAAAAATTCAATTGACACTTGAAAATGAGAAGACATTTTATTTAACATCAAGTTGTATGTGTAATTATATAGTCTGAAAATCTTTTAGTACCATTTAGTTCTTGAAATATAATCACAGAAATAGAAGAATTAATGAAAAATAGAGGTGACAAACACGAAATGTTCTGAATAAAGCAAGCTCATTCAAGAAACACCCTCTTTCTCATAAGTTGTAATTGTTTAGTTGATGTAAACGTACACATTATATGTATGTATATCATACGTACAAATGATAGCACAATGAATTCACAGTGGTCTCTAGATTAAAAAAAAAACAAAAAAAACAAGTGGACATGACATTTTTGCCTAAATGTAGATTGCCAGTTTTACTCAGCATCCTCATGGATGAACCACAGGCAAAGGGATTTATCGTCTTTCTGCGGAGGATGCAGATCCTATCGCACCTTACATCCACATTCAGCTCTCGTGCACAGCCGATGTTCAAAACACTCTCCCTCTAGGTAAACTTTGTGTTTATACCAGTTGTTGTTATAGCCCCTAACTGCACAAGAGACCCCGGTCTTCCTTGACTAAAAGCAAAACAAAACACAAATATCTCTCTGTAGCTGCGGTAGACACAAATTAGCTAATAGCTACACAATTGTGAAGAGTGCTGGACTGGAAGTGTCGCACAAAAAACCTGAAGCTGGCTGCCTTCTGCCTTGCCTCTGTGCTTCCGTGAAAAATAAGGTGAATTGATGAAATATTTGTTTTGTCACGCTGTTTGGAAGCAGAACAGGACTTCAGCCTTCAGAACTAAATTATGGCTTTAATAAAATCCTCTCCACGATGCAAACCATATGCACAATCAGCAATTAAGTTATATATTTTAATTTGTCAAATTCTGTAAATTGTGTCAGCCGTATTTGCATGTCAAAGGTGCCACAGAGTTGTATTGGCTTGCACTGTCACAGGGGAAAATAAAATCTCATTCACCTTCTTTGTGTGGTGTTGACATGTGAGGTGACCACACAGATGGTCTCTGGTCAAGTTATTATTAAAAATCAAAATGATGGCTTGCAATAGTTTATGATGGAATTTTGGCAAACCTGCCAAAATGGTTGACAGCAAGAAAGTCTAATGCAATATCCTTCATTAATCAGCGCCCCAATTCATCATATTTACATCATGAATGTCTGCAAGATACAAAATCCCTGCTGTGAATTTTCAGATTTCAGTCATTCACGTAAACTATATGTTAACCTACAGATAAGCACCCAAGAGCCCTCACAGAGTTTAGAATTTTTATCAGCTGTTTTGGATGAGTCATTCCTCAAACAAAGCTCTATTTCTCTTAGTTCTTTCAAAATAAAGCTTCGTACTGGGGAATCAGTTGAACACAAAGACAACAAAGAAAGAAGTGGAATTAAATGTTTGGACTGAATGTCACCTCCATAAAAGCAATTATAGCTATTTACATGTTATGGAAAATTTCTCTTAATCAAAAAACCTTTTACTTAAATCATTGTTTTGATATCCCTGTACTGTGTAGTTTCTATATTTGATGCAATAATTTGTGTCCTTAATCCAAGTTCGTGGTCAGGAGAATGGCTTGGATGGCGGTAAGGCTGGAGTAGCCGGAAGAGGTGCGGAGCGAGGCCGAAGGGGAAGAGGCAGAGGAAGAGGGACTGTTGGTAAGTTACTAAAATGTCTTCAGTAAAACTCACTCATGAAGGCAATGCATCTAAATCAAAACAAGATTTGATTTTATTTTAATTTTTATATGAACCACTGCCATTCTTTCATTGTCAAAATAGGATTTAAAGTAAGCTTGTTGTTTCCCCAGGAGTATCTGGACGGCGAGGAGGCAGATTTTCAGCACAGGGCATGGGGTAAGAGAACACCTGCGTTGCCTAAAACTACAGGGCCTTTTGTTTGTCTTTTTACCTGTTGCCATGGTCACCAGAGAGCAGGACCCTAGCCTGTTGTTTAGCCTTAATCCAAAGAAAGGGGGACATACATCAGCCAATAGGATGCAATCGTGGGCCAAGTGCCTCCTTAGACTATATGGTGTCTAAACATTTTCTTTAGAGTTAAATTTAGAAACACTCACTAAAAGGGGTATCAGGAACTCAGGTGGCTAACTTTGCGGTCTCTGCTCTCTGGCCCAGTGCTATAGCATCATTCAGCTTGTGTTTTCTGTGTATTAATTTCTGTGTGTGAGTAGTCATTGACATGCCAGCTGATGAGCTGTCATTGTGTATTCGCAGCCTGACTAGTGGTTGTCCAAAAATACTTTGATTCTATACCTTAAGTGGCCTTCCTGGTTCATCTAATTGTCATTGAATGGCAACACTTAAACATTAGTTGTGAGAGGAAAAAAAAATAGTCTACCAGTAAGGTGTAGCATAATATTACTCTGGTTAAAGATTTTAAAATCCCCATTGGGTTTGCTGATGTAGCACATATGACATAATGTGGCATTCTCAAAGGAGGTCAAGGGCTGAGTGGCTTCCGCCCAAGAAAAGCTGAATGTTGTTTTCTTTCCTACTAAAGCAAGTATTGAATCCATACTTCAGAGGGGCATAAATGTGTATTTGTACACAGAGGCATGGGAGGTAGATGTGTTTGGGGGAAAGAACTGGTTTGTTCAGGTTGTGCTGCAGACCAAATAACTATAAGGTTACAAACTCCTAAGTCTTTAAGGGGTATTTATGGTCTGCATTTCTCCCATCCTGTAAAAATGCAATTGATAGCGTTGATTTAGATATGGACTTGAATGTCTCAAAGGAATATTTGTTTTCATTCATGCTAGATTTAAGTTGCCGTTATAGCCTTCGTCCCACACCAAAGCAGTTATGTGATGACTTGTTTTTTGTTGCTAACAGATATGGCTTACCAGCTTCGCTTCGTTTAAACACATTGACTCGAAGTGATATACAAGTCTTTTAAAAGTAGCAGATAAGGTGTTTACTGTGTGATCAGATGATAGCGGAAGCTTTATGTTTGCTGCCATTGCAACCTCATAGTAGCTCTGAGATGATGCTGAAGCAGCTTGCAAATAAATACTGTGAACTCACAAGGACAATGAGCAGCACAAAACATTGCTTTTATTTTTATAATGTAATGCAATTTAGATCTATATTATGTTTAAAGGGTGCTCCCCCAGTTTAGTGACTCTGGTTAATAACATCTTCAGTTATTGCTTTATAATAATTGTTAAAATAATGGAAACTAAAATTGTTTCAGCCAGAGTGGTAATGGCTGAACCTGCAGAATGTAATGTGGCCACATATGTCGACCTCCTCCATTCCTGATGTTTGCTGGTGTAAAAGGAGTCTAGATATTGCTAAGAACGAGAGAACACAGCTCCATTCATTACATAGCCTGTTTGTTTTCAGCTGCACCACAGCATTTGTTGGCTCATTTACAGTGCTGTTTCTTTGGGTTAACTGTTAGCAGCCCTTGTGTTTGAATTCTCTGCTTCAATTTGAATGCTTGAATGGATAAATAAAGTATAGTTGTAATCTCCCAGAGGGTTTATTTTTGGTGACTGTTTATCATGAAACTGATTTATCACAGAATATATGCATCAATATGTAAAGCAATTATTGAGTGCCTCTTACAGGTCTAGTTGCATATTCAGATTATATAAAAGATTGCAGATGGACTGTCAATGGAAAGGATTTGTGAGTGTTATCTCTTATGACTACTCACATCTCGCAGGGAAGAATTTGTGGTAGCATTCTGTGCAGTTCTGTTGGATTTTTTTGAAATGCGAATTGACCCACCATGACTAAAAGCACACTGGCTTTGCCTTGCATAGCAGATACTGACAGACATGTAGTGTTTGTTACAATACTGGCAAAGGTAGATCAATGGCATTTTGCTTACGCTGCTGCTCCGGATTATGGTCTGCCAAACACAAGATTTAAATTCTTTTTACTTTGTTGTCCTTCCTGTAATTGTTACCATTATTTTTCCTCTAAAGCCAGATTGATAAGGGGCCCAGATATGATATTGCAGGAGGTCAGAGGTGAGTGCATTGCCTCTAGTGTGTCTGTTGTTCTTGCTTTCTTTAGGGTGGCTTTTGAGTGCCATAAAACTGAATGATCTAATAACGGGCATCAAAGCAGACATTCCTATCATCTATTCCGAGGATATGAAATGCATATGGCCACGTCTAATGTTGAATAGCTTTATGCAAGCCACAAATACCCTCATATTTGAACATGACAAACCTGAAACAAATGAAGCTATCTGGCTTGACTTGAATCTAAAGGAAAGTGATGATGTTTGGGTCTCATCGGATCAACCCCCCAGTAAATACAGATTTCAAATTTAGGAAATACATCCATGATTAGGAAGGAATTGAGTTGCAACAAAGTAAATAGTATTTAGATGCCTAGCCCTCATTGCATGTCTTTGCCACAATCTGTCAAAGATAGTACTGGTTTGCCTTCAATCTCACACCATTTCCTTTTTTTTACTTCAACCATGTTATTATGTAAGAAGTCAACGAACGCACTGAAAACCAATAGAATCAGAACAGTTTCAAACCACTCAGAGGATATGCTTCAGCTTAGCTTTTGTGGGTAAGGTCAAAAAGTGGACCCCAGACTTTTGTATGTAATGTCTCACATGTGGCTGATGTTTTTAGAAATGGCCAGTGCATGAACTTGTTTCTTAGCTTAACTCCCCCCTCCCTTTCTTTTTTGGATGGTCTTTCCTAGAACATTCAACCCTGCTGACTATGCGGAGCCAGCCCAGACAGAAGAAAATTATGGAGGGGGCAGCACCTGGAACAACACGGGAAGCATGGAACTGGAGGAGGGAGCGAGTAAGTTAATTTAGAAAGGTTGCCCTCCAGTGAGTGAAGTTAATCTGATCAATCAAGTGTCTGTTTTACATCCAAACAATTTTAAAATCATGTTTGGCATTCCAAAGAAGCTGCCTAGATCAGAGAAGTTTGACTTGCCTTTAGAGGAGACATGCTTTTTAATGCTGGATGTACATATCTTTTTAAAACAATTATCCAAACTTCCTAGACTCCAGACAAGCTGCACTTCTGTCAGATATGTGTGCACAGGTGAATTAAAGACGATCATCTCTTTCACTGACATTCAGCCTTGATCTCCTTGTCTCTCTCGCTTTCTTTGTCTGCAGGGTTGGAATACTCTGCAGGAGAGGGAACAAATTACCCACCCAAATTTGACTCTACTCCTGGTAAACATGTCTTAAGTTATTTTACTTTAGTTTTTTGCATTCCTTGCTCTGTAATGTTAAATCGTTTGTCTTTGATTCATAGGTGCCTGGAGGACAGCCACAGAGGAATGGGGCACCGAGGACTGGAATGAGGATGTGAGTGTTTTCTAGGTGTAACTCAAGTGCTGTAAATATAAGATTATGCGCGCATGTATGTATGTATGTATGTATGTATGTAGCACAGTCTAAATAACGGAGGACTGATTCTCTTTCTTACTGGATGTGTATTTTCAACTTGGACCTTTCCCATCTTCCTCTGCAGCTTTCAGAGACCAAGATATTCACAGCTTCCAGTGTGGCCTCCATGCCTCTGCCTCAAGAGAATGTTACCATCACCAAAGGACAGAGGTGGGTCATTTATGCTTCATACTCACCTGACTGCAGCAAAGAGATTTGACAGGAACTGGCTCAGAGAAAAGTCACTTTTTGGTCTCCCCCCCCCAAACTTTGATTTTTGCCTCCCTAAAACAGTTAATAGTCATTTGTAGTGAGAGTAAACATCCAGTTCAAACAGACACACTTTAAATGTCTGCTTGCTATTAATGACTTGTATTTCTTGTGCTAGAATTGACCTTGCGGTGCTCCTGGGGAAAACTCCCCCTTCCTCATCCTCAGAGACAGAAAACCCCCCCATGGAAGCTGCGCAGCCTCCCTCCTTGTCACAGTCACTGGTTTTCAGCAATTCCAAGCAAGGGGTGCCGCTCTCTCAAACATCCTCCAGCACCCCTTACACCCAGCACAGCATGGTGAGAGTCGCGACTAGTGGAGGGAAAGAAAATTTGAAGTATTTTTAGTATCTCTATCAACAATCTACCAACATTGCAGGTCAGCATGCTGAGCAAGGGTTTCGGGGATGTGGGGGACCCTAAAGGAGGAAGCACAGGAACCACTGGTTCTCAGTTCCTGGAACAGTATAAAACAGCCCAGGCACTGGCCCAGCTGGCAGCCCAGCACTCCCAGACAGGTCCTCCCAATACAAGTCCTTCATCCTGGGACACCAGTGCCACCTCACTGGGGCAATATGGTGAGATGTCTCCCTACTGCTATTATCAGTCAAAGTAAAGATGTCTCCCGTAAAAACATCTGAGCAAAGAAATTTCAGTGTGCATTTAATATAGTCAATTTTAAATGTTATGTGCAGCTTTTTTTAATTTAGAATAATCTGAACTGTTTTCAATGGTTTCTATGTTAACTTTTCCTCACATTCATTGTACAGATATAAAGACTCAGCCAGAGTCTGCAGTCCATTCGCCCTTTGCAAAGCGGCAGCCCTACCAAGCCGCCACGTCAACCTCGTCCATGTTGGATGTTTTCCTGCAGGAGAAAGGCCTGCCACCTTCCTCCTCTGTCTCCTCATCTTCTTCCTTACCCCAACAAACAACATCCTCACCACATGTGGTGCCTCCACCTGCTTCCTCTCTTCCCAAAATGGCAGTGGTCCCTTCTTTAGGCCAGCAAGTTTCACCAAGTTCTTCAGATGCCCAGGGTTCTAGTCCACTGCCTTTGCAGCAACACAAACTCAAACAACAGAAAAAGAGGACATCCATTACAACAAAGGTAACAGTCAAATACTGTATTTATTCTTTCACCCTCATTTTAAGTTGTGAATGAAGACAATTTTTGAAAATGTTCATATTTCCTCATTGACTGTTATAGGAATGTGGTGAAAGTGATTAATGAGAAATAGTTTACTAAAAATATTATTTTCTCTGCCAACTAAAAGTGCTTGCAATCTTTCTCAGATTCCAGCAATGGCGGTGGAGATGCCTGGTTCAGCAGACATCTCTGGCCTAAATCTTCAGTTTGGAGCGTTACAGTTTGGGTCAGAACCAGTTCTACCAGAGTACGAGTCCACCCCAACAACTTCAACACCAGCCAACCAGGTTCAGAATAGTCTGTATACAACCCCCAGCAGGTTGGTGAAACCAGAAATTAACACCAAATGTCATGTGACTATTTTATAACTTTTTATTCATTTGACAGGCCAAAGTATATACAATGGGATGTCATATGAATATTTTAGAGGAAGAAAGAGTACAGTATATCGGAAATCGTGATTCATTAGACTTAAAATTGGTTTGGGTTGTTGTGACAACAATAGATAGAATATAGACAATCAGTTTTGTCAATATCATAACAATCTGCAGTGAGTCGACTCCAGCTCTCTCAAACTCCAGCCAGATGGATCTGTACGACCAGAGAGGGTCTCAGACACGGCGCTACCCTCCCTCAGTCTCCTCCTCTCCTCAGAAGGATATGCAACCCAAGGTGAGCCTTTTTCACTTAAATAAGAAACTTGGTCCTTTGAAGCTCAGTGTAGGCTGTCTGCTTGTTAATTTTAAAGTTTGAAATTGTCTGAAAACTACATCAAATCCAAATCTTCATACAATGTAAAGAATTGCAAATTAAATCAATTAATAAGTGACAGTAGCTTATTGTAGTACTTAACCCTTTACTCTGTGTTCACTGGACTTTTCTAGATGGCACTGCTTAAGCTAAAGCGATTAAAAATGGAAGGAAGCAGACTTTCATACTAAGCTGGACACTGAACATGTTTTCCCCACATGGTTCCAGCTCCTTTGTTTTTTAGCCTTTGCTCTGTGTAATGCTCTGCTGGTTTCTATCTTGACCTGCTGTGAAAATGCTCTGCATATTAAAGCCGTTATGTGACTGTTTCCAAAAGCCCCAACACCCTTCAACTTTTTATCAATGGCCTGTTTCCATAGAAACCTGTGAGCTCACCTTCATTGTTGGTTTTACAGAATGGCTTCAGTTCAATACAAGCAACGCAATCTGTGGAAGGTAAGCATCTGTGTACAATTTTCTTTCTTTTTCTTAAAAGTATCGTCTGACACATTTTCCATGCACAATCATACAACCATGGTTTCCCTAATCACTCTCTCACCAGCTGCAGCAGGCTCTGCAGTGTCAGTCAAGCCAGTCTCTGATTCAGTCACGCCGGCATCCGTTTCCAGCATGGGCACTTTGACAGACAGTGGCTCAGGCCCCACCTCCTTGTTGGCTACATCTAATCAGACATCCCTCAGTGCCCTGGGCCATAGTGATGACCTTCCTCCAAGCACCATGCCCCCTCCTCAACACAGCAAGTAAGACAAAACTAGATTAACACAGATTCTAGGAAATGAACTAATGTACTAAGTTATGACCTCTTGTTGATGTGATTTGGCGATAGGTTAAACACGCTCTGAACTTTGCTGGTGTTTTTGCAGCTCTCACCCACCACAGCAGAACAGCCTTGCTCCAGCTACAGTCCGGACAGCCAACTCAAGCTTGTTGGTTAGTTCATTACATTTGCCATTTTGTTACCATAATGTGCATGTGGGATGTTTTGCTTTAGTAAGAGCATTAAAATTAGTGTGTGTGTGTGTGAGAGAGAGAGAACAAGCATGGTTGTCTTACATGCTTAGGCAGCAGTCTATCTCCCACTATCTCTGTGAGCATTTTTAAGAGATTCATTTCCTGTGTTGGCAGAAAGATGCAATAGACGTCTATTTACTCTAATGGAAATGTAATTTCATCAATTCCATCTATCTCACAGCATCCCGGCGTAGATGGTGACTCAAGCCTGCACTCCTCCTCCTTCCCCTCCTCCGTCTCAGCCGTGCCGTCTTCTTCAGTCCCCTCCTCCTCTTCTTCGGTTGCTGCTGCACAAGTGTCCCTAGGGGCCCCTCAGGCGTCCTCGGTGGGCTCTGCCACAGTCTCAGCCCCTTCTGGCCTCGGTGCCGTGAGTGGCCTGACCATGGGCCTAAACACTGCCTCCATGGGGGCCCCAGCTGTGGCAGCAACCACAGTTTCAGTCTCCACGACAGCTTCAACCATTCCCTCTTCAGCTGCTTCCTCATCCACTCGGAGTTCTGCAGCATCCTCAGGTTAGATACAAATGTTAACAAATTGCACCAAATCATGCATTATAAACAAAAATCTAAATTCTGTGAATATACAGTAGCAACAATTCACAAATAATATTGGAACAATTATGACGATTGCATTGGTCATTTTTCATTCTCACAGGAAAAAAACGTCATTAATGTATTGTGTTTTTACCCTTTTTTTTTTGCATCATGAATCAAATAAGCTTGTTCCTTTCTGCCAGGAGAATATAATTTATAGGCTTTGCATCTCTGAAACATGACCATGTGTAATTTATGAAGTGTTGTGACACAGTTTACCTTTATAAAAAAAATAATTGCAGCTGCTGTCATTAGGATGTTGTACTTTGCTCCTTTTGATAAGAGCACATTGTATTTGTCTGGAATTGAACAAATTAGTTTCCATTTCCTCAGCATCACTGGCAGGGTTTTCAGAATTCTGACTCATTTTGGTTTGCAGGCTCTGTGAAGCCTTTTGTTCGTTTATTTCCCTCACTCTTTCGCACATGGTCGTTGTTTTCTTCTCTTGTCTCTCTGCATTCTTGCCGTTATTTTACCTAGTTTATTGCAAAATTGTCTGTTTATTTAAGGGATTTGTTTGGTTGTAGAAGCAGGGAGTTAACTTCCTTATATTCTTTGGTCCTTTTTTTTTCTCTCCTCTTTTCATTCGTGCTCTGAAGAAGTATTGCGATCCTTTTGAACACAAAACTGATTTAGTAGCACTTGGTTTGATGCAAAGGAAACTGAAATATGATAGAACTATCATGCATTCCTGAGACCACAGGGGTATAAAGTCAAACCGCTTTTCCAATTGATTGAAAAGCTCTATTCTGTGTTCCTGAAGTTAATGTCTTGAGTTTACACTGCCAAATAAGTGAATATATTTTCACAATGTGCAAATGTTGCTCTAGGTTATAGATTTTGGGGCACTAGCTTGAAGAGAAATAAAGCATTCTTACTATTGCACATCCTCTGGTACATCTAGGGAAAGCACCTCCAAATCTGCCACCTGGAGTGCCCCCTCTACTGCCCAACCCCTACATCATGGCCCCGGGACTACTGCACGCCTACCCAGTAAGTTAATGAGAAACGCAGGACAGTGTTGAAGTGATCTCTTAAACTTAAACAGTGTTTCCCAGATTTTGGTTGCATAATTGGTATGCCGCTCAGTAGCAGTATTTCTGGCTCATTTCTTGATTTTTCTCAGCCTCAGGTGTACGGCTATGATGACCTACAGATGCTGCAACCGAGAATATCACTGGTGAGTGTTACATAGATGCAATAAAAAATAAAAACATTGTAATAGTCATACTTAACTTCTTCATGGCCCAACTTTTTTTATTTATTTAACCTCCCTCCTCCCAAATCTCTTCAGGATTATTACAGCATCCCATTTCCAACTCCCACAACAGCATTGACCGGCAGGGAGGGCAGTCTGACAAGTAACCCTTATTCTGGTGAGCCCTCTTCTTATGATTGTCTTTGAGAAGTGAAGCTCACTGTCTTTGTCTGGCAGCCTCACATTGAAGAAGTGAACACCAATTTTTGTCAAATTAATTACTTAAACATTCAGTTTTACTCAAGGATTAACACATTAGATATTGTCAAGGATAAGGTTAGTTTAGAAGGGTGATTGAAGACCTGCAGTCTTTATTCTTTCAGATCTTTTAGTAATTTCACACTGTGATCCTTCCTTTGCAGGCGACTTATCGAAGTTTGGTCGGGGTGATGCATCATCCCCGGCTCCAGCCACCACATTAGCTCAGACACAACAGAACCAGACCCAGACGCATCACACCACACAGCAGACGTTCCTCAACCCAGCGCTGCCACCTGGCTACAGCTACACAAGCCTCCCATACTACACTAGCATGCCAGGCCTGCCCAATACTTTCCAGTACGGACCTGCTGTATTTCCGGTGAGAACAATTCAGACGTGGCTAGTTTACCAACGTGTTGGATTCCGTTACTTCCCCTGTTCCCTCCTTGAGGGGAGAGAAACAAGATATTTACAGCCTCTTTGGCTGTTCTCCTTATGCTGCTTGATTCACAACTGTTCAGTTTCTGGTTTTTTTTTTCTCTTTCGTCACATGTTGAAATTGTGTACGATGTTTGATTTTTATACAGGTGGCTCCTACCTCGTCAAAGCAACACGGTGTGAATGTCGGCGTAAATGCATCAGCCACTCCTTTCCAGCAGGCTAGTGGCTATGGTTCCCATGGATACAGCACTGGTGAGGCTCTAAAACATATTGAAACACCATTTTTAGAGGGCTCATGCGGGTCCTGCACTACATACTTGCAATACCAATAACACTGTGCTGATCCTCACATTGATCCTATTGATTTTTTTTTATTATTTTTTTTTTTTTCCCTCATTGGTGTGGCGTGCATCTTTCATTTGAGCTATGCAGCATCTGCAAGCATAAACATGATGCTTGTGACAGCATTTGTTTTTCTTGTGTCAGGATGGTTTTAAATGGATCATAAAACATTGTCTGATTCTCACTTGAACTGTTGACCTCAATGCTGAACAGAATGTTTTCAACCATGAGTAAGCTTGATCAGGTTTAGATGTGTCCATTGGAAATGCATCAGCATCTTGTATACAATTTTCCTCACCTGCACACATGAGGAACATGCCTCAATAATTCAGCTGTTTTATAGTGACATCTGCCACATTTATCCAATGACCTTTTGTGATAGAATATATGGGATTACCATTTAGACAAAATGAGAAAGAATAGATGGGCTTGATCATCAGTACCTGGTTATACCGGTTTAATTAACAGATAGATTAGATTATCGGTCTCCTGCTGTCTTCCGCGGCTTGCTTTGCTCATTTCAAAAAGTGAAGTTGGCCTGAGGGCTTCACCATCCACCCCATCTCCTGCACACACGTCCGTCATAAACACATCAACGAATGGAGCACTCATTATCGTTCCCTGTTTCTCAATGACTCTTTTCTGAGGCCATACTCTTCCAGCAGTTTCATGTTTTCCCAGTGACCTTCTGGTATCCATTCCATCACTTTTAAATTCTTTTTTTTTTTTTTTTTTCTTTTCTTTTCTTTTCTTTTGTAGAGATGCTGTATTTTACTTTCATGCTTTAAATCATCACTCAACATCCACCTTTGGTCAAATATGCAACACCTATTTGTTCTAAGCTGCACCATCTGCTGCTTTCTGCCATCACCCAACTCAAGCTCACTCTCCACCCAACCCCCACCTTCCCCTCCCACACAACCTGCCTGCCCCCTCACTATCCCACCTCCTCCCATCAGACTTGGGTCAAATAGCACTTGCAAATAATGGTTGGCATTGAATCTGGCCTGCTTGTTATACTGGATGAGTAGGATTTGCCACACAGGACAATGCATTTGGTGTCAAAGTTCAGATCATTAAAGCAAAGAAAAGATGCCAGCTGGGTGTTTCCTCTTGAACTTGGCACTATCTGTATTGGCATAGTTTGGTAAAACCTGTTCATGTGGTACAGTTTCAAAGAAACGCTGACATATTTGCAAATGCTATTGGAGTCAGGTCTGTGTCCCCCTGCCTGGTGTGTCTAACGCTGTGGGCTGCGGCTGTGTCTGACTGTTGCAGGCTATGAGGATGTGGGCCAGGCTTCAGGGAGTGGGGATTTCTGTAAGGGCGGATACGGCACTGCCGTGGCCGCTGCTGCTTCTGCACAAAACAAGCCAGCCAGCTCTGTCACCGGGCCTGGAGTCGGTGAGTGCCGCCACATGCCAAGTTAAAAGGGAGAAAAAAAAAAAAAAAACCCTGTCCCTCCCGTTTTCCTCCCTGTGTCACCAAACCATCCTTTCCCCCCTCTTTGCTCTTGTTCCTTTGCCTCATCGCCGATGAGCTGCGCCTGTGGGAAGACCTGTCACTCCATATGCTTTTTAGAAAAGTCCAATGCAGTCTCCCTCTCTTCCAAGCCTTGTCTGCCATTCTGTCTTGTTACCTGCTGTCTTCCAGGGTAACTTGTCATCAATCCAATCTAGTTTCTGTGTTGCTTAATTATCAGGTTTAGGGGCAAAATGTGGCTGCTCAGAGATGATTTGTGGCTGCCATAAACAGATGAGTTACTCTGGTTGATAGCGTCTCATTTTTCTTTCCTTGTTGCTTGCTTTTCATTCATATCGTCATTGCTGGTGTGTCGTTTTCCAGAGTAATAAGCTTGCCATCCTGCGAGTGAAATAAATTTCAGCCCAAGAGACATGTCCATAATTCCTGATCAAAGTAAAGCTGTGATTTACAGAAGTGTGTGAATATTTAGTCTGCGCTCAGTCACTCACACCAGGTACTGTAATGTGAATAAATGCACTTGAGGGTCTGTACTTCTGATAGTTTGAATGGTATATTGTGGTATTTCCATTTTTGTAACGAGAGTTATGGCTTGTGTATCGAAACAAGATCACACAAGGAAATGGCAACCGCCTGGAGTATTTCCAGTAATCCAGTTGCAGCTATTTATTTAATTGTTGTTAGGAAGTGCCTTGATCATGTCCTTTCTATAGTGGCTGTGGATTTTTTGTGGTTTCTCTTTAAATGGTGACTTCAAACCCCAGAAAGTGATGCTGATTATACGTTTTTTTTGTTTTGTTTTTTTTTATGCCAAACATATGGAAGGCAAACAGCATTATTTGCACATTCAAAGGTTAAATTACTTTGGTCATTTACAGAACATCAATAACAATTTGGCTAATTGACTGGTTCTTTTTTGTTTTGTGTGTTTTGTTTTTTTGGGGTTTTAAGGTGCAGAAATTGAAACATTTATCACAAAAATATGCCAAGACTTGAAGATTTGAGTGTTTCCGCTCTGGTTTGCACACCAGTTGACCCTGTTCTGCGTCTCCATGGCGATATGAGGGGGGGGGTCAGTGTGTGCCAGAGCAGTCTGAGCAGTAACCACCAGATACAGTCAGACTGAAGCCGCTGTGGCTGACTGGAACTGATGCACTGCTACACCACTTTCCTCATCTCTCTTTCAGTTCAACTCATTCCTCTTCATCCCCTCACCCCGTCTCTGTCCTCATCAAGGGGAAGTTCTACTAAAATTATCTATGAGCTTCTGATGACATAGATATTATGCCCAAAATTTCCCAGGATTCTCTTTCCTCTAGTCAAAGCTTTTTCCCTCAGATGTTTTGCCTGGACAAAGTTTTCACACGAGTATATCGTGTCTATTAAAGTGTATATTTAGGAGAGTCCCTGCTGTTAATGCACAATTTAGTAACTGTGCTGCCTAGAATCTCATAATGAGTGGTCATGGTTTGTCTCTTTCACATTATTAGTTTAGCAGTTTTTGTGCTAAGTTTTTGTTTTGTTTTGTTTTTTTCTATTTCCTTGTCTCTGCAGGAGTTTCTGTGACATCAAGCAACACGGGGGTACCAGATATTTCAGGGTCTGTTTACACAAAGACGCAGGTAATTACATCACATAAATATTTAAAGGATCCTTATTTCCTCCATTTTTCTACTGCAGTTAAATTATTACGTATGTTTGAATGAGACTGACAGAATGCATTTTGATTTAAACTTTTTCTCACTTCCTCACTGCAGTCATTTGAGAAGCAGGGTTTCCATGCTGGCACGCCAGCAGCTTCGTTCAGCCTCCCTTCAGCTCTAGGGAGTGGGGGGCCCATCAACCCCCCGGCTGCCGCTGGCTACGCCCCAGCCCCGTTCATGCACATCCTGGCACCGCACCAACAACCCCATTCTCAAATTCTACACCACCACCTGCAGCAGGACGGACAGGTATTGTACATATTTGCTGCTAGTTTGTCTCCATCTGTTGGTGGAGGTCGCTCTCACAGCTGAGGCACAGTGCAGTTTTTTTCAGCAGAGTCATGTACCCTCAGCTTTACTCCCTTTTAATAAGAAACATCCAAAACACAAAGTAGGACACACACTTAGTTAAAAATGATCATGCATAAAAATATTCCTCCTTTATACAAATGAGCTTTGTTTTTTTTTTTTTGTTTTTTTTTTTGCACTTGAATATAAGATTCTGAAATCATGATCATGTCAGATCTAATATAATCCTAACCCTCTCACATGATGAAAGAAATGTCCTCGACCACAAAAACATGATAGGTTGGGTTTAGAAGCCTTAGTATGATTTTCATGAAGGGTGCACATGTGGAGTTGTCATTTTTTATTAATTTAGAGATAAACAATCACTGAAGATTGGGATTAAGTTGAATACCAATATATAATGGCCATTTAGTTAGGATTTTCAGTTTAAATTAAAAGAGCACTGAGTCTAGATGATGATGATGATGATGATAGAACCATCAAATTATATGTATGTGACTGTGTGCTATACATGCCTTTGCATGCATTGATACACAGGTGCAAGTGTAAGTTAATGTTTTCATTTAAAATTGTCCTCAGCAGATGAATCCAATTTTGTGTGTGCGTGTGAGTGAATCATGTAAACAAAATGCACAGTATGAAGTAAACACATGACAGCTCATTGAGCGCTCTCCTCCCACCACAGAACAGCACTGGGCAGCGCAGCCAGAACGCCTCCATTCAGCAGAAGTCTCAGATCAACAAGTCGGCATACAGCAGCTACAACTGGGGGGCAAACTAACATCCGCTGTTGGGCCTTTCCGTTGACAGAGCTTGGAGGAGGCTCGACTCTCCTTCCGCAAACAGTCTCCACATATAAACTCCCTCTTCTTCCTGCAGAGATTTCTCTCCCCAGTCTCTTGGCCCAGCACTCCTGCAACTCTGACTGCGGTCAGAGGAGGTGCTGTGCCGAGAGAACAAGCACTGTAATGACGCATGGATAGAGGGGAGGGACAGGAGGGGAGATTGGAGCTAAATGGTTATAGAAATACACCAACAAAAGGTGAAATATTGAGTGTTGGGAATTTGTATCATGTTAATCCTCCACCCCTTCCCCACCCATTTTTCTTTCACTTATATGTAACATAGAACTGTTTTCTAAAAGAATGAACATTTCCTGTGCTTTTTGGTTGTTTTTTTTTTTTTTGTTGTTTTTGTTTTTTTCTTTTGTGTTCCCCCCCCCCCCCCCCCCCCCTTTTTTTATTTTAATTGTTTCTTTTTGTTTTTTTTACCCCTTGCTGATGGGGAGGAATGATGTAATATTCGAAGGTGGGGGGACAGGCTGGTTTTGTATTTCTCACCCTCAACTCCCCACTCCTTAATTTTAGTGGAAATTCCCCTCCCACAAAAATATCTGAACACAGTAGTTCAACTAATTGCTGTTAAATGTTCGGTTTTTTTTTTTTTGGGTTTTTTTTGTTTTGTTTTTTTTTCCATTTTTATGTCATTTTAAGTTTGAAGAAACAATTCTCTAAATTGGTAGAGTTGTGAAGTTTATTTTTTACCAAATATAGATATATTATATATAAAGACATATAAGCAAGCTCACTGGCTTGGACTGTGAGGAAAGTGTGTTTGTCATGCGACTGCGTGCATGTTTGTACACACACGGGCTGTGGTTGTGTACTGTGCTTTTTGTCCTAGCACAGGAATTTTTTTTTTTTTTTCTTCCACCAAACACCTGTACAGTGACTGTTCCCATGAATTATAAATATGTTGCATAAAGGTCACACCTATTCTGCAAGAGATGTTGAGAATGATTTCCAAGGCCAATACACACCCAGTCTGCCTTCCAGTGTGTGTGTGTGTGTGTGTGTGTGTGTTTGGGTTTTTTTTTTGTTTTGTTTTTGTTTTTTTTTTATTTTTTATTTTTTCTGAGGCCCCCCACCTCCTACCGCTCCGCCGCCTGTCCCCTGACATTGTAAGGAAAACTGCAGCATTGATGAACAGAATTGTACTTTTGGGTTGTTTTTTTTTTTTTTTTTGTTTGTTTTTTTTTGTCAGTGATTTTTCTTTTCTTTTTGTACTGTGCGTTTTAAAAGAATTTAAATGGATGAACTTGTCTTGTACATATATATAAAAAAGAAAAAACACAAGTCCTCTAGTCCCTGTTTGTTTGATGGCTTTCTCCTTTTCCTTCCCAAATCCTTGCAGATTTGTCAGCTTTTTGTTTCATATATATATATATATATTTTTTTTTTTTTTTTATTTTGTAAAAATATATAAATATGAAGTAAATAAACAAGAAAAAGGCATTTTCATCATTTTGGATGTGAATGTCTTTTAAGAAGCTATTTGTTTCTCATGTGGCGTGTAAATACAGCATCATCTTCTGGCGGTTTCACAGTCAGGCTCAGTGTTTGTGTTGCTGAATGCTGCCCAACGCTCGTGAATTGACAAACACTTGTGAGGGGAAAAAAAGGCTTGTGCCAAAAAGTGTTTAATATAACAAACCATTTGACTCAGTGGCTTTGGGTTAGTTTCTGTTGTAGGCCTGAGATATGTACATTATCAGCTGGATTGACAGCAGAGGAATATTTCTGTTTTCCCCATGAAGCTCTGAAGGGCAGAGGAGGAGTGCAAAGTATATGTTCTTGTGTAGCTACCAGTGTCTTTGTATTTTAAACTTTAAATACACTTGTGCATTAAGTTGACCATGACAAGTTTACAGATAAAATACTTTGGATTAAGGACTTCTCACTGGGTTGTATGTTTGCATCTTAAAGTTGCATAAGTGATCTTGCTTGAGTAAACATTCAGATGTGTCATCGACACCAGGTAATAAACTGTGCCCGTTTGAATTGTCAAAATAACCCAGCTCCTTAAATTTTCCAAACCCTGATGTTTCATTTTGAGCAAAGGTTACGTTTCATAGGTACAAATTGAAGCACATAAAATAATAGCGTGGAAATAGACGGTTAAATAAAACGGCACACAATTATGTTAAACTCTGAGTAAAAAAAAAAAATAAAAATAAGACGTCTAAAATAAAACAATGTTCGAGGTGCATTTACGGTAATTTACGGTAACGTCACTTTACGACTTTCGTGCGTCATTCGGAAACATCCAGAACGCTTTACGGTAGTGTTGACAACCGGGGCCGTCTGCTGACAGTTTGTTCGGTCATGGTTTAGTTTGTAGCAAACTTTTGTCACAAGATGAGCGTTTTTGATTTGTTCCGCGGGTTCTTCGGAGTCCCCGGAGGTCAGCACCGGGGCCGGAGGTGAGTTTGTAGCTCCGAGGCTACATGCTAACAGCGGCTTTAGACACCTGCAGCTCTCTGGAGCTTCCGTTTTATTTAGACTCACCTTTGGGATCCATTAATCTGCTAAGAGCTTAATGACGACACCTCAACAGTCACCCATTTTGTTTTAGGGACCCCTTCTTCGATGTCATGACCCATGATGAAGATGATGAGGAGGAGGAGGAGGACGGTGGTGGAGGATCTTACTACGATAGGTACCGGGGGGGGCAGCAGGACCCTTTTGACAGCACCTGGAGGTTTGGCTTCAGCTTTGGTCCGGACGGGATGCGGATCCAGGAGCCTCCGGTGTTTGGCCAAGTCCTCCGGCAGATGGAGGAGATATTCTCTCAGATGGGTCACTGGGATGGACAGACAGAGCCCAGACACTTTGGTACAAACACTGAGTCATGATACGCTTCTTCGTTCTTCTGCTGCAGTGGCCTGATCCCAAATGTCTTTTTTTTTTTTTTTAAGAGTAAAGATCTGTGTCATTGTTCTTTTCACAGCTCATGTCTCTGTTTCCTCGATGCCACAGGTGTTCCCAGCATCACACCACCACCACCTCAGGACAGACGGGAGTCCAGCAGGAACCCCCTGAGAGACTTTATGCTGAAAACCCCTGACAGTCACCTACGAGATCCAGATCCAGAACCAGAACCAGGGCTGCCCAGAGAGCCCAGAATAGATGGCCACCCTTTTTCCATGGTGAATGAGACTTTAGCCACTACTGTAGTTTTCATCATCGTTTTAGTTTGAACTTCAGCAGTTATGTATAAACCGTATAAAAATGTCTCCTTTAGTTCAGTGATATCTGGAGAGAGACATGGAAAGGTCCCCTGGAGGAGAACAAAGAAGACAGAGGTATGAGGTGGTTTTCATCTCTTAGAAAAAGAGGACAGGAAATGTTCTGTTTTTAGTGTTGCCTTGTGTAACCAGTTTGTCATCCAGATCTGGACGCTGCAGTGTCGTCAGAGGGCCTTGATCAGATTTTCACACCACCTGCTGGCCAGACACCGAACCAGCCCAGAAGCCGATCAATCTTCCAGTCAGTCACTGTCACCAAGGTCGTGAAACCTGATGGGGTGAGACAATCGGCTTATCTGAACCTCCTGAGACCTGATCTTTTGTTCAGTATGATGCTGGGACGTGTTGGCCATTTCCACTTTATGCTGATCATTGTAATGTTCTTTGGCCACCACAACATGACAAACACAAGTGTCCACAAATGAGGCTGACACAAAACTGACTTTTTATATCTGTTACTATACTTCAGTTATGTCATTTACTCAAATTAAATACTTAAGCAAATTGAATTTAATTTCATGTTATGTTACTATTTTATTTTTTATGAATTCAACGGTTTTAAGTAAATTTAATTTCAAGCATTTATTTGATTAAATAAAATGAAATTAATTGAGTTTAAGACATTTTATTACCAATAACACCTTTTTTAATATCTTTCATTCTTTTGAAGCCTTTACTACCTATGTCATGAGTCAGAAAAACAGTCTGCAGTATTTCTAGTTTACTGGGTTTGTGTCTTTGTGTCAGACTGTAGAGGAGAGGCGAACAGTTAGAGACAGCCAGGGCAATGAGGAGACCACCGTGACCCGCTCTGGAGGTCGTGGGAGTCTGGAGGGACCACACCATGATACCGACTCTGTTCCGCCAGGTGAGTCTTTCCTCACTGGGTGTTTCTGTTTCAGTGCGCACACTGTCAGGGTTTTTCTCCACTTACTCTTTTCCTATTTTTTATTGCAGGTGGTCAACATCCTTTTTCAAACATGCGGGATGATGACTCATTATTCTCCAAGTTCTTTGGGGGGTTTAAATAACGTGTGAAGTAAAGCGTCTGTAGAGCCTTCTGTAGAGCTGTGAGTTGGTCTATATATGGACATAAGACATGAGTTCACTGTGACTATGGGTTGCCAAAGTTAATCTTTTGGATTAGAGTCACCTGCTTTTTGCTAGCTCTGGGTTTTAACTGACTATGTAGACTAGAAGCTGCCAATCCCAAAGACGCACATCAACTCATCAACTACTGAACGACTCACACAATTACAATTTATTTTTGTATTGTACCAGGCCAGTATGGATGTGTGTGTGTGTTTGTGTGTGTGTGTGTGATGCATCAAATAAAGAGTCTTCATTTTCCCTGTTATTTTTCAAACTGGATTTTTTTATATTTTTAATATTAGAGAGAGAGAGAGAGATATTACTGTTACACACTAGTAGCTTGTTAGTATTTTCAGTGGCCCCTATTAAGCACAAATTATATAATATACCAGAGTATCAGACACAAATTTTAAAATCTATAAGTTAAATCTCAGAAAATAAAAAGTGCTTCAGCTGCATAGTGTTTGCACAGAAGAAGCAGGAGCTGCTAAACTTTAAATAATCTGTCTTTAATATTGGACTTGGGAGATTTCCAACATTATATGTCGGTGGAAAAAAAACAGCACATTCTCACAAATGCAGCGTGTTCTGTTCTTGTCAATTCTTTTTGTGCCGTTCTGTTTCTACTAATTTAAAACAATCTGGAATCAGTCTTATCATGTCCTCATCAGCAGAGCTCATTTAACAAGGTGGGGTGTGCACGGCTCCAATCCACCTGTTCTTATCTTTCTAACTTATTTGGCCTACACCGCATTAACCAACTTTCTCCTTCCACACTGTCCAAACTCCTCTCTTGTTTCTTCCTCACGAAAATGCTCATCGTGTCACCTTGACCTTGGTCAGAGCTGTGATCTGAAACAGAGATGTCTCTGAAAGGAGTGGAAGAGCGCTCCCCTTGATTTTCCCTTCTGAGAACAGGCGTTATCGCTGACCTAAGACGGCACCATTTCAATAAACACTGAGAAATGAAACGGCCTGATGCTGATGCTGATGCTCTCCTTACACCAACTGATAAGTTTGTGTTCCTTTCTGGGACATAAAGCCTTTTTAATCACAAATTCCCTTTCATGTGAGTATTCATCTTTAAAAGGTTTAAATTAGTATTCTTGGCTGTTTTAAACTCATCCTCGTTCTCTGTGGAAACAGACCAGGGAGCTGTTTCTTTATTTTCATGCCAAATAACAGCACATTGTTTCCCAACGGTAAAATGAGAAATAACATTCATGTCACTTTTAAACCCATTATGTGCAGAAATCCCCAAAATCAAACAGATCAGTAAAAGTGACACAAGTGTCATTTTACAAAAGAACACATTTTAAAGGTGGTTTCAGGTGTTTTGGACTGAATTTTGATCATTTGTTGACAACTCCACCGACCTGGATGTTGTCTTTCAGTCATTCATACCTTGATGTCCATTTCTCCACCACAGGAGCTTCCTGTCTCTTTGGAAATATTACAATTGCCAGCACAGAATGCTTAAATGCTACATTGAATAATACATGAAAACATTAAATCTAAGATTAGCTTTTACAATGATGAGTAATGTGATAATTGTTTTTTTTGTTTGTTTTTTTTGCTTTGAATTGCACAATCTGAACTGAGTTGGCAGTAAGACACCACAGCTCTCTTACACGTTGTTCACGTTGTATAATGAGCTTGAAATGAGCTCTGTTTTATCAGCTTATCATCTCTGCTGAAGAGGAATTATTGCACAAATGGCAGGTTGTTATAAACACACAGTGCTGTGAAACAAATAGAAGAATGCTGACCTGGATTTTGCCATCACATCCTGTTTCCACTTGGAAACAAAGTGATGTACCGACCAATCAAATGAGGGCAACAATCAGTGCCAATTCAAACCAGGTGAGATGACTACAAGTCCTCCAAGTGAGCCTCAACCAAGGCTCTTTGTCAGAATCCAGTTCTGAGACATTAATTATTTTCTAATCATGCTTGCTGTGATTTAGATGTAAGAAAAATGTCCTACAGAGTGAACTACTCTCCTCTCCGGCCAGAACAGACACCACCACCTCAGTCGTGCCATAAAATATGTGACGTCTCCTACAGCTCCAGTATGAAAGGGCAAACTCTGCTCAGGCAGGCAGACGGCGCAGTGCTGTGCAGGTCTGATCCACCTGATGACAGTGTGCCAGCTCTGAAAGCTCAGCTGTGGCCGGACAGTGCAGAGGAAACCTGTGGGATGGAGAGGCTGCTGAACAAGTGTCGGATCAGAAACCAGCTGGTCAGGGAGTGCATGGCTGAATGCCTCGGGGTCTACGTCCTGATTGTGAGTTTTTGTTTTGTTTTTTTTCTAAGGATCTAAACTTCAGTTAGTTGTATGAGGTTAAAAAAAAAAGGTCCCCTACAAGTGTGTCTGTAATCTATTCATTTGTCCAAGAACAGCATGAGTCACCTTCTACTAAGTAATTTGAATATTTTAATGTTGCATTCAATTCAATCAGATGTAAAAGTTAGAAAACTATGAATCTTTATCAGGAAAACATCAACATAGTTTTCTAAATCTGTCACAAATTTGTTTGTGTTAAAGCAGCTAGTGAATCTTGACAATAGATAACTGAGGACTTTGTCCTTTTTAAAGAAAGACAGAATATGAGACTGTAAGGGGGTGGGGGGGGGGGGTAATGTGATCATGTGACACAGAAGAACCTCATCTGTGACTTTAGGATGGGCGCTGATGTTTAAGACATCATCCATTGGTTGGTGAGCTGCTGTATTAGGAGAAGAATTACAGCTGGGGGTGCTGACCTGCTCTTTGATTTTTGCAGCAGATTGCTGTGTGGCTGTCTGTCAATCCCCCCCCGCTTACGGCTTTATGGTCCAAAATTTCCTCTAAATGGGACCATCATTTCACAGAATAAAAATTCAGTTGTATTGACAAAGACTCAAAACTAACAATTGAGACCATAAATTCAGTAGAAAAATGTTTATTGGGCTAATAAATGAAATGAGAAGTAAAACAATTTTTCTGCAGACTTCTGTGCAAACTGACTTCCTTTATTTAAAAAAAAAAAAAAGTCTGCCTGATGGTCAATGCAGGTTTTACAAACTTCCACTTTAGCTTCACTTTACAGAACCATCGTCCACTTTTATCAGCAGAGTGTGATCTCTGAATTTATCTGAAGTTTATATTTATGGACTGTTACAGCATAGCAATCAACATTTACAACAGAAATCATAAAGAAAACTCTTCAGAAACGAAGTTCATAAAAAGGAAAACTCTGCCAAAGCAACACTACATAGATGTGTAGCTGTATCAGAATAATCAGTGTTTATGGATGATATGATTGTTTGTTTGTTTGTTTTGTTTTTTTTTTTTATTTGGGTGATTGAGTAAATTTAACGGCAACTCCCACTTTTTGAATCCTTCCTCAGTATTATTATTGCATGCAATATCAATGCAATATTGTATACTCTGTTAAGACCAATCTTTATTTCATGCCATTGCAGCTGTTTGGATGTGGCTCTGTTGCCCAAGTGACGACGACTCAGGATAAGAAGGGACAGTATCTGTCCATCAATCTGGGTTTTGCTCTGGGAGCAACGTTTGGGGTCTTTGTTTCTCGTGGAGTCTCAGGTAAGCAAGACAAGCAGAAACATTACATTACACGTTGTAAAGACAAAAAGTACTTCCTGAAGGGTATAAATAATTTCTTTGAATCTCGAAATAACTTGTCTAATGTACCTGTAAGACATGGAGCTGTCTGAAATCCCACATCTAACTCTTAAGTTGAAGTCGGTGACTAAGATGTGTTGTGGACCATTGGAATAAAAACAAGGATTTCTCTGGTCCGGCTGCTTTTGTTTTGGAACATTTAAGCGTGTCAAATTGACACTGAGTAGACAGAAGTGTTGTCTTCTATGACAAAGTCCAGTTTTATGAACCATGACATGAGTGAGATATGTAGCTGTAAACTATACTGCAAAGGAAGACTTTTAAGAATATGAACTTAGTGTATGAAGAGTCATTTCTGCTCTGACAAAAAAGGAAAATGACCAAACTCACCCTTCTCTACCCCTAAATATTTTTCTGGAGTCCCTAATTTGTAATTTTAGAAGCAGCAGAGATGTTTGTGTTGTAATATAAAAACGATCATGTTTATTTATTGTACAAAACTCTTTGATGGCAGATTTTATATGCATGCAATGAGTGTTTGAAATTTTTCTTTAGATGTTTATCTCAGGAGACCAAAAAAAAAAATTTAAGTTTTTGACTATGCTCTCTGACAAGGAGCCCATCTGAATCCTGCTGTTTCTCTGAGCTTGTGCTTTCTGGGCCGACATCCATGGCTGAAGCTGCCTTTCTACATCTTCTTCCAAGTGCTGGGAGCATTTTTGGCCGCAGCTACTGTTGGTCTGCAGTACTACGGTGAGTTTTCAACCCTTTCACTGTGATCAGAATAACACCAGAGGCATAAGAAATCTTCAGTGGAGGTGAGGGGGCAGTTTGCATTTAAGGACGAGGCTTTATTTTTATTTAAAAAAAAAGTGTCAACCCTATTTTGTAACCCTAACCCAAATAAAAAAAACAAAACAAACAAAAAAAATCCCACTAAGTGTTCTTTTGTTCGTTTCTTTATAGTTTGAACTTTTCCTGCCCTGTTTGGCAAGAAGCACTCACACATTAAAGAATATGGATTGTGTGGTATGTGTATAAATGTATAAATGTGTGTGATGACACGTTTGCAGATGCCATTCGGTTGTACAGCGGAGGTGAGCTGACTGTGTCGGGTCCCGCTGCTACAGCAGGCATATTCTCCACCTACCCAGCTGACTACCTCAGTGTGTGGGGAGGTGTCATGGACCAGGTCAGATATTGTCCTTCACGTCACCATAAAAGATGAGCTTGTTCTATATTCATCAATGAACTTGTCCAATTACATCAACAAATAATAGTCAGCTTTAATGCAGGCTGGGTCTCACTAATGTGCTTCAGGGCCTGAATATATTGGTTAAACACACTGAACTCATACAAAGACACCACTCCTTTTTTTTGTAATTCATATTTCATGTGTATGAAATATTTCTATCTGCTGAAACAGTTGAAGGCATATTTTCCCCTTTCTGAATGGCCCTCTGCTTTGGAAACAGCCCCGGTGATAATATCCCCCTGATGTACAGGTGATAGGAACAGCTGCCCTGCTGCTGTGTGTCCTGGCTCTGGGGGACCAGAGAAACTGCTGTCTCCCTGACGGTCTGCAGCCTGTCCTGGTGGGAGCGGTGGTGCTGGTTATCGGCGTCTCAATGGGCTCCAACAGTGGCTACGCCATCAACCCAGCCAGGGATTTTGGGCCTCGCTTGTTTACGTACATCGCTGGCTGGGGAGCGGATGTTTTCGAGTTGGTTTCACTCAGGAGTTTTTGTTCCAATAGTTAAACACATTGACGGAGACTCAGCTTGACTTTGACCCTTTGTCTGCAGGGCTGGAGGAGGCTGGTGGTGGGTGCCCATAGTGGCCCCCTGCGTGGGAGCACTGCTGGGAACCCTGATCTACGAACTGATGATTGAAGTCCACCATCCTCCCACCCCCTCGGAGCTCCAGACCTCATGTCAGGAGGCTGGTGAAAGCAAGACTGGGCTGGACCTGGAGGAGGTAGAGCCAGGTTGTAAAAAACCCACTCCATGTTAAATGTAGCTGTGTTTTGGAAGAAAAAAACTGTCATGTCCAGAGTAAATCCAAAAATGAGTATATTTGGAACATGTTGGCTGGTTCTGACTGCAGGATGATGATTACTTGTTCTCTAGTACCACCTGTGGTCAAAGGTCAAGTGAACATTATTTTAATGTCTATAAAAAATGTGAAACTAGATGGGCTTCAGTCCTAATAACTTTGGTAATTCCTTAGCTTTTCCTTTCATACCACTATCAGGTCAAACCTTTGATAGTGCACTTTAATTTTTGATCAGATAACTGAAAAATGATATTTCACATTCTGTTTTAATATAAATTATAAGAGAATATAATATGAACAGAACTATTTGGATTGAGAACCTGCAACGTTGGTCTGAATAAGATCCTGAAGATAAACAGACAATTATCTTTTACACATTTATTTTGAAACAGCACAAAAGTGTATGGCATTTCAGCAAGCAGACCACAACCATGGAAAAAAGAAAATGACATGAAATTTCCACTATTTAGCTATATAAATATGATAGCATGACATGACATATAAAAGATACAAACAGAAGAAAAACAAATCCACTCATAGGCCTCCATCATGTGACCATGAAGGCTGTTTTTGGAGCATACAAAAGAAATTTGAGTACAGCAAGCACTGATTCTGTAGATAAAAAAAGAACCATCTCAAAGAGATAAACATTTGTATTCATACACATTAAGACAACACAACCCCCGGACGCTCCCTCTGCTTTGTAATTACAATGTATAGCTACCTCTGGGCGTGGGGTTTTTTTCTTTTAAACTTCAAATTGTTTTTGGAAAAAGAAAAGAAAAAGGGGGGGGACAGTACAGGTACAAATACTATACGTATTCACATTATCATAACAAGTTACTAAACCAGAACGCTTCCTTTAGTGTAATTATATATTTACATGGCAAAACTCGTACACATATACTACTGGCAGGAAGCCTGACCGCTCTTCTACCATTACAATTAACATCACACATTACTCACTACACAGGTTACAGACACCCAGTAACCTTATCTCCTAATGAGACACCTTCCAAAATTTGCATCCTGTTCCTGTTGCCTGTAAATCTCACTTTGATCAGTAAGACTTACCACAACAGAGTCACACAGATGCCAATGGTTGTAATGTGTTTCATATAAATAAATATTATAGCAACATAAAAGTCAGTGTCAAGATTCTTCAAACACTCCCCGTCATGTTCAAGATGTCTTGAAATCTTTGCGTGACCTGCCTCTGGATTGGTTAAAAGCGGCATAGTGCCACAAAAATGGAGGACTTGAAGCAAACAAATATGAATATAGCGATAAATATGAAATAGAAAAATATCGGCACTACAGCTATCAGGAGTGGAGTGGGATGTGTATGTATTAAAGTATGTGTTACATGGAGAAACAGGCAGGTGGCTACACCTAGTGCAGAGTGAGAGTGATGTAAATGACGGGCTGTATTAGACACAGTATGGCTGATATAGAAATAATTTACTTGGGGGGGGCTGTTTGAGAGCTGTTCCACGATCACAGGTGCGTTCAGATACGTGACCAGTAACATGATCAAACATGCAGTTACAATCGCACAGAAGAGGTGCTGTAGATTTAAACTTTTACGGTAGCTTGCAAAACAAAGACTGAGGATGCAGCTCCCTTTTTTTTTTCTTCTTTTTTTTTTTTTTTTCTCTCCCTCATAATCAACATTCATATTCTACCGCCTCCCACTCGGGCATGACCCTCAAGTCCTCGCTGTACAGAACTGATTAGTGTCAGAGGATGTGCCCACCTCTACTGGGGCTTGTCTGTCTTGTGTGCGGTGAGGAAGGCCATGCCGTGGGTCCTGAAGTGAGTGTTGAGGTCCGTGGCCTTGTCGAAACGTCGGCCGCACACCTTGCAGCTCAGGTTCCCGTCACCGTCCTCACCTAGCGCCTGAGGGGAGGCGGCGGGAGAGCCGTCCGGAGAACCGTGAGTGCGCGGGGTCCCCCGTTCTGCATCACTGTGGGTGTCCCGCACACGGTGAGTGATGAAGCGGTGCCTGCTGAGAGAGCCAGCTGATGCGAAGCATACGCCACACTGGAGGCACTGGAAGGAGGCAGTGTCAGCCCGATGCTGGGGGATGTGGCGCTGAAACTCCGCCCCGTCCTCGGTGGAGAAGCCGCAGGGGACGCAACGGAAAATATTGTCTTCCTCCTCTAACTCACTGGGCGTCAGCGATGTCGATGCCACAGACGCCCTGGTTCTCTTTGCAGGACCGCCCCCATCTTCGCCATCCTCTGTGGCATTTTCTTCCTCATCTCCTGCCCTTCCAGGAGGTGCACCCTCCCCATCTTGTTCTGAGGAGCTACTTGGACCTTCCCCCCCTGTGGCTGCACGCTTCCTAGTCATGGGGGGGCCCTGAGAACGCAAGAGTGCAAAGGAACAAAAATGTAATAAATATATTGTGAATAATAACAAATACAAAATACAACTTGGTCCACACTCACACAACCACCTAATTTTTCATAATAAATGTACACAATGTGTTCAATCAACCTTAACTCCTGTACATGTATAACTTACAAAGTTAACTTTAATATTTTAATATTTATTTAATATTTAACATTTCTAGTATGAACAGTCCCATTGTCTAACCCATTAAGGAAAGACAGGAAGTTGTTCATCTCAAAAGACTAGAGAACTCTTAGCACCGTCTGGACTCACCTGTCCATCTGTGCTTCTGTGATGAAGCCGAATGTGCTTGTCCAGTAAAAACCGGCTGCCAAAGGTACGTTTGCCTTCTGTACAGTATCTGAAAAATCATTTTTATGCAGAGTTGAATCACTTGTAACATTTCTGTACTTCAATGTCTTTATGTTTTAGTTTACATTACTTACATGAGTAATGTATGGATGGTATCATTTAACTGGATGACATATTGCAGTAGCTAATTTATGGGTCTATAGCTCGAGAATCAGAATGAAAATAGCTCATTATGTGTCCTGATAGTAAATCAACTGAAAGTCCTTTTCCCCATAGCCTCAGGGTTAGGTTAGTTTGTGTATGATGATGACATGTACATATATTAAAAGGTTTGATAAAAGCGTGACTCACTGGCAATGGAAGACTCTTTTGTTGCCCTCATGAATGACACGTTCATGACGTCTCAGGCTGGAGGACGTGCTGAATGTGCCTCCACAAATACGACAGGGGAACTTTAAAGTGGTCCACATAAACACACAGGCAGACAGAGAGGGAGATCCATACAGAGCTAAAGTTAATGTGCATACAGCAACATAATATGGACAGTTCTTTTTCTGCTTCACCTTCAACTATCTGGTCTGATTAAAGTTCAAATACACTGAAATGTTAAAACCTTTCTAACTGTGAGCACTGAAGTCAATGCATCAGAAGTGAATGACAGTGGCGTCCCACCTTGCCGTGCTCCATCCTCACATGACTCAGATAGTCGTCATTGTCAGTGAAGGTGGTCTGACACTGGGGGCAGGTCCACTCAGTTGGAGTGCTTGGGTGACTGCTGCCCGCAGCGGAGGCCGTGTTTCCCCCAGGAGCCGCATAGTCCTCGTCCCCTTCGTCATCGTCGTCGTCTTCCTCCTCTTCTTCTTCCTCTTCCTGTTCCCGCCCCCAATCCTCTCCATCAGAGTTGTCAGGCTTACCAGAGGACTTTGACTTGAGGCCAGAGGGGCCAGATGTGTTGGCCGGAGATGAAGCAGGGTTAGAAGCATCGGCCTGAGACTCCTGTTTGGCTGACGGGCCTCGGTGAGCAGTCTGAGGTCGGGAAACAGGAAAGTGTGTGAGAACAGAAAGGAGCGGTCAAAGTGAATTCATTTAGAAATACCAACTTGAGAACAAATGTTCAAATGTTTCACAAAAACGACATTACATTTCTAAAATAAAAGTTGTACTTGGTACAGAACTTAGAACAAGGTAACCAGAGAGAAACCTTGCTAAGGCCGATACAAGAATTGCTGTATGCCTTTGTTGACACCGTATTCACTGTAGAGAGCAATGAATAGGCAACAAATAAAGGCAAAGCATTTAGACCTGGCAGTGATTTTATCATATTTCAATGACTAAAATATACAACATCTGAGTATTTACTTTGCAGCAGACACACCTTAATATGCTCCATCATTGAACCTTTCTGGGCGTAGAGCTTAGTGCAGTCAGGACACTTGAACACATGCACTTTTTGCTTGGCTAAATGAGTGTCAAAGTGCATGTACAGCAAGGGTTTCTGGGTAAAAACCGTATCACACATCACACACTTGTAGATCATTCTGCAAAAGAAAGAAAATAAAGAGCAAGAATTTATACTTGAGTCTGTAATTTTCAAACATCCTGTGGGAATATTTTTCCTCTTGTCGGTAGAAAATGTGTGTTGTGCATGTTCTGGTGGAAGCAGCACACGTACTTGGCCTGTCCTCCAGTGAGCGTCGGGTGCTGGGTGCTGATGTGGCTTTGGGCGCTGGGGGATGACTTGAAAGCCATGGGGCAGCTGGGGCACTTGTGGAAGACCTCGCAGTGAGCAGTCTGGATGTGAGACTTGATGGAGTTCAACCCTCCGAACACGACCTGGCAGCTCGAGCACCTTCACAAACGATCAGTTAGAAAAGCAAAGTAAGTAAAATTTCACAGCTTACAGAATGTGAATATCTGCTGTCTTCAAAACCTGAATGTAATATTCTTAGGCTCTACTATATTTGCTGGACAAATCAAACTATATCAAGCTGTAGTATGTGCTTTTGGAAAGTGTCTCCTCCTCACCTGTACCCAATGCGCCTGGCAAAATGCAGACATGCCTCCTCCAGGTGAGTCTGGAAGCTGGCCTGCCGGGCAACCCCACCACACTCAGGACAGACGTGGGGCGCTCTGTGTTTATGGATTCTCTGATGGGCGGACACGGCACATGAATTTGGCAGCATCATGGGAGGTGAGCACTGTGTGCACGTCTGAAGTAGGGAGAAAAAAAAAATCAAGCACAACAATCAGTGACTTACAGCAGAAACCAGTAATGTGACACATGCTGAGCGGTTGGCACCAACACTCACCGAGTTGGGAGCAGCTCTGATCTGCTGAAAGTGCGTGACCAGCTCCGCCTTGCCGGAGAATTGCGTTTGGCACTCTGGACATTTGAAGTTGTTGTACTGCAACATTTCACCCTTCTTGCAGGGCAGAGGCATCAATGCTTGGGGGCCCTGAGGGGCGCGACGGACCGGCCGAGGCTGTGATGCCGCTGGAGATGAAGCGTCCTTCATTGGGCTGGAGTTGGCAGAGAGGGCGGGGGCTCCGGAGGTGGTAGAAGGTGAGGAGACTGGAGGAGAGGAGGACGAAGAGGAGAGCAGGCCTGGTCAGCCAAAAGGTGGAAGCCAGAAGAGACAGATGGGACATGGTCAATGGAGCCTTAGGTATGTTGATGTATGATGTATTGATAATTGATTAAACATGCAATGTGATAGACTTTATCACTGTTTCTGACCAAATAACAGCAGAACTGAAGTGTGACACTGAAAGTTTAAAACAGACCTGATGCAGAGGAATAGCCATTTCTTTGATAAATGATGAACAATGAAAATCTGTTGCTCGTCATTTATCAAAGAAAATACCACATATCTTCAGTTTCCTACCCTTCAACATGTGATATACCGTGTTTTTTTTTGTTGTTGTTGTTTTGTTTTTAATGGGATTGTAAATGGGGTTTGGACTTTTTTGGACAGAACAAGACACTTTGAGGACCTCACAGTGGGCTATGGGATATTGCAATGGGCATTTTAAAAGACTAAATGATTAATCGTAACATCAAACAGCAGATTAGCCGATTATCAAATCATCAGCTGCACCCTTACTCACCACCAATGGGTGTTATGTCCTGCTGTCCAATCATCTGCTCCACTGTGACAGGCCTCATGACCAGGTGTGAGCACTGCATGACCAGCCCACGCTCCTTATGCTCCCTGGCGTGTAGCAGCAGGCTGCACTTATTGAAGAAGGCCAGTCTCTTAGCACAATGGTTGCAGGTCACCTCGATGCGAAGTGATCGTCTGTCATAATGTCGGGCCAGGCTGCGCTCCAAGGCAAAGGCATCTCCGCACTCCAGGCAGCGGTACCCTGTGGCTGGGAGCGGAAGACCCCACTCAGGAGGGGGAGGAGCCGAGAGGTCGGGTTTGTAACTTGGCAAAAGGTTCTTACTGTTCAGAATTTTGTTGAAAGCTTCCACCAAGCTCGACTGACTGCGGGATATGACGGCGCCCGTGCTGTTGACGATAGATGCAGGCTTATTTGACTGGAGGGTACCGCCTATAATGGTGCCACTGCCTCCGTTAGCAGTCTTGTTTGTGGCTGTACGTACACTGATCCCACCAGCAGCAACTGAGAATTTGGGAGAGGAGGCCACAGCCGGAGTGACAGGCAGGGCAGCAGATTTAGTGATGCTAACAGCAGTTGCAGAAACCTTGGCTTTGTCAGATGCAGCCATTTTATTCTGGACCTTTGTGGCGGCAGCTAGCATGACACTGCTGGCTGCAAGTGTGGACACAGGCAGCGCATTGAGAGCACTTACTTTCTGGGATGTTGTTGTCATGTGACCAGGGGAAGCTTCAAGTTTTTGGGCCTTGTTTCCCAACATCCTGCGCTCTCCACTTTGAGCTTTAGGGTCCAAACCTTTCCCTGCAGCACCACCTTTGGGTGCTACCCTTGTGACGGTTCTGGTGATTCCACCTGTGGAAGTTTTTATTGTTTTTATTCGGACTTTGAGGGGTCGGGATGGAGCTCCAGAGGCAGCAGGTGCAGCCTCGCCTGCTTCGCCACTGTCAGTGGAAACGGGTTTAGGCTTGCCCGCATCAACTTCCATCTGTTCCTCACCTGTTCTTGCATTTTCTCCCTTTTCAGCTTTGCCATCAACAACCCGATCTATTCCATTCCCTACTTCCATCTCCTCCTCCTCCTCTTTAGGCTCCCTTAGTTCAGAGGGAGGTGGAGTGGAGGCCACAGCAGGGCTGGAGCACCTCTTAGTTGTGACTTGAGCTGTTGATTTGGGCATTTCTGGTTCAGGACTCTCTGGCGAGTCCCTCTCTTCTATGACATGTTCTGGATGCCTGTCCTCCAGCTGGGGACTCTCTGTAGAGCCAGACTGGGGGGTTGAGGACGTCAGAGATGTCCCAGAAGGAGTGTCCCCAGGTTTGGGATGAGACGCAGTTGAGGATGTCGGCTGAGCAGAGACAGACTCAGACTTGTAACGTCGACTCAATTGAGTGCAAGTTGGGGAGTCTGGCGTCTCCTGGATCACCAGCGGACTCCCCAAATCAGGATCAGAATCGTCTTCCTCTATCTGCTGGTGCTGAAATCCAGCAGGGCCGCTTTTGGGGGCTCCATTAAAAGGCTGAGATGAGTGCAGAGGGTGTGATGAGAGGGCGGAGGGTGGAGTCGAAAGCAGAGGCTTGGAGGGTGGAAAAAAAGGTGATGCTAGTCCAACAGGTCCAGCTGCCGCCAGAGGAGACGACCCTGCTGATAGTGAGGAGGACGAAGGCAACGATGCTTTTACCCCATCTGCCCTCTCTTGGCCTGTATCCTGCTGCTGCTGATGTTGCTGCTGTAGAAGTTGCATCTTCCTGGCTCTTCCCACTGGATCTCCAGATCCCTGTGCCACAAGAGGTTTGAGTCTGTTGAAAATGTTACTGCCCTGCTTGTGAGACTTAGCTCCACCGGTGCCGGCTGCTTCCGAAGACACTTTTGAGGGGTTCATAGACCAGGACGCTCCGTTAGACTGGGCCTGGCTGAGGGGAAGGGGCGTGGAGACACCGGACGCCCCAAAACCGTTGTGGTTGAGAGCCTCAGATTCAGCCATTCCAGGAGCACACGCACCCAGTCGAGGACCCACATCGACCCCCGTGATCACATCAATAGGGTCCTGGTCTGTCTCACCCTCCACTCCATCTACAGTCTCAAGACGTACTTTGTTCTTGACGATCACACTCACAATCGAGGTGTCAGCCTGGGGGTCTGAGGGGCTCGGCGGCCTCAAGGACGACCCAACGCCCACCACGCTGTCCGACTTTCCCAGGGGGGCACCTGCAGCCCCATGAGGTCCCTCTGCTTCATCCGGGGCAGACTGGATGGCCTCTTTGGCATCTATGTCAGGAATGTCAAATGCTGCCAACAGGTCATCGAAATCTGGGGTCTTCATGTCCCCCATACCGGGATTAACTCCTGCAAAAACACAAATTCAGAGACATGGCGACACAAGTCAGCTGAATGCACAAGCATGAAGCTGCCTGTGTTGTTGTCCATCACCCCACATAATACCTGCATTAAAAGCTCTACATGCAAAATGTTAAAATTATTCATGATGGTTAAGCAAAAAAAGAAAAAAGAAACAAACAAAAAAAAACCCCAAAAACTTATATTTTCGATGTGAACTTTTGCCTGCACCTTGTTTTGACACAAACGGCACAAGCTACAGCAGGTTAGCTCAGTTATTATGGAGGTTAGCTCGGCTTTATGGATCCTGCGCTAGCATTTCCATTAGCCACGTAGCATATTAGCGTCGGCGTTTGTGCAAACCGGAGCGCTCTCTGGTAGCAGGTTCACAAACCAATCCTTTGCTATGAATGAGAAACGCCGCTGTAGTAAAGCCGTCGGTGCACACAGGAGCTCTGTGCGCAGTGACCATTTCACAGGCAGGTTCAACCGGGCGGGCATTTCATGGGAGCGACCTCGGTTATCCGAGCTAACGATATTCCTCCCTGGCTGAGTATGGCTAGCTGGCCGCTGAGCTCCAGCCAAGACAAGAGGGGTCATTTAGCTAACTAGCTAGCGCTCGCCATCAAAAAAAAAAAAAAGAAAAAAAAAAAAAGAAAAAGGCAGCCGGAGCTGTTTGCTGAGGTGTGGTGTGACAGCGGTAACAACCCGATGATCGGAGGGTCGACGATGTCACAGAAGATGATGGTTGGGATGGGGATTGTCGTTTAATATTTCATGTATTTTGATTGTTTACCTGGATGTGCGATTCCCGACTATCCTAGCTCGTTTTCAGCTGAAAATGCTGCGCTTCCCGTCACGTGACCGCAGACATCCTATCAGACCGTGATAGCGCTGGAAAAATGCACGGAGGATGCTGCAAGCGACACGTATATTTATTTTTTAGATGGGAAATGATATGAAACATTCATCCGTGCCCTTGACAAACTATTTTTAAACCCCACGTGAAGCGGGCTTCTGCCCGGGACAGATCGTTTTGTCGTGATCACACCTTTTCCTTAATCCCAGTCTGGATACAACACTGTCAATGTGGGGCTCCGATGACAGCAAACACCCAAAGTCGACATATTAACACGTAGCTTTTATTGCAAAAAACACAAAAATATGACAGGAGTGTGGCTAGATATTGATCTTAGGAGCCTGTCATCACAAATTTCTCTTCCCCCACTGGCCATCGATCAATACTCATACCTTGTAGGAAGGTGTAGGGTAAGGAGGGCACAAGGCAGCTTGAGAAAAGTCTGTAATAGGATAGATTTAAAGATCAAATATATTTATGTTACCAAGCAGTCAGACTTGACAGTAAATGGTCATTCAGGACTGTAGGCTTTTTATTTCATATATGTTGGCGCTTTCAAGTGTCTTGACAGAAAAGGATGTTGCCAAATGTAGCGCTGTCATGAAGGAAAATGCATTTTTTTGCATATTAAAACAATCCTGCAATTGTTCCTTTCTTCTAGTTGATTTCTGAAGTCTCTGCCCATCGCTTTCATTCCTCATTTTTTCTTCTCTTCATCCTTTTTGCCATCAGGCTTGTTTCCTGTCTGGGAGGCCAAGGAGCCCATGGCGTTGCGAATGGCCTCGTTGTTTGGGTCAACACCAGGCAGGTTCTCCAAGACACTCTGAAGGAAATCTGGGTCTTGCATCACATCATAGTCATCCTCTTCCTGTTCGATTACAATGCAGGAAAACATCAATTAGAACACATCAGGTATTCCTTTAAATTGTTTAAAAAAAAAAACAAAACAGCGTAGAATGTGAAGGTAGGTGTGATATCAAGCCTTGTCATTTGTCCCACCTCAAACTATGAGGTGGGACAAATGGAAAGAGCTGCCTGAACTTTTTTACCACTTGAACTTTTCTTTATAAAATGGTCATTGCATCCTAAATTTTTCTGAGCAACCACAGGATAGTTAAAACATTATGCCAGTCAGTCTTATAAATTTCCATTTAATATTTAGACTTCATATATAATAATGGGGTATGTTGTGAGCTATAATCAAAGCTCCAGGACCTCAGGCAGGAGGAACAACTTCAACCTCTTTGCAACACAGTTGGCAATACACAGGAACATCTTGCACCCAATGTGTACTCTAAGGTATAATGATGTATAATGACTCACCTTGGCTGACTCTGTAGTATCCATAGGGGCCCCTGTGTCCATTTCTCCATATTCTGGTCATACAACACATTAAATGAACACGTTACTTATTATACTAGCAAACATACCAGCAAATGTAAGTGAGCCAGATATCAAAAGCATAAATGTGTAAAATGGAACTCACCTCCTCCAGCAAGAGACATTTGCATGGCATAGGCTATCTGTTCCTCCTCTGTCATGCTGCTGAAGTCAGGAAGCACTGCTGCACCGCTCTCCGGTTGAGATACTGACATCTTCAGTAAGGCCTCCTCTGATTCTGTGATGGAGAAAAGTAACAAAATTATTTTCTCATATTCTATGATAACTTTTAAGTAGCTCTTGCTCTTGAATTAAAGTTTCAACCTTTCTTCTATTTACCATCTGCGCTAGGTGTGGGCATGCCTGCCTCTGCTGCAGAAGCAACGGCTGCTCTGCGGGCCTCTTCCTCCTGTCTCTGTCGCTGCTCCTCCATTGATACACGCAGGGCCTAAAGAAGTGCAGAGAAAGCAGTGAGGAATTAAAGGAAAAGGTCATCACAAGTTCTTACTCAAAAACATACTCCTGACAAAGCCTATGAGTTCTTTAGAACAGATCAAATTTATCAAAATGTGGCAGTAAGGGAGGGGGGAGGTCTGATTAGATCAACATGAAAAAATACATAAAGTAATGCATGAAAAACCTGAAAAATGGATCATCAAGAACTCAATGCTGGCATTCACACCAGTCTCACATGTTTCAGACAAGGGTGGCATTATCATACTGCTAAAGTGCAACCACCAAAGAATAACTTACTTTTAAAGACAGCAAAACCCAATTAAAGTTTTTATTAGGTTTTTTTTTTTGTTTGTTTGTTTTTTCATTGTTGGACTCTCACAGCATCTTAATCAACTACTGGTATTCTAGACATTGCATGTATGGGTTTCTCTCTGAAACACAAATACATGAAAAGTTCATTGGCAATGGAAACATGGTGATATTGCTTACCAGGGCCAGCTCTGGATCAGCACTAGGATCCACACCAAACTCAAAGTCACTGGCTCCAAGACCCATCATAGAGCCTCCCTCACCAGCCAGGATAGGAGAGGAGAGCAACGCATCAGCCAGACTAGGTCCTGGAGGGACTGTGACCAGGTGGGAGCCTGTCCCCTCTTTCCCATTTAGAGTATTTATAAAAGCAGTCAGCTTTGCTGTATTCACCTCCTAAATAAATAGTTGGAGACAAAGAGAGAAAGAACAGTTAACCTTTATTTATAAGTAGGTCTCAGATATGGTATTAAACAAAATACATTATGAGGAAAAAATTTATTATACTTCAATTTTCTCTGCCTTACGGCAGTAGTATGGGTGCTGAACCAAGAATTCCCCACCTCTTCTCCAAAGTTGATAATATCCACATTCACTTTTTCTTTTTTCAAGCGCTTTGCCAACTTCACAAGCTGAAGAAGAAGTAAGACATTAAGAAGAACAGACACAAATTAACTGTAATGAGCACTAATAGAGCACTAATAACCTATAAAGTCTCATCAAGAGGAAATTGGCATTTCTCACTGACAGAAAATCAGATGGAGATTTCCAACTTACATCTTTTTCATTATCCTCTACAGGACTCCCAACAAAAGCAATGATTCTCATCTTGTGGTTTTTTCCTTGTCTGTGCTTGAGGGCCAGCTACACAGGAAAAACAAAATGTGGCCAATCAAAATCTTCATCTGCTAAAGGCAAAAGGTTTAATTTACCAAAAACATAATTTCTAGGTCTACTCCTCATTTTCACACTGAAAGGATTGGTGATTAGTTACACACATGAGCCACTCTGATGCCAGTGCAGAATGATATCTTTCCTTTAGGCTGGACAGCATGGAGTTTGGAAAGGATGCGGCCAGTATCTGGTGTCAGTGTTGTCAGGACCTCACAGTTACTGTATTAAAAACAGAAAGACAGCATTAAAGTAGCACTGAACAAGCTGCTGACCAAATCAATAACAACAGTAAAGTGAATAGCAGAATATTCTCTCGAACACAGTACATCTTGTCATTGTTATTATAATTAATGGAATCATTGTTATTATGGTTGCCCATTGATGGACAGTAGTCACACACATCAAGAGAAATTCAGTTTCCGATCAAAACTGATGTCAAGACTCGATCTGTATGAAGAAATAGAAAAGCCTTACTTAGCCATGGTAATGAGGCCCACGTTGTTTTCTGGGTTACTGCGCGTTTTGGAGTGGCAGACAATGTTGACAGCATCTTGCTGAGCCTGTAGCCTCGTTGGGAGGAAGTCTCCATTTCTCATGTATTCACTGTTGTCCACACTGAGGAGAACACATCCGTTTACAGAGGCTGTGGCACATCAGGGAGCTAACCAGCTGAGATTAGATTGCCTCGTCACAAGTTCACATTAATAAGATTTCTACCAGTCCCCTGTATTAGTGATGAAACTGACGTTTATCAATAAAAGCAGCATTAGCATCAGTCGCTAACGTTAGCAGGATCTGACGCCACAGAAGGTCGCCAATGTAAAGGATTAAATCGATGGGCTTTTCAGTGCGCAATTCCCACACAAAGCACAAGTCGCAAAGGACCGCGTGTGTGAATGTAGATACTTACATAAAAACTTTTGGAAACAGCAAACCTGAGCTAACTTTAGCTACAATGACTCAGCCGGTCGATAAGGCGTTAGCCGGCTAAACGTCAACGGTCAGTTATACCGAGCAGACTACATCGACATTTCCTCCAATCCGAATCTATGAACCCTCTAATCCGGTAAATAGGTACAATACCTCAGAATGAACGGCTACGTGGCCGAGAAACAAATAAAAAGCTACTTCATATAGTTCTTACCAGACCATAGTACTTTCAAGCACCATCTTGGAAAGTTCCTGTTGCTCTTTAGGGTAATCTTACAAGCGCGCACGCTATTGGATGAGCGCTGAACAAGGGAGAATGTGATTGGACAGTATTAACCGGAACTACATTATTGATGTACACAGCGTTTGTTTTTCTCTCTAAACTTTATAATCTGCAGCGGGGTCATCTTTCTCAGTTGTAGTGAAAATGTCAGGAAAAAGCTGTAACTTTCTGACTCTTCATTTTTCTGAATTTCTGTTTTTATTCACACGTGAATGCTTTATGGTTCTGAAATGTAAATTTCCATTCATTCACATTTTCATAACAACAATACAGTAACCAAAGTGCTTTATTCCAAATCAAACATTTCCATTAATCATGTTTATTAATTTGTAACATAGGAATGTCGTAAGACACCAAAACATTATTGAAAGTAACACGCCTGATGACACATACACACTCACATTACTTGTCATTTCACCAGTCTAAGAGACCTAAAAAGTCTAACGAGTATAATGCAATATGATAAAAGAAAAGCAAAAAGTTCAGGTAAAAGTGTATAAAAACATGGCATCCCCAAGACAGCAATATAAAGGAACATTATAAGTTCATATTCTGAAAATGGGCGTTGTTGTGATCCTTGTATAGACGTGAATGTATTTATTGTACGGAGTCTCAAAGCAAATTAATACAAATGAAAATCTACAGAGTTACAAATAATGGAATGCAGATTTACTCTTACAATTCTTATGATAATAAACAAAATCATTAAAGTTTTTACACTTTAACGTAGATACATGTTTAGAAAGGCACATTCTAATTTCACCCTCACCCATAACACTTTGGAATCCAGAGACATACATACAGTAATAAATACTATAATAAATATGACTATTTACATTGTTTGGTTCATAGGCTGCATTTTAAATGTTCTGGAGTTTTTACAATAAGACACAGTTTTCATGTTCAATGTTGGAACAGAGCTTTTTTTGATGGTGTCACATAACAGCCAAAAGAAGAGATGTTTGCACATGCCAAATGGCACTTAATCATCTTATCTTGGTTGTAAAATTGCCAAGTCTCTCAATGTATTGAACAATCTATTCATTCATCATGGTTAGGTGAATTGGAATTGACCTAACTATCCAATCAAAGTAAAACTCTGCATAGCCATTTTAAGTCTGATAGCAAGCAATACTTGGATTGAACTTTCAAAATTATTCCTACAACATTACAATTTACAAAAAGTTGTTTTGTCTCATCTACTTTTTTTTACTTCACTTTTTTTTTTTTTTTACTTGAAACTATCATTTCAAGGGCCTATCTCAAAAATATCTCTTTACATTCCAGTCAATACACTTAACACTGGCAATTCTGCGTAAGTTATCTCACAACAGTCGCATGACTCTGCACTAATCCTGGATTCAAAGGCCTAGCCATGGGTTCTAAATTAAAAGCTCATCATGTGCAACATCAAAATAATGTTTAGGAAATACTTAAACTCATCCTGAAGCAACAAGAATAAATCACAGTCACATACTTAACAAAGGAATCATAGATCAACATACACCACTGTATGTGTCAGGATGGCCGAGTGGTCTAAGGCGCCAGACTTAAGGTTCACTCCTTCCTGTGCAATAGGATATCTGGTCTCCACATGGAGGCGTGGGTTCGAACCCCACTCCTGACAGACTTCAGGTTTTCCTTTCACCAAACTTTAGTCTGGGGAGTAATAAACCTTTTCTGATTTTAGTCAAGGCTTTTTACCCTAACTTATGAGAAATGAAGACTGAAAAGTAAAAGCTAAGTAAAGTTCCTGTAATCCATATATTTTCTTTATGCATATATGTTTTTACTTTTAGCAGCAGACATCAGCAAATAGTAGGTGCAATAAAAAAATGTAGTACCACCTAATTTTAGACTTCAAATCTTTAAGAACTCAGAGGTCATCCCAACTTAGTTTTTTGAGCAAACTAAATTAGCTTAGAACGACTGTGTCCCTTCTCCAAAGTAACTAGGATGACGGAAAACCAGTAATTGAACATATTGTTACTGTATTTCCATTATGATTCACAATACTGTCGGTCATAGTGTAAAACAACATGATTGTTCTAGTTATTTCACACTTTCTTATATTACTCTATTTTCTTATCAGTTGCTCCTTGTAGCTTTGGTTAGTAATATTAGTTACCATGACAACCACTTTTGACACAAGCGCTCATTGTTAAAAAGAAGAAAGACGAGTTTGAACTTACTAACTTAGTATTTTAGGACACAGGCTGCAGGTCACTGTTTGTTGTATTACTTTGCGCAGAGCCACCTCTGGATCAGGTTCATTCGTCAAATTTAATCTACTGGTCTACACCCTAAACCTGAACCTGAACTCAGGCCATCCAGTGTAGGTATTAGAAAAACACAAAAATAATCACACAAAGGGTGACAATAAGGATTCACAGTCTATACAAAAGTAAACATCCATTAGAATAGCTGGTTAAATAGAAAAGGTAAATGAGGAGCCTCTGTATTTCCAGCATAATTTGCATTTAGAGTGAACTTAAAAAAAATGTATACTGGTATGTATGACTATAGTAATTTCTTTAAAAAATATACTCTTTTATTTAAAACTGTGTTCCCAATCCAGTATATATAGTTTTGTGCCTGAGGGTTTTGGTCAAGCACAAAAATAGAAATAGTGACATCTGTCACTAAAAGAGGCAAATACACACGAAGACATGCAAACACAGCTACATGGTAAACACAAAGGAGCAATTGATCTCAAAAGCATAATATATATATGAACTAATTGTGTTTGAATTAAAAAGGCAAAGTCCTCATGTTGCACCCTATACCAAATGCTGGTTGCTTGGTTGAGCCATCAGTGGCAAGAACAATCTTTGGTTGGGCAAACAAGCATTCCTAAATAATGAATAATAGTGTTCAATACCCAATAACGTGCCTGCAATTACTAGTGTCTGAACACAGCCACAGACTTATTTCATGGTGAGATTTGGAAATCCAAGTGCAAAAATAACAACAAAAAAAAAAAAGGATTTAATATCCAAATTTTTCCACCTTTGCTACCTCAAGTTGTGACAAAAGGGATGTAACATTTCATCCACCAAGGTTGCCTCAGGTTCAATTGAGTCCTGTTCTCCAACATTTACACCTGTAAACCAAAATCAGTGAGTCAGAAAACTTCTCAACAAAAGACAGACAGACATCTCAAAGAAAAACATTTGAGAAAAATCAACTCACAGAACATTTGCTAGCACTGGGAACTATGTCGCTAAGTGAGATTACATCCTCAGCACCAATACTTTCTTCAGGAGTTCCACTCTGAGCCCTGAAAACAAGAATGAGGAAATATGATACAATGGATCAAGTGAATATATGTTTTGAAATGTATTTTGAAATAACAGACATGTGCCCTTCATATCATCAGACATCAATCACTACGTATCTGTGTATCACCTTGAACAGAAATACCTGTGAAATAGTTACACATAGATTCTAGGTGATTCCAGTTAGGTACAACCAAAATGCTGATATAGACATACAAAGCCTGAGAAGAGAGTCTGAGGCTAAATTCCAGACAATGTTCTGGTAACTGAAAATCTTAAATTGTGGAAAATTTTAAGATTCTGCTTCTTTTAAACCACAGTTGTAGTTTGCTTTAGATACAGACATTTTGTTTTGTTTTGGTGCAAAATGGAAAATCTGATCATCCTGAGTTTATCTCTTGGTTATAGTATGTACTTAATCAGTAGTATATTCTTCAAAAAGCAGTCCATAATAGTCCTTCTAGACCGCCGCCCCATCTCCCATCATATTCAAGGAAGGTGGCGCTAAGGAGTCAGAGATGGAATTGACCTGCTCTGTACTCAACCCTGTTTGTCAGACAGCTCACTGTTACTGATGCATGTTAATCACAGGTTAGCCTAAACCATACCCTACTTCATCTTCTATTTTCTTCAAAATTAAAAAATTATCATGTTGTCTTGAAGAAGACTTTATAGTTGAGTCACCCCCTGTTGGCCAGAAGATAAACTGGGGGCTTTCTGCATTGCTTTCACTTTTCAGCATGAATCAACATTAAATTTTACAATACAAGTTAAATCTCAGAGGCCTGGAATATTTGACTGTAATTTGTAAAGGATTTCTAAAATTTTGTCTAGATAAAAGCACTCAATTTTTTTAGTTCAGTTCTTGCAAACATTCATTCATGTGTTGTCTTTCTTCTTAGCTCTTGGGGGTGCTGTGGTCCTGGTCTTTGCTCAGCATGTTGTCTACTCCCACTGACCTGCCCGTGTCCTGAGAGTAACTTGAGAGAGGGATTCCAGGGTTTCCCAAAGCTGAGGAGTCAGCAGTTTCAGCAGCATTGTCAACAGTGTTGCTGTGTGGTAAAGTCTTTGGGAGGAGATCAGGGCGACCTGACTGGATAACTAAGTGCAATGAGTAGAAAAACTGTCAGTTGGTATTTGTTATGAGAAAAGCACTTCACATGTTGGCACATGCTGTAAGATTGACTCTCTGTGGTTGTCAGTGCATAGATTGTTTTCCCCATATCACATTTGAACCATCCCTCTTCTGCCGTTTTGTTTTTACCTTTGTCTCCCTCAATGTCTTCTCTTGCCTCAGAGATGACTTGATGTTGGAGTGAAGGCTGTTGGTTGTTGTTGCTGCTGGTTTGGGTGAGCAGAAGAGGCCCAGAAACAAATGCCTTTTTCAAAGGAGTATGGGCTAGTTGACGGCGCTTCTTAGATGGGGAGGTCTTCACTAGATACAAAACAGAAAAGCGTTACTTGGGAGAAGATGAAGTGAGACGAGTATTATATATTCATATTTCTCCACTGATACAGTGTACATACATGTGATCTTCTTGAAGACTGTATTGCACATGAACCTGTGAAATCGTTCCGCATAAAAACCTGGTCTGTGAACTGACACAGTATCCTGAAGGAAAGAAATGTTTAAAAAAAAAAAAAAATATATATATATATATATATATATTATCACAAATATGTGAGACGATTAGCTATACATTACCCCATCATGAACAAAAGCTTTCCATGAGTGTTCAAGCTTCTTTACAAGTCTGAAAATAGACAAATGAAGCATAGCATTTTTCTTTTACTGTTTCGGTTATGTGGGCACAGTGTAAGTGTCGCAGACTTAACAACTAGTATATAAATATATACAATGTGTTTATAGTGATTACCTATAGGCCTGCAGAATGTCAATGATACCAATGTACACCAGCAACCTTTCGCCTTTTGAGTTTCGTGCAGGTATCCCTCCAGTTCTGAGAAGAAGAAAAAAAAAAAACAAACCAAGAAATCATCTAGTGTCCTGTCACTTCTCACTACAGACTTAATTGCGATAAATGAAATCATGAAAAGCTGGCTCTCTTATGACTGTTGTATGCCCACAGATATCACTCACTTGTCCTCTGTGTCCAGTGATCTCATGTTCCCTGCGTCTGCCTGGATGGCCTCAATAGCTGTGTTATACAGGGACTTCTGAGCTTGTGGTCTCCTCTGATCCATGGCTCCTGCCACTGCCTCTTCGCTTACCTGCTCTCTACAGGCCTGATCCACATTGTGAATTCCCACCAGAAGGCTGTAGTCCATAATCTTGAAACTCTGCAAGAGCTGAATGGAAATCAGGCAGCATAAGTATTGTAAGCCTGAATTACAGATAAAATTGAACTTGAAGTGAAAACTGTACATATATAGGTTGGCTCTCACCAGACAATCTCTTTGGAGGGTTTTGCAAACAGCACTGTACTTGTCCCCCTCCAGTAACAATCCATCAGGCATGTCCTGCATGAAATCTAGGTCCTTGTATGTGGGCACTGCCTTTTCCCTCTCTTTAGCTGAGGCTCGTCGCTTATAGGTGGATCCCTTTAAATCATACTTGAGATGCATTCGAACAGCACTCGGGAGCAAATTGTTCATGACTGCAATGCGAATGTTTTTACCCCCTGCCTGGACACAGTATAGTCCATAAAACTTTGGTAGCAGGGTCCGCTTGTTCTGGTTCAGGTTCTAGAGAAGGAAAGAATAAGAAGATAAAATGTTAACTCTGCATTAGTAAGCAACAGTATAACAAAAATTCATAACTGGATTGCAAATGATGTATTCAAAGTATTAATTTGGTTCAGCTATTAGTTGAAACCCAGAGGCATCTATTTTACTTCTGAAAATAAAAAGTAATAAGTTACAATAATAAGTAATAAGTAACAATAAGTTTTAAACATTTTATTTTTGATGAATGATTGAGACTAAGTTTCAGTTGATTAATTAATCCATTAATCAATTGATTAATCTTTTCAGATGCAGCTAAAATTTGAAACAGTTTTATCTAAGATTTGCCATTTGGGCAGGAGAATTATGATTGCATTCCATCTTGTACCTCTTCTCTTTAGAGCTTACCATAAAGTATCCTGGAAGTAGTTTCTGCAGAAACTCTGCCTCTTTGTGCTGCACTGTCTTAATGATGTATTCATCATCATTTGAGACATAGAAAAGAGATCCACTGGCACCAGAGTTTGAAAGCTCAATCAGTGGCTCACTGCACAGAGAATACTGTAAACAGGCCAGAGCAATTTGTTAAGACACAAAAGTAAAGCAGACTACAAAAACAGGAAAATCAACAGTCAGCTGAGCCCTCACACCCTTAGCAGCTCCACCTCTAATCTGTCAACACTTCACTAGTTTCACTCTCTCTAGTTCCTCAATCCACATTTTGACTAGCACAAATGCTAGCAGACTAAAATACCATGTAGTCATCAGGTCGGATGCCAAACATCTCCCTGAAGTAGCGAAATGCAATCGGTGCGTATGTCTTGAACCTGAAGTCTCCATAGTGGTGTGCTGGAGTCAGGTTGCTCCCCTCGCTGCCAGTAAAAGACAGAAGTAACACAAAATAATAGATTTAGTGAAGGAGTATCTATGCAAAAAGAAAAAACTTGAAATAAAACATGAAACACTCACTTGGGGAAGAAGATGCTTTCCACCACTTCAAAATCTTGCAGCAACACATCTCTCTCAGGTTTTTGGCTTAAGCTGCCGACAGTGTGTGTGATGCCTAACTGGATAGCACCTTTCAAGGCTGATGAGGTTGTCTGGAAGAAAGAGAAAACCAAATCAGCCAAAATTGATTAACGCTGATATGTATCTCTAATTTTACCATCTGTGTCGTTTGCAGACAAAGAAATTTTATTTAGCTTCCCTAAAAATATATATTCTTTTTCAGCCTGTGTAAGTTTGGATTCTAATGATCCCTCTTCAGTTTGTGTACAAATTTCTACTTATCGGATGTATAGATAGACTAAGGCCAGTTGAAAAGGGACATTGGCACAGGACTTAAAGCATAGTCAGACTTACACTGTGTTTCAATAATGACATACTTAAAATCTAAGTGACCAAAGTTTAACCCAATAGACAGTGACTTGTAAACATAATAGGGAAAGCATTTAACTCCTTTTGACCAGACTGACCAGACTTGAAGAAACTGAAAAATATTTTCTTCTATGTTTTTCCATACTTTTAATATAAACCACCAACAATTTTACAAAGTAAATATCTTTGGGTTTGTTGTTGGCCAGAGTTAACAAGATATATGCGGTTGTAAATGTACGTCCATCAATAATAAGTTAATATCCCACCTTCTTGTACGTAGTCTCTCCAGTAGGATCTATTCCACGATGGCCGATGGTTTTTTTCATGGCCTGAGTCATACTTGTAGTTGGACCCTGTCAGTAGTAACAAAGAATTACAAACGGAAAATAGTTCATTAAAAAGTTTGCAGCAATATGTTTAAAAGAGGAAGGAAAACAGAATGTGTCAGCTACATATTGGTTAATTCCTAACCGCTTTAGATGAACCCAATGTGTGTTTCCCAACCAGCAAGGAGGTGGACCGTACATTTCTTTTAATGCAGTCATTTCTTACCTCTGGAGAAGCATTTTTTCGTGTCCCAGTTGAATCTTGAGGAAAGAGAGAGGGGGAAAAATGAATTTACAGGAAAGATAGGACATAAGTTAAACAAATCAAAAGCCTCCACTCTTTGCACTAATTCCACAGAGGTTACATCATATCCCAATCAGTGCTGCCCAGACAATATCCTCTAGAACTGCCTGAGCAAGTGAAGCTGTAATTCTCTGGAAGTCTGAAGTCAAAATTAAACAAAATAGTTTTGTCTTTCAATGAAAAGGTGATCACACATAATGATGTGTTGCATAAAGTATTTATAGAAGAGTAGTTGCACAGCAAGGAAAAATGTTGCTGCTTTTCTGCCTCGTCAAGTCTGTCACCATGCCATGACACCCAAAGTATGCTTACATGTCTGGGGTGTGGAGTTCAGCAAGCTAGGAGGGTCTTCGAAATCTCCTCTTTTCATCTATAATGCTGGCTACATTAACTTGTGCTCTTATATGTGGATGGGTGGTGTTTTACTAATGTTTCTGATAATGTATTAGTGGAATGGTTTGTTGAACCGAAGTTTACCACTCCCACTCACCAAAGAAAATAATAAATTAGACCATTCATTTAAATATAGCTCAAAATAGAATGTTTTGAACAAGCAAAACCAATTTACCCTCGAAACATGTGACAGCCTGACTAATTACTAGAGTCAGTAGTACAATAAATAAACCCTAAACCCAACCTAAAGCCATTAAGATATAACACAATAATTGTGAAGTTGACTCAACACTTCTCTGTACAGACACAAAGGAACATTAACGTGAACAAATGTTGATGCATTGGTGGTGGAGGAAGTTTCCAAATCCTTCACTTACACAAAAATGTAAAAACCCTCTATTGCAAGTAAAACTTCAGCATTTACTGTGTATGAACGCATAATCTGAAGATTGTACATAAAGCAACAAAAGTAAGAGTACTAATGCAGATTTTGATATCTGATTACTATTACATTGATGTCTTCAGGCATTTCACTTTCACTTTTTATATCAGTATATTTTATGCAGGATTACAGCTAGTAATTATTTTCTTCCCCATTCCCATTCAATGGTTTAGTTTGAAAAACTAGCAGTAGAAAGTAGTGATAAATGTTAGAATCAATATCTTGTCTTGAACAGTCATCCAAATGTGTTAGTACCTCCATTTGAAATGTAGCAGGACAGAAGTAGAAAGTGGAAGAAAATGAACACATGCAGGTGAAGTATGTTACATTAGTATTTAAAAATACTTCTAACCCCTGTTCTGTCTCATCTAAGGAAGCAACTCAAACATACTTCCGATAGTGACAGTCTGATCCTTTTACATTGTAGGTGGTGTATAATAACAAAGCACTTACTGCCAGTGTGGCCCTGCAGCCCTGGAGGCTCCTCTGCAGCTGTGGCCATTCAGAGCAGTATGACTGAGCTCAGGCTTGCTGGGGGTGAAGCTCAGATTTGGAGTCTCTTCTCAATGAGAGTAGGCAGAAACCTGTGAGGACAAAAAGTAGCCAATTAACAACAACACCAACAACAAAACACACTCTTGATGACTTCATCCCACAAATATTAAGAGCCACGTCGGCTTACTCTGATGATGGAGGAGCTGGTCTGAATAAAAACTATGTATTGAATACTAAAACTGAGGGAGGTGGTACTAAATCGTAAGTGCGGTGCATGTTGTAACATGCTACCATAAAAGCTACCAGGATGTCTGGATTACGACATTTAACCAAATAGAGGCGAGAAAACTACTTGCTAACTTTGTTTTAACTTTAATACTTAAACAAATAACCGACCAAAAACAACACAAGTAAACAGTAGACTCACTATGAAATCCGGAGGAGAAGTACTCGTAGTATCCTGGCTGAGAAACCACGAACTTTTTCGCCTTAATGATAATTTCCCCCCCCTTAAAGTGATAAACAAGGAAGCAGTGCGGAAGCAGCCGGCTGTCTCTGCTGAACTCAGCGCGATCAGGGCACTTCCGGCGAACTGCCAAAATAAAATGTCAAAATAAAATTATTTCCTTTCACTGACCATCACCCAACAATTTGACCCACCCCACCCCCACCCCACCCCCCATGATTCTGTATATCACGGCAAAATAAAAACAAAACGTGTTATTAAACGGATTAATCACACGGGTTTTGTGTGACGAACACAATGCACGGCTATGACATCCTACCTAAATTTTACAGGCACCGACAAGCAACATAGTGAGATAGAAAGAAAAAACAAACCAGCTAGCCTGCGGTTATATGACAAAACTGGAAATCTGAGCTAATAAAAAAATAAAACAGACAGCGGAAACTAAAGAGCAGGTAGGCGGATGGAAAAACACGAAGTGTGTTTGTCTGTTGCATAGCAACTACCCTGCGCATGCGCAGGAAGCTACTTTCTTTGTATTTATCAAAAATACATACATATATACATATATATACATATATATATGTATATATATATATATATGTATATGTATATATATTACATATATATGTATATATGTATATATGTATATACAGTATAAAACATATTTTTCTGCTACTTTAACTTGTTGCCGCACTTCACAACCATTTTTTGAACACTGTAGCTCACCTCAGTTATTATAACACATAAGGAGGTGGTCGTCCTGGTGAAAAAATATAACGTGAATGAAACCAAAAGTGGAAAAAGTTTTATCTTGGTTGAAGCTGCCAACCTTATCTTTCTTCAACAGAAGTGAACTATTATCCAGAGGAAAAAAAAACATGTGAGAACTGTTTTTTTTTTTTCATTTTAGCTTTTATTTTTAAGAATATTTGGAAATGCAGCTGCTGAGGGGTTTTCTATTGTAGGCCAAAACTAAAATAAAATATAGAACAGACAAAACTGAGCTGTAGTTTTCTCATCCTTAAGGGAAACTAACCCAGCATTCCCATTTGCTTCTTGTCCAAATTCTTCTTAACACATAAACTTCATCTCCTGCCTAAAAATGAACAAAATCAGTTTTTAATCAACTGTAGCTACTTTAACCAAACCACTTTCTTCATTCTTGTTTTACACTATATCTATTTTCATGTTACAGTGACAATTTTTTTCACATTTAGCAAGCATTTGCATTAAAGGTGAATCCAAGTTCCTCAGGTACAGGCGGTGCAGTGTAGCCTGGTGTTGGGTTGTAGTTTGGGTTTGGCAGCTCGCTGTCAAAACATGCCCATCGTGCATCTCCTTTGTCCTCACAGCACTCATATGGGACAGTCTTGGTGGAATATTCTTCCACACAGAACTGAGACAGAGCTTGTTTCCACTGTAAGAAAAAAGACATTCACGTCATAATGCTGCGTTTAAACCTTGACCAAAGAAAAGCACATTAGTTTACTCTGTTCTATTTGTTCCTTTCTCCATGAGTTCAGCAACCTCTTTTGCCTTTCAACACAGAAAAAATACAGAGGAAATGTCTTTTTTTGTCTTTCAATTTTGTCTTTTGTTCTTTTTATCTAACACTTTACTGATAGAGATTTTTTTCAGACCTGAGGCACCAAGTTTTTCCTGTTTGCCACCAATTAAATAAAAAGAGAATATAAACCCAGCCAGACAGGATATGCAGTATATTTGTATTTTTATAATATATAGCAGCACAATATCACGTTTCCTCTAAAAACACAAAACAAAATGGCACCTGTTCATCACAGTCACATTTGTGTCAGTCTCACGTTATTTTTGCCTTTTCTGCCCAAAAACACACACAAAAACAATTATTGACTTACAGCTTGCTGGGCACAGCAGAGGATCTTGTTACTCTGCTGTGCCGTTTGTCCATTGCAGCACAAACTGTACCACGATTCAAGACGATTGATGGCATTTCCACGACGGCGGAAATGACTGGCACCAGTTCTTGGGAAGAAACTGTCCGGATATCTGGGCCGACCTTCACCCTGATGGCAAATGGCAGCAAGGTTTTGAGGCGTGGGACGTGCGGGTGGGAATGGGACATCAGGCTCATTGAGAAAGTTTCTTTGAGTGCCTGTAGAAATCAAACATAAAGCAAGACAGAGGTTAACAGCTTTGCAAGTAAAATAATAAATTAAGTATCAATACTAAAATAATGGAGAGCAAATTACCTCCTAGATTAGCGCCATAAAAAGTCAGTAGAACAACAATCCAAAATCCTTTGAGGCCTCCTGTTGAAGTCATGGCTGTTGTGGGTGGGAACTGACTTATGAACAGGCAGATTTGGATTGCAAGTGGTGGAGCAGCCAGTTTATATGGACAAGGGGAGTAAATCTGTGGGCATGAAATGCTTGAAAGTGGGGGTGGGGAGAAACTCTGACCATAGTACAGATAAAGAAAAAATTCATCCAGATGAGCTTTAGTGAAATCCGCAGACGTGTGCAATGTGGAAACTTCTTCCCACAATTTACCAAGGCCAATCTTAAAGTCTTTGGTGATGGGTTTCAAGGTTGGTCACAACAACTATCACCGACTGACATGTTTATCAGAAGTTTTTCCCAAAACTTAGCAGATGTTTTTGTAAACTCCCCCAATTCCTGCTTTCAAAAAATCTGCTGACTGCACCTCTTGTTATCAAAGGATGATTTACACTCAGCAAAAATGTCCAACACCTAATGCCGTTTTGACTTGCTGCACGTGGCTGGAACGATGGATGCACTGACTCAAAATCAGTGATTCACTTTAGCTGCTTTTCACTCCCCCATATTCAAACAATTCTCCCACAATTATTTCTGCTGTCTTCATTGTGCTGTTATGGAGGAGTTGATTAATTGACTCTCAACCATTTTCCAGCCTTTTTTTATATACATATTATCACTTTATTTTAACATTAAGAAAGAGTGTCCCTCAGTATTTGACTGGACTGCTTTGTGTTTCAGGAGGTTGTAGGGGTGTGACCTCAGATATGACCATTCACCACTCTGCACATATGCATGGTTATCACAAAATGCCAACTGCAGCTGCCAAAAAATGATTTATTGGGTTTTGTCTTATGTGTTTTTCAACTGTTACTCAAGTTTTATTTTATTTGTATCCTGTAAATGCACCTTTGGGAAAATCCTATCCCATGCAGGGTTCATTGGCATCACTGATGTATTCATCTCGTGCCTATGATAAATATCCATAATGCTAGCCAATTAGTTTCATTCATGTCAAACCTTTGAATGGTCTCAACCTCCAGCTGTATGCACGATTGCACATTTAAAATACATTAACGCAATATAAAACACTTAGAATATCTCTTAGGTATGAATCCATTCTTCACAGGTTAACAAACATGTCCCAGATTGTATCAAAAATGCAAAAAGGCTCTGGCAGATTTATTTTTCTTCTGATAAGTGACTAATGACCACGTGCTATGTGATTAGCCAGTTGGTAACGTGCCATCCATGCCAGCAGAGTGACACCTTTTCCTCTTATTGGTTCTCTCTGTATCACCAAGGCAAATAAAAGGGAAGGGGTGTTAATGCGATTTATCCAGATTCACGATTTTCTGGTTCAGGTAAGATTTCTTTCCTTCTATAACGGCTATTCATTTCAACAACAGTGTTTAAGCTGACTAACCTCAAACACATCTGAATGATAAATCAGTCTGTGACAGCATGCAGGGACATGGACCTTTGTGACAATCTTTCTTACAATTCCCTAATATGGTCATTTCTTCATGCGCAAAAAAAAAAAAAAAAAAAAGATTTGTCATTCTATCAGAGACACCTTAAAATCTAAAGAGGTCAAAACTCTACCAACAACATAACAAGGATCAATTTCATGTATGATATATGTGTTTCCGGCTTTTTCCTTTTGCTCTTGTCCATTGAGATGTACCAAGAATCACTGGTCTGGATTGCTTTCCTCAATATTTTTTTGGAAACCACTGGATCTCTCCCGCTTTACATAGTTTTTCTTCATGATATCGTCTCTCTTTTTTCCTTTCAATCTCTATTTAATGCCAGAAAGTAAGATAGGACATAAACAAAGCAGAAAACTCTGTTTATTTGGTGCCCTGGGGATCTGTTTGCATTTTAGGATTAAAAATGAAAGGCCACTTCTACTGCCTTTGGGGTCTACTGGTGACTGGTAAGTATCAACATAAGAAGGCAAAGAGAAGAAGTATTTCAGAAATAAATCAACCTGACAGCGCAGTTTCTACTCTGCAGCATTGTTATTCTCACTTCACTAAATGATCTGAAAATTGAAGTTTCATATTCTACTCTGCATCCTTCTGACTTTTTTTTAGGGCTCTGCTCTGCTTCACCAGCAGGACGAGAGTTTGTCACAGCTTTCATGCAAAACCTTGGGAGTGATGGCAGGGAGACTCGTTTTTTGGTTGAGGTTGCTGCTCTGCCGTCTTCACAAGGCAGCACCAAAGTCAAAGTGACTGCCGTAGGTGGGGTCACTGAAAAGGAAATTGATCCCGGTAAGAGTGTTTCCTTCAAGCTGCCTGACAGCGTAGAGATGAAAGGTAGTATGAAGTCCCTTCAGAGCGTGCTGATTGAGGCTAGCCAAGATGTAACTGTGATGTCCCTCAACTTCAAGCAATACACAGCAGACACCTCAGTGGTTTATCCGGTGAAGGACTGGGGGACTGAGTACATCGTATTCACTCCCATCAGCTCTCAGGTTGACGGCTTGAAGGAATTCTCTATCACCAACTACAAGGAGCCCAACACAGTTGAGATTTTTCTTCAGGGCTCAGTAAAATTTCAGGACAGATCTTACAGCAGAGGAAGCAAGTTGACCGTGACGATGGAGGCATTTGAGACCATTCAGATCCAGAGTCTAGATAACCTCAGTGGCACTAAAGTAGTCTCACGTCTACCTGTTGCTGTCTCCTCGGGACATAGCTGTGTTCAGAAATACACATCCTGCAACCATGTCTATGAACAACTGCTTCCTGTAAACAGCTGGGGGAAAGAGTTCATCATTGCCCCACTGCCTTATAATAGAAACACTGACTATTTACATGACAGTGTTTTCCTCCAAACCTCCCAGCCCACCAGACTTACTATTAATGCAAATGGAAAGGTCCAGAGTTACAAAATGTTTGCAGGACAAATTCTTGAGCTTTTCTCAACTTGGCCAAATGCCATTTATCTGACTTCTGAGAAGAGCATCCAGGTCCTATTTGAATTCAATGGGGGTCCTCTGGGTGAAGAGGATTATTTTGATCCCTTCCTGATGACTATCCTTCCCACGAGTCATTTTAGCACCTCCTACTCCCTGCAAGGACAAGGTGATTTCTACAACAATGTTATAATTGTGGCTCAAGAGAAAGATCTGAATACCATCAAAATTGATCCAAAGCCCCAGTCTGATTATCTAAACTGGCAAAAAGTAAATGGGTGTGATTTCTCCTGGGCTGAGCTGCATTATAGTACCGGGGCAAGCTCCTATCAGATATCACACACCAACTCCTCATTTGGCGTCTACAGCTTTGGCGTTGCTTATGCCAACGCTTATGGATCCCCCGCATCTGCTGACCAAGCTGGTGAGCAAAAACAACCACAACACAAAATGTAGCATAGCCCAGAACAGTCAGAATAGTGTGCAACATTCAGGTGTAGGTTAACATGACACAGCACAATACTGTATTATAGGATAATGGTATTCTACAGTAAAAATGTAAATGGATCATGTCCTCTCTTCCTCTCACACTGTGTCAGACAAACATGACTGCAGCACTATGAAATGCTCCAAAGATGAAGTGTGCCAGATGAAAGGAAACTCCCCGACATGTATTAAAAAAGTGAACAAGGAAGGCACCTGCTGGGCCATGGGCGATCCTCACTATCGCACTTTTGATGGCTACTACTACAACTTCATGGGGAACTGTACTTACACAATGGTCAAGAATTGCCATGTTGGAGAAGACCTTCCGGCTTTTGAGGTTGATGCTCAGAATTTCAAACGTATCGGCTCACAGGTCACCTTTGTCGGCAAAGTGATCATTAAGGTCTATGGGCACACTATTACCATAGTGCGATCAGAGTTTGGCCTTGTGAGGGTAAGTGAGGTTTGACTATTTCTTATTGTCTTATTCCGTCATTTTGTTAAAAGCTCAATGAAAGGTGTCTTTAATTCTTTTTTAGATGGATTACACTTTATGGAATCTCCCCATCAACTTGGGCAACGGCCAGGTGAAGCTACACCAGAGTGGGCTGTCAGTCATTGTGGAGACCGACTTTGGTCTCACTGTGCAGTATGACTGGAAAGAGTATCTTTTCATCACGGTGCCAGGCAGTTTTTCTGGCAAGGTGTGTGGCCTGTGTGGCAACTTCAACAGCAAAACGGAGGATGACATGGTGACTCCCTCTGGCTCTCAGACCAGCAATGTTGTGGCCTTTGGCAAAAGCTGGAGGGTCTCTGGTGGACGTGAGGATGCTCAGTGTAGAGATGAATGCTCAGGCCAGTGTGAAACCTGCGACAACAGCTTTTTAGAAGGCATAAGAGTCAAGTTGTTCTGTGGCCTGCTTACCCACATCATGGATGGACCTCTAAGTGACTGCAACGCTGTCATTGATCCCAGAGTCTTTCATGAGATCTGTGTGTATGATGTGTGCATGGGCGAGGGGATGAAGAATTTCCTGTGTAACACCTTACAGGTGTACAGTGACACTTGCCAAAGGGCGGGCATCAAAATTCATAACTGGAGGCAGCTCGCTCATTGCTGTGAGTAACCCCATCGAAAAGAGTATGGCATATTAGATGTGTTTGTGTTTCCGCCTCGTTCCCTGATGGTAAGATTTTGTAATTTTGTCTGAATTAGCTCTGCCCTCATGTCCCGAGAACAGCCATTATGAGTTCTGTGGGAGTGCCTGTCCGGCCACTTGTGAAAATCCAGATGCTGCCAGAAACTGCAACAGAAGCTGTGTGGAGACTTGTGTCTGTGACGAAGGCTTCCTGCTCAGCGGCACAGAGTGCGTCCCTAAGGCAGAGTGTGGCTGCTCGTACAACGGCCACTACATTGAGGCCGGAGCGTCTTTCTTCATCGGCGATAGCTGTGCCGAGAAGTGCACATGCAACCAAACTACCAAGAGGGTTGATTGTCAGAAACCTGGTTGTCAGCAGGGTTATGAGTGTAAGGTGGTGAATGATCTTATTGGATGTCAGCCTCTCGCCTACACAGAGTGCAGCATGACGGAGGGCCCTCACTTAGAGACCTTCGACGGGCACGAATACAACTTCCACGGCACCTGTGTGTATCAGCTGGCCGGCGTCTGCTCCAAAGATTCTTCCCTGCAACACTTTGAGGTTTTCGTGCAAAATGATGTCAGAAAAGTTGGCTCCGGTGCAAAATGGGTGGAGGTCAATGTTTATGGGAACTCTATTGTTGTCACAAGAAGGCACAAAGGCTCAGTACTGGTAAGATCTGGTGCAGCAAATATATACATTTAGACATGATTTTGCTATCTTTTCTGTTGATAGTCCATCATGAAAAACTATTCTGTGTTTCAGATAAATGGAGAAATCACCAACTTACCCGTCAAACTCAAAGGCAATATAACAATTCAGCAGATCGGTGACTTTGCTGAGATCAAGACTGCCTTTGGTCTGCTGGTTTCCTATGACTGGGTTTCAACAGTACACGCCAAAGTCCCCAGTATATATGCTGATGCAACGTGTGGCCTGTGTGGCAATAACAATTACAACCCCAAAGATGACCTACAGTTGAAGAACGGTACACAGGGTGGGTCACCTGAAGAGTTAGGAAAAAGTTGGAGAGTTGCTGAAATCCCAGGCTGTGTTGACGGCTGCAAGAATGACAGCCAATGTCCCAGCTGTGACATCACCCAGAAAGAGAAATATGAAACCAACAAGTACTGTGGTTTAATCCGAAGCCCCACAGGCCCCTTTCAACAATGTCATGCTATCATAAATCCTGAGCGTGTTTTCCAGAATTGTGTATACGATGTGTGCCTTTACAACGGCAAGAAAGGTGCATGGTGCAACCATCTCCGCCGTTACACTTTACAGTGCCAAAGGAGAGGAGTGAATGTGTCCCAGTGGAGGAGAGAAGACTTCTGTCCAAAATCCAAGATGATGCATCCTGATAACAGCCACTATGAACACTGTGGAGACATTTGCCATGCAACCTGTGAAAATGGGTTACCTCCCGTTGACTGCAAGAGGCCCTGTGAGGAAACATGGGTGTGCAATGCCGGCTTCTTACTCAGCGGGCGTCAGTGTGTGCCTTTTGACCAGTGTGGATGCATGTACAAAAACAAATATTACAGGAAGGGACAGAGTTTTCTGACTCGCGACTGTCAGCAGAACTGCACCTGCAACGGCGTGGTATGTTTTATACACAGAAGCAATTAACGCCGTTGCAAAAATTTGATCTTTTGAATTGTTCTAAAAATGTGTCTTACTTTACTTCAGATGAACTGTCAGCCACATTCTTGTGGGCCGTATGCAAACTGCGTGTTGAGGAACAGCATCCGATCGTGTCAACCACTGGAAAATGCAACTTGCACGATCACAGGTGATCCACATTACAAAAACTTTGACAATCATCATTATGACTTCCAAGGCACCTGCACCTACACTGTGGCTGAAGCTTGCCATCTGGGGGGCTCATATCTTAAAAACTTCTCTGTTGTGGTGGAAAATGAGAAATGGACAAGGACAGATACTCCAAATTTGTCTGTTGCCAAACTTGTTGCTGTAGAGGTGTATGGCTGCACTCTAATCCTCAGAATGAATCAAGTTGGATCTTTCATGGTTAGTAGAATGGTTTTGAGATGGTCGATTCATTTCCTGTTCCTCTGTTCCCTTTTAATCCACATTTTATGACGATAATGGTTAAATGGAGCTGATATTTTGTCGCTGTGTTCCCCAGCTGAATGGCGCCTTGACAACTATTCCCTTTAACCTTAATGATGGACAAGTGGAGGTTTTCCAAGAAGGCTTTCACTATGCTATCACCACTGATTTTGGCCTGAAAGTGACTTATGACACGGTGTACAGAGTGGAAGTCACTGTTCCTGGAACCTACATGGGTAAAACGTGTGGTTTGTGTGGCAGTTTTAGTAACAAGACAGGTGAATATGAGCTGCCTGATGGAAAGAAGACCACAGACGTCAAGACCTTCGGAGCAGCCTGGAAAGTGCCCGTTTCAAGTGTTGTATGCGAAGATGGCTGCACGGGCGACCAGTGCCCCAAATGTGATAGCGTTCAAAAGGAAGACTTTGAGAAAGATTGCGGGATAATCAAAAACTCTAAAGGCCCGTTTGCTGCATGCCACAGCCAACTGAATCCTGAGCACTACTACAGAGATTGTGTCTATGATGTCTGCATGTCTCAGGGAGACCACAAAGTTCTCTGCCAAAGCATCTCAGCATACGTGACTGACTGTCACACCATGGGAGTAAAGACCAGCAACTGGAGGACGCCTGATTTCTGCCGTAAGTTTTATTCATACTGTTGCTTTTCAGTTCTATCTGTGTGATGAAAGCCAGTATTATTTCTTCATCCAGCACATTCTACCTGACATTATTGTCACAGAGTCCTCAGAACATCAAATCTACCATTTAGAGTTTTTTTATTTGCCACTAATGGATGGATGGATAGCAACAATGCGCATGAACAACACATGAATATAAAGAATGCGTGATTTGAGGCATTTCTTATGAGAACACAAACAAGTACCACAATGTATATTATGCAAATATTATGTTTGTTCTTTCACAAGAATATTTTTGCCCACCAAATATTTATTTTTGATTGTACCCAGACTGTTTAGTTGCGTCATTGGTATACTGCTGTTCCACCATTTCATCTTAGTATAATTTCTTTTGTAGCTATGGATTGTCCTGAGAACAGTCACTACCAGATCTGCGCAGAAACCTATGCCTCTCCATGCCCTGGCCTCACTGATATCATGTATTGTCCCACCACTTGTGCGGAGGGCTGCGCCTGTAATGACAACTTCTACTTCAATGGGACTGGCTGTGTGGCTCTGGATGATTGCAATTGTTTCCACAATGGACGTACCTATAAGGTGTCAGAACTCTCACTCTTCAGTTTTGAAAGTTTCCAATGTTTCTGTGACATACACTTTAATGTACATTGTCAGTCTAATATTGAAGGAAAAGGAAAAAAAAAAAAGAAGAAATTCCTCCTGCCACCTTTTCTGACCAGGGTGATATATATTAAATAATTCAAACAGTAATTATTTACTCTCCTCTTTAGATTGGTGAGTCGGTGCTCTCTGAAAGCTGCCAGCAGCTCTGCAACTGCACATCATTTGGTGAAATGCAGTGTGAGGACTATTCATGCAGTGCTACAGAGAAGTGCCAAAAACTCGAGGGTGGGATCCTCCAGTGCCAGCCCAAACAGTGCGCGATAAAGACCGGAGGTTCCATGACACTTTTCTCTGGCATGACTGGCATTATCTCTGTCATGGGGGCCTATGAGCTCATCACGCACTGTGATCAATCAGCTGATGACTGGTTTAGGGTCGTGGCCAAGCTCCAAGAATGCCCTCTGTCTGGCATGAAGAGTGTGGTCGCTGTTTACCTCTACTTTAACGACCTGGCTGTCACCGTTACTGACAAACAGGAGGCCTGGGTGGGTATTTATTAAAGGAGTGGCTCAATATTTTGCGAAATTCTTTGGAGAATGCTGTACTGAATTCTTTAATCTTATCTTATCTTACTCTGTTTACTCTTGTTTGCTACAGTTTGACAGTAAGATGTGGTTGTTGTTGCTAATCTTTCTCAGCTATTTCCGACCTATGAAGGTGGCAGGAAGCAACTAACTGTTTAATGCTGATGACTGTATCCATTGCTGTTCACAGGTTAATGGTAAAAAGGTGACTCTCCCCAGTCTGCCCAGGCCTAAGATCTCTGTGAGTGTCATTGAGAAAAACATTGTCATCGAGCAGACATCACAGTTCCAGCTGATTTACAGCAGCGCCCAGGAGATCATCGTAACCGTAAGTGACAGCATGGCAGACAAGTTGTGTGGCGCATGTGACAAACACCATTTCCTCGGGGACATGAGGGAGGTCTCACATGAAGTAATGCAGGAGTACGTGGCCTCGTTTGCTGCACAAGACTTCCCAAACTGGTGAGTGGGATACAGGATGATCCATCTTGTCTAGTTGAAATTAGGTTCTTATGCCCAGGAGTCACTGGAAGAAGAGATCTATTATCTCAACAGGACCTTCTTTGTTAAATAAATGTTAACAAATTATGCATGGAAGTGGGTTAAATGTTTTCAATAATGTATTTATCATTGCATTTTGATTAATGTGTATCTTTTTGCAGCGAGCTGCGGTGAGTTTCCCCGCTATCGAAGTCAATGAAAGATCCAGTCAGCGCCCAGAGACTGAACACATCATCATCTGCAGAAGACAAATCAGAATTGAAATACAAGGCTTATATTAATGAATGAAAAATGTTTATTAAATTATCACAGAATAAAATTCATGCTCGACAGTGCATACAATTTTCTTTGTTTATTTGTTATCATCATGTGTAGTGTGGAGGGTTGACGTTAGCACCAGTATCAGTCAAAAGTTTGGACACTCTTTCCTTTTCATTGGAACGGAAAAGTTGTTGTTCTTCTGCCTGTTTTTCTGTCCAGTCAAGTAAAGACTTGGGGAAACTTTTCACACTTTCAGAAAGAAAATAGCCATAAATGAGTTGCAGTAGGCAATTGTATGAATAAAATAAGACCGTGTCCAAATAATAACTATATCCAGTGTAGCACCTCCTCTAACATGATGAAACACAAAGGAGTGACCTCTTGCCTTTTTCACTGTTTGTCTTTACCACACCTACTGTAATAAAACATCCATGTTATCCAGCTGGAGCTCAGCCTGAAAATCAAATTTATTCACACCCGCCTGTCAGCTGAAACAAAAAATTCTCTTTAAAATATTTTTTATTAAAATATGGCACTTTGTTAAGTACAAATGCTTGAAAAGATAAAATGAGTGGGATTTACACAGATGTGGGATTCTTTATTTAATAGAACTATTTCAAGAATGAAGTGATGCTGCCGGTTTGGCCGTGCTGAGGGTTGGTGGTAAATGCAGCCGATGAAAAACTGGCAGGCATTGAAATTTACAAACCGCTGCAAAAGAAATAAAAAGAAATTGTCACATTTTGAAAATCGCATGTAATGCAATTTATAACGATAATAACGATAATTACATCATCCGTCTATAAACTCCCAGGTCCTCTAGCCTAGATATCGGTTTAGGAAAAGGAGAAGATTAAACAAACAGTTCATCTGTAGTATAAAGATGGCCAGTCGATCACCTGACTTCCTACCTGGCTCCTGTTACAGTCGGCCCCAGAGGTCACTGAACAGCAAACTACAATGGTTAATGATTAGCTGCTTGTATAGATGACTTCTGGGCTTTTCCAGCAAGACAAAATAATCATTTGGATAACAATTATTATGTAAAATCTGAAGCCTTTAACATTTGTATGACTGACCATGAAAGCCTGCGTGCTGTCTTTTTTTGTTGTTGTTTGTTTATTTGTTTTTGCGTCATTACAGCAGACATTCCAGTTTTAATTTGAATCACATGGATGTTGTTTTTTTTGTTTTGTTTTGTTATTTTTGTTTTGAAGTCCCGTCATGTACATTTTTCATTTTAGGCCAATTCTGTGACTCACCACTGGGAGAAATCGGGGGCAAGCCACTGCTCAAAGTTCAGGGATGGAAAAGCTCCGCCTTGCTCGCTGGCTGTATCATCGGGTTTGAGCTTCCCACATGCCCCACATACTGCGTCAGCTACTTGGTCACTGACACTCATGGTGAGTTTATTAGTTGAACTGAAGGACAGCTGAAGGCTGGCAGGGCTGTTAATGCTCACTGTGTTGTCAGAAACCACCACTTTTACATTGTTCTGGGAGAAATGGGTTTGATTCATCGCCTTTCCATTTATCTGCAATCGTGAACACAGGTTGGACATTTTAGAGCAATGAATGAAATTTAGACATACATCCTGTGTTCATCCAGATACTTACCCAGATGTCATGTTTGCTGCTGACTGCGATCATCACGTCACTGAAGAACACATAAACGGTTAAAACTGTTTTGACTTTTGGAGTGCATGTTTCCAGCTTCGCCACCACCCTGAACCAGTTTGATGTGTGAGATTGGCCACAGCTCTGGATGATCTCATAGGATCCTGGCTCTGTTATGGTGCCACTTTCCCCATTAAATGCGATGAATGACCCGTTGCCGTCTAGCCAGCACTGCTGCAGTAAACAGCCCATCATGCTGTTCTTTACCTGGCAGCTCTCATTTGGGTCACATGTCATGTTCTCAGACATGATTACTCCAGAGTTCAGACAGCTCAGATTCCTCTGACAGTCATCTGTTATAACTGACTCTCCAACCTGACAAGACATTAATGCAACTCATGAGCCGAAGACTTCGACAACAAGACCAGAGCAAACATTAATGTCCGTACGAAGCCTCTGAGTCCTGAGAGCTGAAGCATTCCTGCTATTGGCTAAAAACGCACAACCAATACTGCTTTGGAAATCCAACATATATTTATTCTAACTAATTCAACCCGTATATTATAAAAGTTACTTAATTCCAATAAGTAAAAAGTGCTGTTGTTATAATGATGAGTTTAAACGTAATTTGAAGCCGTCACTGCAGCTTTATTTGGTCTGCCCGGAAGGTTTTAAAAGCATATTTGTTTTCACCTTAAGTGTATGGCCATTATAGTAGCAGCTGCACTGTTCAAGGGGCACGCAGCCAGTTCCATTATAGTGATAACCCTTATCACAGCCACAGCCCTCAACACACGATGTGGAGCATGGGAAAGTGTCAGTGAGGCCCGGACACGGAGAGGAACAATGCAGGACACAGGTTTCGTAGTGGCTGTTGGCAGGGCATGTAAAGGCTGTAAACACAAAGCAAGGGACAGGATTTTTTTTCCCAACTTGAAATAAACAGATGTGGAGATTTCAGAGATGGATTTTATAGTGCATTATCAGGATAAAGATGCGTAGACTCACGGCAGAATGAGGGACTTCTCCATTTCTGAGTCTTTGCACCAAAGTCTTGGCAGTCCAATATATAAGCTGCAATGCTGTGGCACAACATGCTTTGCTCATCTGTAGCCATGCAAACGTCATACACACAATCTCTGAAGTAGGACGCAGGATCAATAACATCATGGCAGGCGGCAAATGGACCTTCAGGATTGGTGATAATCGAACATTTCACTTCTAGTGCAGCTTTTTTGCGATCATCACATTTGGGGCAGAGGTCACCACTACAGCCGTCCTCACAGACCACTCCAGGTACCGGCACCTTCCACGCTACTCCAAATGTCTGGAGGTCTTTGGTCACATTTCCACATGGAAGCTGGAAGTCATCTGTTTTGTCGTCGTTAAAGTTTCCACAAAGACCACAGGTCCTTCCTCTGTAGTTTCCGGGGACAGTTATCGTGACGTGGTAGACCAGGTCATAAGTGACCCTCAGGCCAAAGTCTGTAATAATGACATCATTTGCCCCCTCCTGATAAACCTTCACTTTACCATTGAAGAGGTTTCGAGGAAGATGATGTAGGACCCCATTGATCTGCAGAAAACAATCCGTTCTAATCAGAATTGGAATTTGGCCCAGAAACAGATAAGCGTTAGAAGATGAATGAATGAATGTCATTCAGGTGGATTTAAAAGTTGTGAGCATCTTAACAGCAATATTAGTGACATACCCAAACCATTCTAGCTTCATTCCTGCGAAGGATCAAGACAGTTCCATAGACTTCTACCGCCACAAGTTTTGCCACTGAGACCTTTGGGTTGTCCGACATGCGATACCACTTTTCATTCTCCACTGCCACCGAGAAGGCGGCGAGCCGTGTGCTGCTCAGGTGGCATCCTTTGGCTGCGATGTAGGTGCAGGTGCCTTGGAAGCTGTAGGTATTGTTGTCAAAGGTGTTATAGTGCGGATCTCCAGAGATGGAGCACACTCCTTTTCCCAAAGGCTGACATGATCGCACATAATTCTTTGTCTCGCATGTCTCATATGGACCACAAGAGGACTGCTTGCAGTGCACCTAATAAAAAAGACACACCTGCATGGTTATTGTTACTGAACACTTTTTGTGTGCTATTTATTTGGTAGAAATTAAAAAGTGCCATTCACTCAGAGCAAAGAGCAGACCCAGACCCTCCTCACCATGAACAATACAGAACACCTCCTCCGTGAGGAATGTGGTTTTATTATCATGATTTAACAGCCTTTAATGAATATTTAATATGTTTTGCTTTTGTGAGTTGTTTGCATTATTTATTTGCTACTTTGCTCATCACTTCGTCTGTATATTTTTCAGTGCTCCTCTTAATCTATGGCTGATTTGATGACGCTCACTTTGCAATCTTTCAAAAACACAGAAAAAGTCTTGGAAAAATAAAAACAGGCTGCCCTTTCATTACTTACTGTGCCGTTACAGGCGCACTCCTTCTGGCAAAGGGCATCGGGGTAGAAGACCTGTCCTCGCTGGTAATATTTGCCTTCATACATGCAGCCGCATTGGTCAGCAGGTACACAGTCATTTCCACTCTGGAGATAACCTTTGTTGCAAGCACATCCTTCCATGCACTGAGCTCCACAGTTTGACAGAGTGGAGTTTTTTTCACATGATCCCATACAGCTGCTGGTACAGAGCTCATAGTGGCTGTTTGATGGACACTGGGCATCTGGGAACAAGGAAGGGACACGATTATTATAACAGTCAAAGCCGTTTTACTTCAGCTGCACACAATTTTGAGGTAAATGTCCTTACCGCAGAACTGGGCTGACCTCCAGGGACATACTTTGGCGCCTGTCAGCTGGCAGGCAGCTGTGTATGCTGCCAAAGACTTGCACTCCGCACTCCCACTGCCCTGATGGAGGCAGACATCGTACAGACAGTCAGTAAGGAAGCCCGCAGGGTCGACCTTAGAATGGCAGTCACGGAACGGGCCTGCAGGATCACTGATGAGGCCACAGTAACTGCTGGTGTTGTGCAGAGATCTTTCAGTGATGTTGCAGTCAGGGCAGACACCACGGCAGCCGTCAACACAGCCGGGCGCCGTGCTGACCTTCCAGCTTTGACCGAGCGCTTCAGAAGTAGAGGCTTGTTTGCCACCTCTCATCTGCATGTCGTCTTCGGGGTTCAGGTTGTAATTACCACAAAGACCTTGCATCTCACCCAAGTAAGTCCTGGGAACCGTGACAAACACCACACTGTCCCAGTCATAGTACAACATCACGCCAAAGTTTGTTTCAATCACAGCAAAACCGCCACTTGTGTAAAGATGCAGTTTATTGTTGTCCAGCGACATTGGGAGGTTGGACAGTTCACCGTTGACCTTAAAAACATAAATATATACAATAGCAGCCTTTAATTTGAACACATAATGATGAGCGCATAGAATTGGAAGATCATGTCTGCAGAGCTAAAATATCTCATCAGTTAGCTGACAAGTACAAAACAATGCTTGATGAAAATTATCATTATTTGAGAAAATGTTTTACCACAACGGCGCCGCGGTACTGTTTGCTGATGACGAAGGTGTACCCGTACACTCTGACCTCTACCAGCTCGACAGCAGATCCAGCCTTCTTGTCTTGGCTGTTGCTCTGTAACACAACACTAAAACTCTCCAGCCCAGTTTTATTGGATGAGACTCCAGCCATCTGATATGTGCAAGTGCCCTGGAAGTTGTAGCGCTCCCCATCAAAAGTTACAAAGTGTGCGTCTCCAGATGCCATGCATGTGGCATAGCTGACAGGATAGCAGCCTCTGATCCCCTTCACCACTTGGCACTGCTGCCCGGGGGGGCAGCTCGTCTGCTTCAGGGACAATTGTCCACCAGCAGAGCACGTGTAGCGTTTGGTGCAGCTCTTATCGCCCCAGAAAGACTCCCCAGATTCCACATAGTGGCCTCGGTACAAGCAGCCACACTCGGCCTTGGGGACACACTTGGTGCCGCTGAGCAGAAGGCCGTCATCACAGACGCAGGTCTCCACACAGGCGGCGCTACAGTTTGTGGGATTGTTTAGGTCTGCACATGTGGCAGGACAGCCGCTCCCACAGAAGTCAAAGTGACTATTTCCTCCACAGTTGGGTGTAGCTGAATGGACAAAGAGAACAAAAGAGTCACTTTTTCAAAAGCATTTATTTATGATCAATAAAAATGCCTAAGCTGAGTTTTTATATACGTCTGGTAGTTCAGTTTATAACAAAGCATCTAATCTAAAGTAACTAGCTGCAAAAAATGTTGTGGAGTAGCAATCATAATAATAATACATTTTATTAATAGACACTTTTAACAATGCACACAGAGAAAAACATTTATGCACCTCAAACTGAAGTGCAGAATGCGGACTTACATTGTTGCTATTATTGACAGCATATTTATGTTTGTTTGGGTTTTTTTTACTCTAGACTACTCACGTGTCTCAGTAGACTTCCTCCAGTCGAGCACTTGGACTCCAGACGTCTGGCAGATGTCAGTGTAACCTTGCAGAGTGTTACTGAGATACGTGCTCACAGCCTCACCCTGACAAAGGTTAAGCATGCAGTTGCTCTGAAAGACGGTGGCATCAATATCAACTCGACAACCTATGAGTTCAGCTATATTTTCTACTAAGGCTGTGCAAAAGAATTGTTTTTCTAACATCTCAACTTCACTAAAAGGACACTTTTCACACTGGCCACCACATTCATCTTTGCAGTTGGCACCATCTGTGCGAACCCTCCAGCTTTCTGCCAGCGCTGCCACACTGCTGGTCACTGAGCCACTAGCAGTCATAAGATCATCTTCTTTTTTGCTGTTGAAGTTTCCACACAGGCCGCACACACTGTCCGCAAAACTGACAGGTACAGTGATGGTAAGATAATTGTTCCAGTCATACTGCACAGTCAGGCCAAAATCTGTCTCCACAAGGACAAACAGACCTCTCTGGGAAAGCTTCACTTGGCCGTTGTTCAAGTTCATTGGCAGAGTCCATTGTTGATCATTCACCTGAACATAAACCAGTTGAATTTAATTACACAGCACAATTTATTTGAAATATGAAGAGACCAAGGTCAGCCCCCACGGAAAAAACATTATTATAATTACCGTGAAGTTATTTAATTGTTTGTGCATATTTTTCTTTTTCCTTTTTCCTGTTTGTTTGCTTGCTAAACAGCAGGATTTCTCAAAACCTGTATGTATTCCAATAGTATTTAACTGGACTTCAGTAGGCAAAAAAAAAGAAGAACATTTGTTGTTGAACATGTTTTACATTAACAACATAAATATGTTTTTAATACATAATTTCTATATCTCCAAACATCAAGATCTTTTCAAAGCTTTTTCCCCAATGCTAGGAGCATTGGCTGTTTACTTATCTTAGTATAGTGGCACTATAAAGCGTATTGTAATTTTCTTTTTGTCAAATAATTTTGATACAGTTGGTATGGGAAAAACACACGGACTCACCCGGACAAAACCAAACTCGCCACGGCCTATTTGAACGTTGATCCCATGAACCTTGACAGTGACCAAACCCACAGATGGGACCTGCACTTCACCCTTGTTCATGTTCTTGATGTCCACGTCGAATGGTGGGAGGGTTCTACCAGCATGGCAGATTTTAGCCATGGTATAGGTGCAGTTTCCCACAAATGTGTAGTAGTAACCGTCGAAGGTGTTATGGAGATTGCCATTGACCCAGCAGATGCCCGACATGGGTGCTAGATTGGCAGGTGCACCTCTGCAAAATTCTGACAAAAGAGAAGGATTCAGCTCTTATAATGACTGTGATGACTATAGTGAATAGTAATAATTTATGGATCATATGAATATTTTTTATTTTATTAATGTCTGAAAATAGCTTTCTTATTAAGTCCATCAAGTATTTAGGGAATGAATTAATTTAATAGTACTGGTTGATAACTTACCGCTCAACAGAAGTGCTGAGAGGATCATAACAAACATCCTCATGATTTTCAGAAGGGAAGACCTGAAGCGGTACACACTGTACACAACAAAATCATACATCTTTTGGTCTTTTTTCTTCTGAGGGTTTTAATAATAGTTTTTTCATTATAGCAGATAAATGTCATGCTGCATGCACATGCACGTTGGCATCTAAATGCAAAAATGTAGTAAACTTTTTCTATCCTGTTATAATATAAAAAAAGAGTTACAAATATTAATCATATGAATAGAAAAATGTCAAACAAAACCAAGAAATAAAAAAATGCACATAAATAGTGTGCCCTTGCATTCTTACACACAAACATTGGGAAATGTAAATGTGTGACCCATTTCTAACTAATTTAATTAGGAGATTCTCATCAGTATGACGGCACTTTGTGTACATTGGAGTTAATGAAGGAAGAAAAACTGAAAACAGACTCAGGAAAGTGTCTGCTCCAAATCTCCAGACAGCAGAACTCATTCTTACCTGAGCTGTGAGCTGTCCAACAGGCTGTCAGGGCTTCATGTGCAGGTTCAAAGATGCTTAAATACTTCCCAACCTCCACTGAGGGTAGCTTTCCCAGAGTTGAACAAACACAGCAACACATGTTTTTTATTTGCTGATGTAAGTGCTGCTGGGTCCAAGTATTTGATTTCTGTGTACATGATAAAGCCAAATTGTTTAAAAAGTACCATGATGCAGAAAACCTATGAGACTATAGATTAATTTAAATGCATTCTTGGCAGCTGCTTTTGTTGCTGTGATTTGATTGTTAACACTTTGGCACTGGGCCTCCGCCCATAAGAATAATGAGACAATGTGACTTGTTTAAATACACCAGTTCTTTTATTATTTATCAAAAGGAGGATTGGATATATTCTAAAGTGTTCATGATGTTATAACAAAAGAAAAACTCTATTGTACCTTTAATGTGTGTTTAAAGAGTTTATCTCATCCTTTTATTTAATCTGTAGACACGCAATCAAATAGGTAAAAGTGTCTTTGTTTGTACATGTGTATATCAGCAGCAGTCAAGCGCAACACTCAGATACGGCAATGCTTGCATTGTATAGCCGTGTACGTCTGGTACAGAAATATATCAGGCGTACATCTACAGAGTGTTGGATTTGAGTGAGATCAGACTCAGAACAATAATCAGAAGGAGAGGAAAAGACATATATACCAGACACGGTGGGTTAATGGAGCAGGAGTCTCAGCTACCAATACTGTGTATCATATCTATATGTTCCATATGTCATCATACAGAGGTGTGGCCTTTTTTCAGGTCTCACCTATTTTCTCAAACCAGTTCTACTCGTAAGACCACAGAACTGTAATACTTGTTCATCAAGTCTCAAGTTCACCATCATAGAAACTATGCGCTCTGATGAGGGGCTTCATGGCGGCTTTCTGGCTTTATAAGGTTAAAGGTGACGTGTGCTTGGAACCAAACACCTTCTAAGTCCTCACTCACTGAAACTGAGGAGAGGTGAAAACTTTAACATATTAATAAATTTGATGTGGATGGGCCATTAAACCTGGATAAACCCCACCTCTCTGACTTTTCTAAGAGGCTGCTGCTGTCTGTGTTTGACAAAAAAAAAAAAATAGGTGTGTACTTGCAAACTGTCAAAATGTCTGTTTATTAATCATTAACATTAATTTATTAATTTCCCTCAGTAATATATTCACAAATGAGACGACCTGTTCCATTGAGAAGGTTTCAGGAACCTGTCCCCCAATCACAAAAAGGCTTGATTAGTTCCAGATGCAACTGCAACTGGAGCAATCGGCCTGTCGAAGCAGCACCCGATGCTTCCATGGAACATATTATTGTTTTATTGAGCTTGTGGGCATAGTCCATCTCTGTGTTATATTATTATACCAGCATCAAGCCAAACTATAAAAAATAAATGTATGTTACCAAACCTGTTCTTATTGTGAAACCTGAGTACACAACCTGTGGTAAGTCCGTGAACAAATGAAAGCAGAATGTCAAGTGAAAAACACACAGAGAAGAAGGTAAGAGAGCAGCTCAGAAAGTAAGGCTGAACAAACATGAACTGTATTTTACAACTATGTTAACTTCCCTTTCCTCATCTCTCTGTTCTTGCTTTTCTGTATCACAGTGATTCAAGCAGCAACAATGCGGAGTCAGTGGATTCTGGCTATTTTATCCGTGTTGGTGTGTTTGGGACTGCTGATGATTATTCTTGGCCAAAAGCAGGTGTTGGCCCTGCTAGAGAATGGGAGTGAGAGCCTTCAAGTGCGGATGAAAATTGTTGACGAATCGCTCAATAATCACAATTTATTTAAGGCTGTAGCAGAAAAGCGGGTGGCTGAGGACTCAAAAACACTGGAAGAGTTGCAAGCTGCAGTGGCCAAAGTCAATTCGGAGATGGAGAAAATGAGAACAGATGATGATGTCTGCCGAGAAGAAAAGGTAAAATTACTCTGTCTTTGTTTCAGTGTGACTGCTCACTTTTGTGCTCACTTTCACTTTGTGCTTCACTTTCCCCACTCATACAAATGCCGTTTTTGCCATTATCAGTGACATTATCATTATAACACTAGTTCGTCATGATAAAAGGATTAATGTGGGAACAACAACTGGTCTCAGACAGTTATTTGGCATTTTAAATTGCTAATACAAATGACTGTGTGATTGTGGTTTTTGTCACCTAGTGTTGAGTTGTGGTGCCACGAAGACTGCCTTGGTAATTCATTGTCTGTAAATTGACTGACATTTTTATTTCAATGCCTCAGAGAAAAAAGGCAGAAGAGTTGGCTGGCACTGACAAGTCACATGCTGAGACTCAAGGTATCCTGTGCAACCACTTTACAGATAATTATTACTCAGGTGTTGCTGCCACCTTGTGGAGACATTTAAAAAAAAAATGCTGTTCAGGCCTGAATCGTTCACTCCCTTCTGTTTGTCTCTCAGCATCTCTGAAATTAGAGTCTGACGCCTTGATTCAAGAGATCGATACTCTGAAAGCACAACTGAAGGGCTACTCACCAATATGCGATTACTTGAAGGCAGGAACAGTCGCTCTGTAAGTCTCTAAAGTTTCTTATCACAACAAAATCAGCTATTTCAAATGTGGATTATGAACACTGGAATAATAAAACGTTTCTGTCCTCTAGGAATCTGTGCAACACCACCAGCACATTAACCCCAGACAGCAACCAAGTGAGGAAACAGTAATACAAAAGAACATTTATTCCAAATGTCATACCAGGTTTGCTGTTCTCAGTGGCACTGCTGTTACTAATGGATGAAATTAATTAATTGTGTTTTTGAGCTTTGACCTTTTGCACTGATAGTAAAACTTAATCCTAAAATTCTTACTGAAGCATCTTTTGTTTTCAGGGCCTTTATTTCTGTCACATTGTTATTCCTGGAATGTGTGCAACTCTTTCCTGCAATTCTCAAAATTCGGGGTTGAAAGCTTGAATTAACTTGCATACTGTTTAATTTAGAAATGAAGTCTTCTCTGGTGAACTTTAACACATTAGACTTTAGCAAAGTCCAAGCTCTATGTGACCCAGTAATTGTGTCTGAAACTCCTCAAGTGTGCAAGTGACTGACTCTCAGGTGTAAATGCAAACACGACACCTGCCAGTTCAGGGGTGAGGGGCAATCATTGGTGAAATGTGAGCACAGAGTACGTGTAAGGATTTGAACAAAGTCTAAACCAGACAGGATACCAGGTGAGAGCAGTTTAAATGGGACTAAACATCTGAGTACATGAGGAATTCAAGACTAACTTTGAAGGGCCTGCATCAGTCCGATCTTTACATTTTTCTTTACATAGTTCTATGTAATAAGCACGTTTGCATCAAACTAAATCGGGATCTTTTTGAAGTGCAACAAACAAATGCATTAAGGTAATTACCACCAACAAGTGGAGCAGCAGTTTGTCTACTTTCTTGTGTCAACATATAAAAATCATGTCAATCATCTAAAAAATGTGGGGGCATGTGATTTTTATCCCCAAATCCACAGAGCAGTTGTTTAAAGAAAAACAAAAAAACATGGAGCTGCTCACTGAGGCGCATTTTTACATCTTTACACATCCATGTCAAGTGTTTTTGGAAGAGGCTCGACTCACTCTTCTGTATTTTCTGTCACTGTGAATGACACATATTGAAATTCCTTGACTTCCATACTTTGAAAACACAACATCTGACTATTTTCATAATTTTCAGATATTTTATACAGGTAAATAAGTAAAGAGGAAATCTCTCTGTTTGGGAGGCTGGTCCACCTGACCCAGCAACTTGACCTGTGAACGCATCATACTGCCGGTGGGAGGGCCTTGCTCCGGGGGGGGGGCGTAGTTACACCAACAAGCCGATTATTGAAGGTTACTCAGCCCTCCCTGTCAATTTGCGTCCGCCCTGCTGTTGTATCGGCTGCAGACGGACACACAACATCTGAGGCTGAAGCTGAACTTCCGTGGGGAAAAATTTCAACATCTCTGCAAAAATACTTTTTCTAATGGACGCTGCGACTTTTTAAGGCTGTATGTTGCCAGGCCTGGTGTGGGAAAAGCAACTTTTTCTACAACTGACCTCCTCGTTAGTTAATTCATGGTCACCCGAAGATACTCTGTGATATTTTAAATTAAGTGCATGGCCTTTTAAAGTTTACTGCTCTATTTCAAAGTTTTTGGCTCAGGAGGTATTTTTATTCTGTAAAGGTGGTTTGCATTTTAAGCGTACAGATGGAAAGTCATTTACAGTAGACTTCATTAATAAGTGAAAGTAGATGAAAATTGAAAAAGTGATTAATAAGGGAACTTTCTAATTAGGCCCCACAACGAACAACAGAGTCCTGATTACTTTGCTCAGTTTATGGTAGTTTATCAAAATGAACAGCCCCTCCAGGAGTGCAGATGCCCAGAGGGGCAATCCTGAGAGCCCGCCTCTGAAGATGGAGACAACCAAGTACCGCAGCTGGAGCAGCCTCCGTTTCTCAAGATGGAGAAGTGCCTCTCAGAGGGGCAGCCCTCCTGGGACCCCCTCCCCGAAGACAGAAAAGAGGAGTGATGTGACCAAGACGCTCTTCTCCCTGGTCAAGACTCACAATGATGACTACACAGCTGACCCAGATGGCCTGCTGGACATCCATGGGGAATGTGAAGGAGCTGATGATGACCCCCAACTGGACCAGTCCACCTACCTGCAGAGGCAGTTCTGCTCCATGCTCCAGCCCGGGGTCAACAAGTTCTCCCTGCGCATGTTCGGCAGTCATAAAGGTGTTGCTGCTGAGCAGGCCAGGGTCAAGAGCTTTGGAGTGTGGATCATCCACCCCTACAGTGACTTCAGGTAGTGACCACTTTGGATTGTCTTCATCATTAATATAAGGGTTTAGTTTCTGTGGAAAGGTTTGCCCATCTAATTTCTTAAAAACAGACAAACAAACAAACAAACAAACAAACGAGTGAATAATGTGATAATGTGACCTTTTCTAACACAATATTGCCCACTTTGTCATTGATCTTCCTTGAATTACCTTTGAAAGTGTTTTTCAGGTTTTCAGCCACTAAATATTCTGTGATAGACATATTTTTTCAAGGACAGATTGCAGTCAGCAGCTGATGTCATGGTTCGTAGCACATGGTAAGGCGATGAAGGGATCTGATTAGTGATACAGTATATATAGGACAAGATCATCTGGATTAATCATACCACTCCCTTGTGACTCTCCTTCTCCTTGTCTATCAAGAAGAGGAACTGCATCCACTGATTGCAATAATTAAACTATCCGATGATTTCCATTTGAATAATTTCTTGATTTACTTTTGTCTCTTTGTTGGATGATTTAGTGGACTGGATCATCAGTTTTTTGGGCTGAACTAAATCTTAGCACTGATGCCCAAGATATCTGGCTGTCTGGACAATAATGATAAACAAGTTTAAAACATCCGGCCTATACCAGACAGAGAGGATAAAGCCATGCAGAGGGATTATTGCCCATAAGAATCTCTATAATTCCAGTCTTGCTTTATTATGTAATATTTCACAGACATCTGAGGGGGATTATTAAAGGTCTGCTATCCTCAAACATTATGATCCAACTCTGCCTATAAAATGAATGAGTTGGACTGGCACATTTCAAGTTTTTCATACTTTTAGGGTACTGTAGGTTTGCTTTGGCATTAAATCCAGTTTAGAGTTGGTAGAAAGTACTTTTTTTTATCTAACGGTCTAATTGTTATCTTATATTTATGTATAAAATATATCATGTGGTGAAGCTATGCGCTGTCTTTTTAACTGCTGTGCCACCCAAATACACCGATTGAAAGATTTCCTTTTATTTTACCCAAAGTAAAAAGTTATCTGATTTTCCACATAATAAAGTCATTTACAGTCCTTACTTGTTTGCTCTGTCTGAGAGACGGTGCATCAATTCATTCATGTTTTACACAAAAACACATCATGGTGGCACCGGAGAAAAAACCAAAAGTTCCGTTCAATAAAAAAAAAAAAAAAAACACTTAAACAACCAATTCCTGCCTCACTACCGCTGTTAGTGACAGCTTAACTAAAACTTTTTAATACAGTAGATTATCACACGCAATCACACACATATACAGTTTGCACCTAATTCCCACAAACAGCTGTACTGCTATCCAGAGTCTTTGGTGGATTTATTAGCAGCAAGCAGCCACTAATCTGTTGCAACATGAGAGGAGATAAAGCCTAGACATGAAACCATTGTGGAGACACTGAAGACAGAGATGCAAGAGATTGATTTCGGGATAACGTGAATAAGATTGAGGAACTAATCTAGCGGCTTCTGTATCTTCACTCTGACCTGCTCAAGAAGGAGACTGTCTTCTCACAGGGCTCGTATTGCAATCTCCATGCTGCGACAGTAATCAAAAATAGTCCTGTTACTGCGCCTCTGGAATGAAAGAGACTGAGAGCAAGATAGAGACACGAAGTGATTGATACTTGATGGAAACAAGCTGTAAGGAAACCGAAACCGTGTTGTCATGCTGTATAACAGGACACTGGAGACCTATAGGAAAATGGGTCTTGCGTGCCCTGAAGCAGACATTGACAAATGCAGTGTTGAACTGCACAGACGTCCGGGCTTTTACACTCTAATGTCTGGAGCGTCAAGCCACACTTTACTGGTCCGACATCTCCAGTGGTAGTGACTCTCTGTTTTCTTCACTGTCTTTTTGATGGTATATTGTGCCTGAGGAGATAAATGTGATGTATTATTCATGAGAGGGATTCCTCCAATGACAGAAGCTGTTATAAGAGTAAGGGTCACTTTGAAATGGATCATAGTGTCCACTTCACCTAGATTGTTACTTAACTTCAAATTCTGGAGTGTTTAGTTCCCCTAGCATTAATGGGAAGTCTGCATGAGACGAGATTTTTTTGCGAGTTGCATCACAAATTGAGCGATGTTACACAATGAACAAATATATATATAATTAATTTTTTTACCTGTTCTGTTCAGCAGCTGGGACAGGCAGAATGAATTCTCCTGGTGCCTTGTTGTGCTGAAACAGTTTTACTCTGCGAAGGAGGAGTCTGTCATACTCCTCCTGTTGCCATCTGCGTTTAACTTTATTGGCCATGGTACTGGTTTATTGGCAAAGCTACCGGGCTGAGGCTCAGGAGTGGATAGAAAGAGAGAACAAAGGCAGGATAGGGAAGACAGTACAATACACAACACACAAATATAAATGTTGTCTCCCTTACATACATCCAAGTTGCATATTCGACTAGGGCCCTGTTAATGGGGTCTCAGCTTTCACTGTACAGACGTAGTAGTTTTCAGCTGCATTTGATGTGTCCATCATCTGCACTTAGTGGTGTTGTTTTGTTCTCTGCAGGTCTGAATGACATAAAGCAATCAATCATGAAATCCTTGAGAAGGGAAGATCCATGTTTGTTGATCTATATTTCTGATAATAGTTGAACCACAGGCTGCCCATTCTGCATCAAGTACCAGTTAATATTGTGAACAGAAGATGTACAAATATGCTGCTTTGTATGAAATGCTCACAGCATTTACGTCTGTTCTGTCCAGGTTTTATTGGGACCTTGTGATGCTCCTGCTGATGATGAGTAATCTGGTGATTTTACCGTGGGGCATCACCTTCTTTGAGGACCAGAACACCTGGGCATGGATCACCTTTAATGTCCTGTCAGACACTCTTTTCCTCATGGACCTAGTTTTCAACTTCCGCACTGGCATTCCAGGGGAGGACAGCCACATCATCCTGGATCCCACGGAGATCCGCATGCATTACCTTCGCACCTGGTTCGCAGTGGACTTCATCTCCTCCATCCCTGTCGACTACTTTTTCCTTATTTTTGACCTGGAGTCTCGGCACGAGTCATCTGATGTGTACCGCACTGCCCGCGCACTCCGCATTGTGAGATTCACCAAGATCCTGAGCCTCCTGCGTCTTCTCAGACTGTCACGCCTCATCCGTTACATTCACCAGTGGGAAGAGGTAAAGAAAGGTTATGGCATACATAACAGTACGTTTAAAACATTTCAAATCTCGACGGCTGATGTTTTACCACTGCACTGTACAACTTTCCTTGTCAGATTTTCCACATGACTTATGACCTTGCCAGTGCAGTTGTGCGTATAGTCAACTTGATTGGCATGATGCTGCTGTTGTGTCACTGGGATGGCTGCTTGACTTTTATGGTGCCGATGCTGCAGGACTTTCCTGCAGACTGCTGGGTATCCAAAAATAATATGGTGGTGAGTCCAAGGTTACCCCATTGATACCATAAGTGCACATGTCTGCAATTTGATTAGATTTTATGTCTTACGAGGATTGTAAATACACCAACTTAAGTTTTTTCCAGCCACTGTTAGCAAATGGTATTAATTCAAGAAACTTAAATTATTGTGTTTAGAATAATGTTCACTTTGAGGCCATGCAAAGTACATTTTCTTCAGTCTCGTAACAGTCTTCTATCACTTTCACTCTGTCCTTTTCAGAATGCTACATGGCACATACAGTACTCATATGCACTGTTTATGGCCATGAGTCACATGTTGTGTATAGGATATGGTGCCCACCCTCCAGAAGGCATGACTGACGTCTGGCTCACCATGATCAGTATGGTTGTGGGGGCCACCTGCTATGCCATGTTCCTTGGACATGCAACTAATCTGGTGCAGTCCTTGGATGCATCACATCGGCAATATCAAGAAAAGGTAAAGAGATTTTCTCTGACTGAAAACGTTAATAAAATAAAAAAAACCTACCTGAGGGATTAGCTATTTTGTGGGCAATATGTCCCCGAAGCCTCACGTGGATGCTAATACGATTCTGGCTTTGAGGTTTAATATCACAGCAATATTTTATAACACAGAATTGCTTACTTGCTTGTTGTTTACTCATGGAAATTGGGCCAAATGCCTAGAGAATACATGCATTATCTAATGGATTTTGTGGCCTTATTGGGACTCTTTCGAGAGGATTTTCACAAACAGAGCAGATGATAGACCAGCCTCTGTTTTGATCACTGTTTGCTAATGGACACTACAAATGAGTTTGTAATCCGTTTAAATCGGGAAAAAGCCTGCGAAACAAATACAATTACTGCATAATTAGTGTGTGAATAGAAATTCAGAAAACACACTGTAGAAAATATGACTATGTTTTGTGCAAATGTTTTTAGTATAAGCAAGTGGAGCAGTACATGTCATTCCATAAACTGCCAGCAGATGTAAGACAGAGGATCCATGATTATTATGAGCAGAGATTCCAGGGCAAAATGTTTGATGAGGACAGCATCCTTGGAGAGCTCAGCGATCCGCTCAAGGAGGTGAGTTATTTAAATTGTCCATTTTGCTGAGTGTTTCTTCTTTCTTTCTACCTCTCTTTTACTCCGACCTGCCTATTGGCCTGGACAATTCATTTAAAATATCCATAGGTCTGAAATTTTAAAAAGTCATAATTTTTAGTTCACATTTTCAAGCAAAAATTTTACATGTGAGAATCTGCTCCTCTTTACACAACAGAGCTACCTTATTGTCCTCTTTATTTCTATTCAAATCTTTCTCTTTCTCTCTACTTTGCAGGAGATAGTCAGCTATAACTGCCGAGGGTTAGTAGCCAACATGCCACTGTTTGCCAACACTGACCCTCATTTTGTGACAGTGATCCTGACCAAGCTGCGTTTCGAGGTCTTCCAGCCTGGAGACTTGATTATACGGGAAGGAACTTTAGGTCGGAAAATGTACTTCATTCAGCACGGCACTGTCACTGTCATCCCACGTGGCAGTAAGGAGATCAAACTCAGCGATGGAGCATATTTCGGGGGTAAATCATGTCATTGACCTGAACATTCAGACAGGCCCTCATCAAATCTATCAGAGGTTGTGTGGTTCTACTTTTTCTTTCTGCTCTCCTGTTAAAGCTGCCACAGACCCACTGTAGCTATTACTGTCCCAAATTGATTAATCTACTGGTCAATTCCGTTATTAACCATACTGCATTGTAGCCAAGGCTGCAACGTCTGGTTATTTCCTTTACTGATTAATCTTAAAAATATATTTATTTTGTTTGCTTTTTTAGAAGACTAAGAACACAGCAAACATTCAAATTTGAGAAGATGGAATCAGTCATTTTTGGTCCACAAGATAACTTGCAATTATCAAAAAGCTGTGATTTACTTTGGAATTATTAAGATATGATATGTACATCAAAGTCCCTCTGCTTGGTTTCAGAGATCTGCCTGCTAACCCAGGGCCGACGCACAGCTACTGTGAGAGCAGACACCTACTGCCGTCTTTACTCCCTGAGTGTGGACAGCTTCAACGAGGTGCTGGAGGAACATCCCCTGATGAGGAGGGCCTTTGAAAGCGTAGCTGTAGACCGGCTGGGACGAGTTGCTCGCAGACCAAGTTATCAACCTCCCCAACCAGAGTGACTTCTTCAGCACAAACAGAAAGAGATTCCTGGAGAATATTTCTCACATTGACTGAACTGGACTAGAAACAACAACAACAATGTGAATGTTACTGATTGCTTTTGACTATAATAATCAGGGATGGACAACTGAATGGAAATTTATTTATTAACGCATTATATCTGCATTTGGTTGAAAGCATTGTCACTTAATTTACTTAGTTTTATTACTTGAATCTAATTGCTCTTCACCAGCGTTTCACAACCTTTTCCAACTTGTAGCCCACTTGATAACTTCAGAAATACTCCAATCTCACGAAAAAGGCCAAATAACGTATTTCCCAGAGGTCTTCTTATTTCAAAGTTAGTAATGCAAACATCCAGAATTTAACTGAACGAGGGGCACAACAATTTTCTAATCATTAATCACCAGTCTATTTGGGGCACGCCAATGTGCCCTGGCTGCCTAGTAGGGAACCACTGATATACATGATAGTTTTGCATTATAATTTTACACTTCCAATAATAGATCCACTGTGTAATATCTTATTTCTTCAGCAGCTTAGATTTTTGCTGGTAGATCTGCATTTTACCAATGGCAACCCAAGTTTTTAATTCTTGTGTGCCCACGTGCTTTCTGAGAGTAGATTTATACTATCAGTCACATCAGTCGTATAACACATTGGAGACACACAGGTGTACTAGCTGGGTCATACATCACACAGAACCATATAGCTCTGATTTAATGATTTGCATATCTACAGATGTTGAGGATAAACCCCAGTGACGTAATAGATATAACTGCACACAAGCAGTTAAACATCGCTGCTACATTTCAGGGCATTCACATTCAGAATTGTTTTACTTACAATATTGAAGGGGGTCAACAATTAAAAACTCTGCCTTTGCATCTTCAGTATTTACTATTATTAGGCGTGCTTTTCCCCTCACACATGTAGTAAATAATATCTTAATTACAAAGTGGCATTGCATCCAATCTTATTTCAGTTTAGAGCTGGAATAAATGCATTTATTACTTCCCACCACTGATAACGTCATCATTTCTAGTTGATGATATACTTTTCAATAAAGCCCTGCAGCGTAGCATGGAAATGCACAATGATGCCTGAATGAAGAGGAAGTCTACATCCAGACTGACCTTTATGGATGCTTCAGTTATAAAAGTCATGTTGTGCAACCATCTCTTTTAAATAACTCGAGATCGCGTCCGGGCCGTCAGATCGTCTACTTCCTGTCCGTATTTCACAAAGTCGGAACATCGAGAAGGTAAGGAGACCGATTTCGTTTGCAGGATTACTTTCAACCTTTCGAGTGATCTTCGCCTTTATAACAAAATTTCATGCAGTCAGTGTGGTTTGCCGTGTTGTCAGTGTGATATCTGCAGGCTGTGCTGAGAGCCGGCTGCTTTTATTTTGACATTACAAGGTTAACCGTTAGCTAACGTGGCTAAGCTAGGCTAGCTGCGGCTAAAGCGAGCACGGAGGTCTGTGTATACTCTGGCTATGCGAGACAAAATAATCCAAATACAGCATAATCTCAACTGTTCGGTTAATATTCTGCGTTTATTCGGCCCAAACACTAAAACTGTAGTGTTGAATTGACTTTTAACTGCGGCCGATCGACCTCTGACATAACAACAACAACATGAAGTTACCAAACATGTTTGGTGAAGCTTTTCCACTCCTGAGGACAACAGTTCATCCTAATATCTGCCGATCGCCCCCGAAAATGTGACAGAAAACCTGTAGTTATTTACCGATATGATGTTGGAAATGGGACACAGTTAAAATACGATCTTGCTGTCAAGCTGCTGCTTTTGCTTTGATACGGATTAACAAAACGAGAAACTCTCTTTCTTAGACATTGACAATAATAGACTCCTAATCCAGAAACTAATATGCATTTAACTGTAAAATTCATAATGTGTAGTTAAAGAAGTCCACTTACTATATTGTTCATTTATATTGTTCTTCAGATGTCTTAACGCAAGTACTTCACCATAATATTGGAAGCAAGGCTTCTTTTATACACACAACATGCATGGCCTTTTGTCAGCATTTGACATGATTGTACTGTCCATCTTCCCCGCAGGAAGGATGCTGTCCCTGTCCAGGGCTGTAGTATGTGGGGTGACCCGAGCCCCAGCTGCTGTCAGTCAAGGTGGTGTGACTGCCCTTACCCGATTCAACAGTACAGCACAGGTACTTTGTCTGTTTTCATTCGAAAGTTCAATTTCATAACTGAATGGCAGCTTCAGTTAGTATTCCCATGTCTTATTTTTAGAGTCCCCCCAAGAAAACAACATTTGGACCGCTGGCAGACGAGGACAGAATTTTCACAAACCTTTATGGCCGACATGATTGGAGGTAATGCGGCTGACTTATCTAAAGTAATAATGTTTTGGATTTTGAAAGTGAATCCGTTCGTATTGTGCCATAACAGACAGCAATGTAAAAGAAAAAATTCTATTATGTATCTTTCTTACCTGACAAATAGCTGAGTTAAAACTTCATGACTTTTGTGAAACAGAGCATTCTCATCAACTATTCATGTCTGTGCTTTAGGTTGAAGGGCGCTTTGAAACGTGGTGACTGGTATAAAACTAAGGAGATCCTTCTAAAGGGGGTTGACTGGATCCTCAATGAAATCAAGGTCTCTGGCCTGCGTGGAAGAGGCGGAGCTGGTTTCCCCACTGGCATGAAGTGGAGCTTTATGAACAAGCCCAGTGATGGAAGGTCAGAAAGTCTCAGCGTGCAGTTATGAAATGAATTCAAATGGTCTTTTGTAACATTGAGACTTGTTAAGTTTGTTCCCAAGTTCATACTGTTTGGAATCAAGCACCTTTGTTTTCTTTCTTTCTTTAGGCCAAAGTATCTGGTGGTGAATGCAGATGAAGGTGAGCCAGGCACCTGCAAGGACAGAGAGATCATGAGGAATGACCCACACAAGCTGGTGGAGGGCTGCCTGGTTGCTGGCAGGGCCATGGGGGCACGTGCTGCTTATATCTATATCAGAGGAGAATTCTACAACGAGTCATCCAACCTGCAGGTAAAAATGTAAAAAAAAAAAATTAGATTTGAAAACAAATCTAAATCTCTTCACTTAACAGTGCAAGCCAAAGACAGCCATTTTAAATTTCTGTCCTTAGGTTGCTATCAACGAGGCATATGCTGCTGGGCTGATTGGAAAGAATGCTTGTGGGTCTGGTTATGACTTTGATGTGTTTGTGATGCGTGGTGCTGGAGCATACATCTGTGGTGAGGAGACTGCTCTTATTGAGTCCTTGGAGGGAAAGCAAGGAAAGCCCCGTCTGAAGCCCCCATTTCCTGCTGATGTGGGTGAGTTCCAGTGCAGACATGCTTAGGCAAAATACTCTTCATATTAGTCATTTGGTTTTAACCCTCACTGCATATTCACCTTTGCAAAATTTTCTTCTATCTACCAGTGACTAGGATCATGGCCTTCCACGTCGGACTAAAGTTCTAAAATGTTTACTCCTCTTTTCCTCCTCTCCTCCCTTACAGGCGTGTTTGGTTGCCCGACAACTGTTGCCAATGTGGAGACAGTATCCGTGGCACCCACCATCTGTCGCCGTGGAGGCACATGGTTTCTCAGTTTTGGCAGAGAGAGGAACTCTGGCACAAAACTCTTCAATATCTCTGGCCATGTTAACCACCCCTGCACTGTGGAGGAGGAGATGTCTATCCCCCTGAAAGACCTCATTGAGAGGCACGCAGGTACACAAACCTCAAGTTGTAATGAGCCGGTTTGCTGCATATTAGAGTTCACAGTAATACCCTAGGTTTCAAACTGAGTGATGAATTGACATTATGATGTTTTATGTATTTGGGTTAGGGTTTGTTTTTTTACTTAATTAACATTATCATCTGTCTTGTAGGCGGAGTGCGTGGTGGGTGGGACAACCTGCTAGCCGTAATCCCTGGTGGCTCCTCAACACCCCTCATTCCCAAAAATGTGTGTGAAGAGGTGCTGATGGACTTTGATGGCCTCATTCAAGCTCAGACTGGTCTAGGCACAGCTGCTCTTATTGTCATGGACAAATCAGTACGTTTTTTTTTCCCATCTGTATAATAGTTCCTCATGCAGAGAGAAATGAGAAAGCATGTTAAATTGTTACATGCATTATTTTTGCAGACTGACATCATCAAAGCCATTGCACGTCTCATTGAATTCTACAAACATGAGAGCTGTGGCCAGTGCACACCATGCAGAGAAGGTAAAGGATGCCTCTGTTTCACTTATGCATCAACAATACCATTCTTATTGTTTTGCACATGGTCTCAATGGGATTTTTACATTATTGTGTTTAAGAATTAGTTTTTATTCTGTAGGAGTTGACTGGATGAACAAGATGATGTGGCGTTTTGTGCGTGGTGATGCACGTCCAGCAGAGATTGACATGATTTGGGAGCTCAGTAAGCAAATTGAGGGACACACTATCTGTGCTCTGGGAGATGGTGCAGCATGGCCTGTGCAGGTAAGCAGACTTGTTCTTGTGATGCTTTTGCGTGTTTATAGAATAATAAAAGTAATAATAAGGAAACTCTAGGAAATTATTTGAGTTGATATTTTGCCAACTGCAAGTTATGGCACTTTTCAATTCTATTACAGTATCTTGAAAGTTTTTTAACTTTCCCTAGAATTTGGTTTGTTGAATTGCATTAGAGCCTGCCACAAACCATAACTTAAAAAATATACTTGTCATCCATTACACCATGTGTCATTCATTCTAACCTAATTATTCCATTAATGTTGTTATTCTGCTTTAATTAAACCTGGATTAATTTCCATGTGTTCTCTGTGTCCTCAGGGATTGATCAGGCATTTCAGGCCTGTGATGGAAAGCCGAATTTCTGAGTATCAGCAGCAGCAGCAGGCCAGGGCTTAAATGGTTCCTTGAACTCCTTGAACTCTTTCTTCTTCCTCATACGTCCTGAACCCCATGCCTGTGTAACTACAGATTATTTAAAAAGAAAGTGCTGTCTTTTCACCTTATCATCAAAATTTGCATTGATGTCTGCCTTCTTTGATTTAAAAACCAATAAAGTTCTATGAACCTTAAATTAGCATTTGATTATTTTGACATTACACATCTTATTTAGACTCTTTATTGTAATTATAATCTTAACATGGTGTTTCCATGTGTAAAAACACAACTGTCATATATTGTTTTGTCATCTCTGAGTATAGTCGATTCGATTTATTAACTGTTACAAATATTTTGAACTCCCAAGGTTCAGTCAATAAAAGATTAACATTCAACATTTGGCAGCAAGAAAGATTGGCATTTGTTAGGTGAACGTTCTTAGCAGCACCATCTTATGGAATATATTTGGAAATAGTGTGTATTGTCATTGGGGTATAATGCATGATTAACCTCTTAAAACCTGAATTTCCATAAGCAATTTACACACTCAAGGGTGTCTCAATTTTTAACCGATGCAATTGCGCTCTCTCGAACTCTCGCGATACCGTCGTGGTCTGCCGATGTCACGTGACGTGGGCAGGCTTTACTACGCGGCTTCATTTCAGCGGACGAGGCTAACGGTAAGAAATGGATGCCTCCGAATTGTTTACAAAAAAACTGCAATCAAATTTGAATCGCCATTATTCACGCAGACGGAGCTTTAGAGCAGGCAGCCGCAGCCCCACGGGATGCACACCAAAACACAAAATGAAATCGTTTGTAAAATACATGAACACAATCGTCTCGCTTTCAGTTGTGGCTGTGCAGGTCGGCAAGCGTCTCCTCCAACCACCTTTCAGTCAGTCAGCTCAGGCCTTACGTCAGCTGTTTTGATGCTACTGCAACTCTTGCATGCCCCGCATACATAAAGCACACCCTCCATACTTTATTTAGACGTAAGTATTGTGTAGGCTGGGCGTTTCTGCTGTGCTCAGCTTTCTGTACACTCATCATGCATGTTCAGTATGTGTAAGAAGCAGCATTGTGCTCCTGTGTTGCAGCTCCATGTCGCTTGGTAGTGAGTAAAAAATTCAGCATGGACATGGTGAAGATAGAGCAAGTCATTGTTGGGAGTGAGATGAGATCCACCTCAGTTGAGATTAAGTCTGAACCCGTGGTCCCCCCTCTGCAGTCCTGTAAGATAACATTTACGGTATATGCATGGCTCATTTGTGATGGGATACTGTCATCCTAATTTTTATTGCTCGAAGTCGACATGCTCTGATGCACAGCATTTATTTAATATATCCCTGCTGTTTTTCGTTCAAACAAATCAATGAGCAAATTTGTCATCTCCCTGTGATGCAGATCAGCATGAAAATCTGCAGTGCTTTCAGTGCTTCATCACCTTCTCTGACTCCAAAGCAAAGGAGAGACACATAAGGAAAAGTCATCGAGAACAGTACAAAAAGCAGCTGCAGCAGGTAGGAAAAAACCAGTCCACAAAACTTCCAGGTCAAGCTTCAAGTAACCAAATTCAGCAACTTGTGTGATGTACTGGTGATTATTAGGCCAACTATTGAGTCTTTTCTCTTGAGAATTATTTGAAGGTTATATATTAAAAATGCATGAGAACTTTCTGCTTGAGAAATGATGAATAGCTTTTCGTGCAGATTAATTCTACATATTTATTTGAATTTTTTTGGCTCAACAGATCGCATAATCAAAATTTTTTGTGTTTTTCTCAGCTCTGTAATTATTTATTGCAATGTTATTTTTTCATGAAATAATATATATATATATATATATTATCCATAATATATACATACATACACATTTATGGGTATTTTAATTGAAAGCATTTTGTTAGTTGTATCAGTTACTTTTACTTGTTTGTCATCTTAGTCTAAGACATCTCTGTTGCTGTTACTGATTTGCTGTGATAGCCAGAGTGATGTAACCCTCAGACTTTATCATGGATAAAATAATTTCTGCTAAATTTACATTTTTGTAAATAGCATTTTGTATGAGAATGGAGGCATAATTTGGCCAGGCAAATGTAAAACAGTGAACCTCACTCAATACTCAACCTGAGGATTTCTTTTTCTTTTTAATTTCATCTCATCATTTTGCAGACTGATACACTCTTTACTTGTTACAAATGCGACAAGAGCTTTTCTGCTTCTGAGGAGCTAACCGAGCATCAGGCCAGCCACAGCACAGAGGAGAAGCCCTTCCTCTGCCCTTACTGTCGAAAAAGCTTCTTTACCTTCACTGAGGTGAGAACACAGAAGAATACATTAAAATACGTATACACATACACATATTTTGTGTCATATACAAATTATATTATAGTTTGCATGAAAAAACAACAAACATTTGTTTACTGTCTCTAATGAGTGTTCGATGTCTCAATGCAGCTGAACAAACACAGGCGACATGAATGCATAGAACGACGTTGTCCCTGTAGGGACTGTGGCACCTTATTCCCGAGTCCTTCACGACTGCGCAGCCATCGCATTGCAGTGCACCTTCAGCGCCCTGTTGGTGATGATAGCATCAACACCTACCAGTGCTGCAAATGTGGTTCTGCTTTTCAGACAGAAGAAGAGCTCCTGGAGCATCAGGAGAGATTTGCTAGTGATCTAAACTGTGAAATGAAGGTGCAAGGCAAAAAGCGTGGCCGAAAACCCAAAAACACAGCTCAAGGAGGGATAGTTCACAGCAAGAAGATCAAACAAGAACAAAGCGATGGAGGATATGATGACTCTCCGACAGAGGGATGCCCCTCCAACGACTTAAAACCAGAGCTCGAAATTCCCTGTCCTGAAGCAAATTGTGATTTCATATTCCCTTCTGTGGCAGCTCTACGGGCACACAAGAGGGACACACATAGGCTCCTCCCTCGTAAGACTCAGGCATGCACAGAGCTTGACGAGAGCTACACTCAGTCTGAACAGCTCAATGCAGACGTGGCTCATTACTCTGGATACACCTGCCCCACCTGTGGAAAGGGCTTTGAACGAGAGAGTGTCTTAAAAGTTCACTTGAACTCCCACATTGAAGGAGAGAATGAAACAGAAAATAGATAATGTTTGTGGAAAAAGACTGCAACCTCCTCTCCTAAATGATTGTCAGAGCGTTTCATATCATATTCTGTTTAGGGTAGAAAGACAATTTTAAAATGAATGTTTTAGATTGAGTTTTTGAAACAATGTTATGCAACACAATTGCATCATTGAGCCCATTTCTGGAACATCATTTTGTAATTGTTTTTAGAAGGCCATCCTACACATGTGGCTAAATCTCTGTATGTAATATGATTAAAGTCCATCTGAAATCATATCACAAGGCTCTTTCTGCTGCCCCTGTTACCTCTGTTTTACCTCATACTTTTCGTATTCACTGTAGATGAGGCTAGTCACCACTTAAACCTGGGAGTTTTCTATTTGACTGCACTGTGTATTTTCAGAAAAAGTCTTAAAGCTGAGAATTACACAGAATGTACTGCAAGTCCTAAACGTAATGAAATCCAAGATATGGGCCAGTGTGTATCATTATGTGCAATGAGACTTCAATGATGTAATATCTTGTCTTTTCCCAAAATAATTATTAATATTAAACTTCCACTTCTCCAGTCTATCACATGTGAGTGAGAGAGAGGAAATTATGCTTATATGCCATTTATGAAGAAGTACACTATAGACATTGTGATGACTGAATAACGTGTTACCGTTGTAAAACTTATCGTGAAAAAAAATTTGATTTGGTTTTGAGAATGGGCATTTACAGTCGATAAACTTAGTTGTTTCCTTGAATAGACATAATCGGGCATGTATCCGACCAAAGCATTACATTGGTTGCATACATAATGATTTCTATGTGAGAACAATACCACTCTATATATTTTGAAGTGCTACTATTCATGATTATTTTCAGTTTATGACATTTTATACTATGTATTTAAATACATTTTTTTTCACAGCTAGTTACTAATCACTTTTCATATTTATAGCTATGCAAAATATATGTACTTTGAGAAAGCCAACTGTTACTCAGTATACAACCCAACCCTAACCCATAAAGTCTATTATAATATTTTTCCAAATCTAATCACAAATTCTAGCTTGTATGTTTGTTTTCATTTGAGACTTGTAATATTCACCAGTGACATTTAGCTAAGTAACTGACTTTTCACTATTTCTACGTCAGCAACCACATTTTCTGAAGCATGAAAGCGATACATGCAATGTAAAATAATACTGAAGGATATTTGTTATCCGTCAGTATATTACATTTTTAGCCTTTGATATTAATAATAATCAGACGTGAATGTCTGGAAATAGCCGCTCTACACAGGCGAAGTCGCCCGGTGTGTCGTGTGGCGCCCGCGAACTTCGCTTTCCCATGATGCCCCGGTGGTTCCTTTCTATCTCGCGCCTTTGCCTCGGAGCGGTCCATCTTGCCTCCCACTCAGCTGCAGTCTCCCTCCGCCAGCGCGCCGTCCGTGTTGTTGTAGTAAATAATGGCGGCATCGGGAGGCGGATTATCATCTCCCGCTACCGTCGCGGGCTTGAGCACCCAAGCGCCGGCCCGGGCTCGCTTCCCGGGCCGGCCGTGCACGGCTCGCAGCAGGCTGCGGTTGGAGAGACGTACCAGACGCGGAAGGTTGGGCTCGGACAACGGGGAGCTGCCTGCCGGAGGGCCGAGGCCCGTAAACATCGGCCTCGCGTTGAGCGAGGATCCGTCTCTGCTGCGCCTGCTCGGGGTGGCGGAGAAGCACAGGCGGCAGAAGGATGCAGGCTTCGACTCCAGCAACAGCGAGGAGGTGAATAAGCTAATTATAGCATGGCAGCTTGCTTGGTAACAAAGCGGAAAATGGGGCATTTGAGGCCAATCTGTTCTAAAGAACGACGTTTAAATCGATTTGTTTTGATATTTACTTCAAGTATTTAAGCTAACGCGGAGCTAGTTAGAGGAGGCTCAGCTTGCAGACACTTACCCTGAGGAGGCATCGCAGCTAGCTGGGTGCCTGCAGGGGACGGGGAATATTTACAGTCTCGCTGCTTCAGCGTTTACTCGTAGTTTATTGTCTGTTTTGAGATTCCTGGAGCTTTCCGCAGCCTTGCATACAGATACCGATATCAGCTCCTATTCAGCTGACTTTGTTTGCCTGGTGGAGACCGAGGCGGAAACTTAAGCGGCATTGTGACAGCCTTGGATGGGTTTTTGTTGTGGAAACCAGTAGATGTCTTTGTGTGTTCATCCACCTGACACATTATGGTTAGCTGAACTTCCCACCCTGTGCTGACAGCTGTATGAAGCTATAATCTTTTGGACAAAACGTCGCTGATGGTAACTTGTGGACGGGACTCCCAAAGCCGGAGCTGTCAGATGACCCCCTCGGTGTTTTGAACGTCAGCACAACGTGGAGTGCAACGGGAAGGGCCTTAGAAATGTCACCCACAGATTATAATCCCAAAGATAATGCTTTTCATAATCTGCCTTTTTTCTACACAACAATTTGTTTTGCAAGGCCGATGTTTACAAACATACATAGCCCCCCTTTTATCTGACAGTCAGGAAAGTGGTGGTAAACCTTACACTTTACAATACAACCTTACAATTCAAAGAAAAAGTACATTTCCCTGTTAACGCTGTGCATACCGTACAATTCCTTAATTCATAGTTTGTTAGTATAATGGACCCTAGATTAGTAACACATCATCATGCATGATTGCAGGTCTTAATTACCATGTAGGAGAGTGTATAATGGGACAGTTTTTTGACTGATTTAGCCTGAAGTGACAGATAGACTGCTATGTAATTTTTATTTTATTTACACTTGAATATTCGAAATCTCAAAAAACTAAAAATCTAGCAGAAAGTTAGAAAAACATCAGTGTTAATTGTCTCTAATTTTTATTTATGAGAGTTTTGTTTCTCTTTGCTCTCATTGTACTACTGTTGTAAAACTAGAATCCTTGTCATTGTTTTTAGCATTTATTAATTATTGATGATGGCCAAACTAGTTTCTCAGTCTCAGAGCATATCTTGTCCAATCATCTGTGAAAAATCCAAGCTATTTTCAGTGAAATGGAGGTACCTGAAGGACCTATATGGTCACCAGAGGGTTTCTGATGTTGTTGCTTGATGACACAATTGCTCAGTTTTTACATATTTTCTGTCAGTTGACTAATTATTGATGTTCCTATTCATGATATGAAGTCAGTTTGTAATATATTGTTTACTTCTTAGCTGGTCCACTTTTAGCACCAGCGACGCAGGTGGATGTTGATAATATCATGCCATACTGAATCTAATGGTATTATTTTATCTGCAGCACAGTATCTGACACCAGTTAGACTGTCCTGATGCAATCCCTTTACTGTGAACAGTAACAAAGTCACATGGCCCATGTTAAAGCTTGTGGATGATGCTCAACTCTAACTTATTGCCACATGCTCTGCAGTGCTGTAGAACTCCCTTCATTAGGGGAGTTTCATCTCTGACAAATCTATAAAGTTGCTGTTTGGTGTATCAGGACAGATGTGAGTAATTGGAATTGAAAATGAAATGTGCTTTTGATCTTCTTTGGTGTGCAATCTTTGAATTTGAGGTAGATGGGTCCTTGAGTGACAGGGCAAAGGTTCTTGATAAACTTTGCTACTGAAATGACTAGAATTAGAGTCTGTAATTCCAGAAAGTGGCCATGCTACAATGTTAAGGGAGCATTATGCTAATTATGTAAAATGTTTTGATTTCTCTAATTACCACGTGCACTCCATTATTGTGAGCTTAGTTTCAATGGGACTAATACCTCAAAATCAAATGATGGAGAGGGTGAAAAATTATGAAGATTTTTTACTAAAAAAGGCAAAATTACTTTTTGTTTTAAGTTTAATAGTGCTCACAGTTTCGTGGGAAACTTATGATCAACTGTACATGCTTGAGTTATGTGTTTCACCATGTCATCATGATAACAAGAGGGTGACAGCTTTGTGACAGTGATCCTCCCACACACCCAGAAACCTGAGCATCTGTTGAACCCATTCATTATCATAATGTGAAAGGAAATACTAAGTAGGTTTGTTTCCTCAGCTTCATTACATTAAACTAAGGAAATTAAAATAAAATGTCATGTTTGTAATTTTTTTTTTTTTTTTTTTGGGTGTAGTTTTAAAATAGTTGATAGTTTTTGGTCCACGTTGTTTGTTATCAATTAAATGCTCTCTTCTGTTTGCTCCAGGAGGAAGATTTCATTGGATTTGGGACTACAACAGTTCGTCCACAGAAAACCTCTGGCACTGTTTCACGGCCTTTGTTGCTCAGCCAAGTAAAGTCTACATATGATTCAGACCATTCTCCACAAACAAAGCCTCTTGTAGGAAAAATTATACCTAAGACCTCCAAACCAGCTCTTATTGGGAAAATTGTACCACGGGTTCCTAAAGAAAGCCAGGGTGCAAAAGAGAGCCCGGTAGAAGACCAAGAAATACCTAAGGTGGTAATTAAACTGGAGAGCAAGCAGGAGGCAGTTGCTGCCAAAACTAAACATGCATATGAGCAGGCCTCAGGTAGACAGACCAGTAAAAGATCAGTTGACTTTGTAAGAAAAGCAGGAGAGACGGCTGACTCGGGCAGAACGCAAAACCAAACAGTCACTCCCTCAGTTGGTGGCGCCAAGCAAACTAAACTGGTTAGCCCTCTGATGGGAGTCAAAAGGACTGGAAAAGCTTCCAAGGTCAAAGAACGAGGTGAGGTGTCAGAGGACTCAGACACAGACCAATCTCAGCCACAGAGTTCTGTGAGACAAATGAAGACATTTCGACCTGGGCACACACGGCGCACATCTCAAGCAGTCGCACTATCATTTCCATCCTTTCACAAACGCCAGAGGAAGAAAATATCGAAGGGTATGGGTGCCTCTCCTGAGGCTGGAGCTGAAGCTGGTGCTCAAAGTGGGGAGGAGGCAGCAATGCCCCTTGAGTGTAAAGCTGAAGGGTCCACTGAGAAACGAACACACAAAAGACACCGCAGGTCTTTGTTTGGACACAGGCGAAAGCCAAAATCAACTAATGGGAGTCCAAAACTGAGTCGTAATCGCACTAAGCGAGTTTTTTACACTTATGTGGCAGAGCCTGTTGCAACCACAACAGCACAAGATGGGGAACTGCAAGGTCAGGATACCACTCCAACAGAAGGTGAACCCAGCACATTTACTGAACAGGTCCAACAGAACTTCAGCAAATCCTCGACTCCTGTAATGAGCGCACGGTCCTCCCGTGTAATTAAAGCTCCAAAGAGGTTCCTGGATGAAGAAATGATTTCCTTTCCAAAGGGCTCTTTATCAACATGGCTCAAGAGTCAACAGAAAGAAGATGGAAAACCAAGTGCATCACCTCATGAGACAGGATATGATGGCAACTCACTTCAGTCAGAAAGTGACTCCCTATATGCTTTTGACAGCCCTTCTGCTGTGACAAAGTTCTCATCGAAGCCCAGTCCAGGAACAAGTCACCTCGAGATCTACAAGAACCTCAAAAAACTGACCTTGAAACTGGCAGAGAAAAAGAAAGGCCAGTCTGACTCTCAGGGGAATTATTCAGACCATGACAACAGCCTGACCTCCCATGTTAGGAAAAAGAGGAGGTCGAAGCTTATGATGGAGGAGATGGAGTCTCCCGGTGTTGTGAGGAAGTTAGCTGTGGTGGTGAACACTGATGTGGAAGTACCTTCTCATGAACCGTTTAAAGACATAAAAAATAAAGGTAATTTTTTTTTTTTTTTCTTAAACTGAGTACAAATGGAGTTCTTGAAGCAGCAAACATTTCAGTCTTAATAATTGTTTTGATTTAATTCAGATGTTTGTTATTGTCTAGGTGAAATTTGAAGAAAGACTGGTCTGAAGAGATCATTAAGTTGAAAAAATAAATAAAAAATAAAATTTTGGCTATTCCAAAGAGATTATTGAACATATTGACTCATTATTTTTGTTTCAACATTTATTTAATTTTAGGGTTTTTGATTAGTGGATTTACACTTATTTGTTTGATTGTACACAGCTAATCGGAGTTGATTTATTTATATTGTTTGGTACAGATCAAGCAGAAAACATGACAGGGGACAGTCAGGAGGCTTCAGAAGTCAGTGGACCAAGTCATCGAATTGGTCACAGCGGAGCTAATAAGAGGATGCTCCACCTGCTCAAGAAAGCCAAAGTCCAGCTCATCAAAATTGATCAACAGAAGCAACTCAAGTTGTCACAGGTAAGATTCCAAGATTTTAAATAAACTTTTTGTTGGACTGATTGTCAGATAAAATGAGGTGATTGTGAGAGTAACCATTTTGTATTTTGAACTGGGTCTATACATAACAAGGCATATTTAAATCAATTTTTTCCTTTATTTTGTAAGGTATAGAAGGTATAAATTCAGATTTTGTGACATCTTACATAAAACCTTTGTTTTTTGTTTTTTTTTTTTAACATCTTTGTCTGGACCAAAAGTTGAGCTTCAGAGAATCAAGAGTGCCAGTGAGTGGAAGGAGGAGGAGGACAGTTGGCACATTACCCAAAGATGCTGGTCCTCAGGTAATACTTTCTCTTTATTTATATAGATGTGCATTTTATGTGATTGTAATTACCTTTGTTCAGTGTTACCAGGAGGAGTTTCACTGTAATGCTCTGCATTTGTTTGTATGTGTTGTACTTTCTGCCATTCAGGGGCTGATGTATAGTCTAAAGGTGCAGCTGCTGTATGTCCACATATCCTAATTGATTAAATATCACGTCTGATTTTGTGTGCAGGAGCAGCCCCTGGGTGGTCCAAGGATCAAACATGTCTGTCGGGCAGCAGCAGTGGCTTTGGGGCAGCCCCGTGCTATGGTGCCAGATGATATTCCAAGACTCAGTGCCCTGCCACTGCATGAGAGAGAGGGCATCACCTTCTCTCCTGCAACCGAAGGTATAGCACATTGACAGGGAAGCTTTTAAGCAGAAATAAGGAATTAAATATTTTTTTGACTTCAATGCATTTTGCATTGCACTGTCTGTGTAATGATTTAGAAATTCTGATTGATAAACAGAACTGTCCTTTTGTGATTTTTAGAAAAAATTTACATCTTAAAATTTGTTATCAACCAGTTTTTGCAATGTGGACGTTATTGTACCATTGCTACAATAGCTTCACTGCAAAACTTTGTAAATGACCCATACAGTTGATGAAATGGTGGTAATTTGCATCTGATTTAAACTTAGTTTGCATGGTATTTGGAATGTCAGATCGGTGTCCTTTGTCCTTTGGATCACTCAGTATATACGGGAGCTGACATGATGGAAATGATTGTTGTTGTTTAATGCAATATGTTAATTCACTATTTCACAAATTTTACCATGGAACAATCTGGTTGAAATGCCCAGAAACTGACACATAACACTGCAAAACATCCAGGCAGCCAAAAAGGGTCATTTTACTAAAAGAAATGTGCAGGTTATTACGATTCTTCAAAGCATAGAATTACTTAAAATAGACTTTGGAAGGTATTAAAAAGTCTTGAATGTTCTTTGTGGCTTGCAGTGGACAGTAATGTTAGCTAAAAATGTTTTTGTGTCTGTTCACCGGCTGTTGGGAAACATGGGTTGTCCGATCCAGAAGATGTACCCTCACAGCAACTTGGACTATGTGTAGCATCAACCATTGCAGTAGGAGTTACTATGGTTCATGGCATAAATGATTGTAAAAACAAAATAGTTATTTAAAAAAAAAAAAAAAAATAGACAGACTTGATACTGCATATGACCCGCTCTCAAGTGGGTTAACTATTTTTCAACCAAGGTGTGAATAAACATCATCCAGTTCTGCCATTTTTAGGTTTGGCAAAGCTGCTCTGCTAGTGTATTGTAATGAAAAAGAAATAAAAAAATCTCTGCCTAAGATATTCTTAAAAAGTGGCCTAAAAAGCTCCTGCAGTTATAAACACACACCAAATAAATATTAATTTCTTTTGTAAAACTACAGTTTTGGTTGCTTTTGGCAAACTTAACCTGCTAAGCACAAAAAAACTGCTTTTGTTAGCTCAATGTAGTTGTAACTAAAATATTTTCCAGCAAAAATATCTTTTGTCACACACAGATTAGCCACCGCTGTTGGAAAGCTATACCCAACACTGGTCGAGTGAGCATCACTCAGTATGAGGTGAGGAAGTGCTGTTTGACAAATAGACTCACTGCCCTGTCTCATAATGAACACATTAAAGTGCAATTTGGAAAAATTGATCCTCACATAAGGTTATTCCAGCTACATTATGGCATTATTTAGATTTCTGACGGTGACCACCTCTGAGTATTTATTGGTGCTTTTTGCCAGCTTGCATTAAAATTGTGCCACTGGAGGATGCAAGAGGTTGTCGGTCATTTGACATTGGCCCCTAGCAGTCTTTGATCTAATCTGGTCAGGCAGGGGAATTTCCACCAGCATGGATTTCTCTCAGACACCTGATGTGTTCACTCTCTCAAAGAGTGTCCTCTAGATGTCCAACAACCTGTGGCCATAGAGACCAGGCTTACTTGTTCAACTGAAGACCTTGACATGAGAGTTAACAAGTACATAAGCACGTACAAACACAGCAGTTAAACCCATAATGTCTCACCCCAAGTGGCATCCAAAGATGCCACCCCCACATCACATGCACGTAATGATGCTTGAAATATGTGTTGTCGCTCTCTTACCAATCCTCCCTTTGTCTTACTTGCAGATGTGGCAGATGATGATGATGATGACACCTCTGATCAGGGCAGGGCTCAGTGGGTTGTCTCTCAGGAAAACATCCAGCGGAGGAGGAGGGGGAGGGGAAAGGGCCACAAGTTCAATAAGCGAAAGATATTGAGTCGGTATGCACCTGGGGGAGTCCGTTCCCGCCGCTGTGGAAGCTGCACGGGCTGTTTGGTAGTGGAGGACTGCGCAGCGTGCATCAACTGTCTTGACAAACCCAAATTCGGAGGGCCAAACACCAAGCGACAGTGTTGCATGTGAGTTGAATTAATCTCAAATTCATCGTTTATATTCACAGGACAGTGAATATGCTAATTTTGTCAGCGTTTACAACAAACTATTAATGAAGTTTTTGGAAATCTGTTAAAGACATTGCCAATTCATACAAACCTATTTGAAGCTCTTCATGTAAAAGGTCTTGATGTTTTCCTACTTTGGACAATCAGATGACTGGAAAGTGAAGAATGTCGCAAGAACAAACTGCTATGGCTTATTATGCCACAGTAGTTTAAAGAAGTAGTTTGATTTTTGAATAATTTGATGATCACTTTCATGTCTGTATGGTAACAATGATAAGATTAGCACATCTGCTGTCAGCATACATTCATACTTAGCATATCAGGAAGCAAAATGCTATCAATCTTATCTAACTCAAACAAAAAACATAACAAGCAAGTTTTATATAATGTCAATGAAGAATGTTATTGCTCTGAAGATGAGCAGCATGCATGTTTTAGAATACCAGATTTGAAATCATACACATTTGAACTGACAAAACCTAAATTCACTGCCTAAAATTCTGTTTTAAGTTTTGGGGTAAGTGTTTTGGACATGAAACATGAAAATTACTTTTTATTTCTTTCCAGTAAAACATATTAAAAAATCTACTTAATGAAGGCAAGTTGACTCTTCAAAAACACATTCATAGATGGGTACAAATGAGCTTGGACATATAATTACATTAGACTGTTTCTCCTGCTCCCCAGATATAAAAAGTGTGAACGGATTGAACAAGCAAAGATTGAGCGAATTATCAGACCATTGAAAGGTATGTCTCTTATCAGAACATGATCCAAATCCTGATTTCTTTAATCTCTTACATTTTTTTTTATTTTGGTAAATTTGTCTCAGTTCATTCATGAAATTGACAGGAGTGAAATTGATTTGATTGGATATCATACTATTAGCATCCTTGTTCTCAGTCCAGGCAAGGCGGTTGTCAGGATCCATATCAAGCAGTGACGATGCAAACTGGAGGTCCGGAGGGGCAGGTGAGGGGTCGTCATCGATGGCCCCTGGAGTCAGGAAACAGTCGTTGCGTAATATCACACCACGCTCCTACAGCAGCCTGCTAAAATCTGAATCTGAATCTGAAGAAGAAGGAGAGGAGGGCAAGCATGACAAATCAGTAGCAAAGCCAGATGCTGCTGTTGCAAGCAACCAAGGTAACTGAAGCTATGTCTGTGAGTTAATTTTGCAGACAGTGAGGTGATGTTGGCAGACATTGATTCAAAGGACTTTTTTCTCTGTGAAGGAATTTTAAAATTTGATTTATTAGATAAACAGATGAATTAACATGTCAATAAGCACCTCTTTGCTGTCTTGAGCCTAAATGAAATCCATTTATCCAAAGAGAATTTGGTTGATAGCACCTGGACTTGGTTCCATATCGTAGAAGACATTTCACCTCACATCCACAGAGCTTCCTTAGCTGCCTTCTGACTGGTAAAGCTAGTCTGACTGGCTGGTGATGAAACTCAGATATAGAGCCTCAGAGGAGTCGTTTCCGTCACTATTTAACGTCAACAGCTTGTTAGAGTTCGGATGTAGGGAACGACTGCCATTGGAGGTGTTCATTTCAACTGAGAGTCGTTGGGCCCATTCATGGAAGATCATTGTTTCTGCATGCTAAGCTGGATTCGTATTCTGTATTCGTATTGAAGAGAGCACAAAAGAACTATGAGCCCAATAAAGAAGAAGAGCCAGTCATTTTTGCTCTTTCCCTTTGAGGACAATAATTTCTATTGCATTTTCCTGCGCACCCTGTATCACAAAATAAATGTTGGAGCAGGTGAAGCCTTCTATTCAGTAAAGCACAGGTTCATTTTCGCATGTTAAAATCTTTGATTGTTAACAGACTTCTGAATGGTGTCTTAAATTTGTTTATCTTCTTTTGGAGATCTTCCTCCTGATGATAGCGCGTCAATGCCAGATGACCCTCCCGCTGAGGTGGTTAAGCATCGCCGACTATTCTCTAAAGGAGCTGGGAACAGGCCCAGAATTTACAAGGTAAAAACAACCAGTAGATTTCCCTTCCAGTCTCCACTGTACCACCTAATCAAGCCTGGGTCAGATTGTATTTTTGGAAAGTTGCTTTTGTGTTTATTGCTTAACTGCTACGTTATCTTGTTAACAAATTTAAACAATCTTTGTTTCCTCTAAACGAAATTTGGCACTTCAAAGAAAGTGGTTAGCTGACCGTTTGAATAGTGGTGATTTAGACAACAAACACTTCCAAATAATACTTTACCCAGGTATTTCAATCATTTTCTCAGTTTCACTTTAATCATCTCTATTAAAATGAATGATTCTAATGTCTCTTAATTTTAGCCTTGCTTCTCTTATTTTTCTTTTCCTTTAGTTTCACCTTTATATTTAACATCCTGCATGTACTTAACCTCAACTAGTGTTCATGGTAAAATGCAGTCAGTTTTAAGACCAATTTGGGTTTGAGTTACACACACGCACACACACACACAAACAAACCTGGACTATTCTGACTCTGGTTTTGGTGTGTAAATATATATATATGTATTTTTTTTTTTTTTCCTTCACCATTTGGCAAGTGTTGGCTGTACAGCACTATGCACACATTGATGGAATGTGGACCAAAAGAGAGCACCCGTGGTTAAGAAAAAAATAAATATGTATAGTAATAAATAGTATGTGGGGCCAATTCTGAGGAATCATCGGAATAATCAGAAAATAATCCATATAAAATAATCCATCTCGTACTGTGTCATAATATAAGCAGAGACTCAGCAGCTTCATCTTGCCTTCACTGCCTCTTTGCTTCTGCTGATTAAACTTGGCACGTACATTTGACTTCTTTAAGTCACATGTCAATCTAATCAGCCCCATCATTCATTAATTTTCCCCCTTAACCTTCAAATCTTCAATGCTTGAATTATCCTCTCTTCTTCAGTTTTTCAAAGGAGAATTCCAATGTATGAATGTATGGATTTAAAGACACTGTTTTCAAGTGCTGAATTTAAATTTACCTGCATTTGTTGATTGCAAATTTATAGTGGTTGTTATCATATACAAATATAAAAAAAGAATTTAAACATCAGCTTGCCCCTATGGCGACATCTCATGAAAGACAGATGCACAGATTTCTGTTTCCACGAACCAACAATCCCAAACAACAGCAACAAAGGAAGCCACCACATTGTAACGCCAGCAACAAAGAGGAAGCAATGACCCAAACTTGGTCAATATAGTTTATATTAATGACACAGTAGTTAAACAGGAAACATCCAGCTTTTCCGTGTTTTACCCAAGTTTTAGGTGACCTTCACTTTTGTTAGCCGTAGATTTGTCCACAGTGCTTGCTCATTACAATATAAGTGCGACTTTCTCAGGGAGAAAAACAGAATGTTGACACCAGTGGTTGTGGACAGTGGTGAATGCAAGCACATGCAGAAACCCCTTTTTAAAAATAAAACTATTATTTGCATCAGAAAAGTGGAGTTACTCAGTTCGGGAAAAACAGAATATGTGCACATCTAAATTGGAGTGCCTGCATGAATTAAACCATGCATGCACCTTTGGAAAGGCAGACATGAATACTTGCATGTACATGCTATGATCTTCTGAATACGCTGCTTGAAAAAATTAAGGGAACACTTAAATCATACATTGGAGTCTCCAGACTCTTTCTCGCATGTCACATGTGCTTAGGGTGAATCAGCTCTCATCTGTGAAGGTCCCGCTAAAGGACAGTGGGCCTTCATGCTACCCTCATGGAGAGTTTCTGATGGTTTGGTCGGAAACATCACACCATTAGTCTACTGGAGGTCATGTGTGTAGTGACAAAGACACAGGCAAAGCAGAAAACTAGAGAAGAATCAGTGTTGAGTGATACAGAGAGAGCAACTGCCTGTGGCTTACCCATGCAAAAGTATTCCCTTGCGGTTGTGTCTCTGCTTCGCCACTGTACCACTTGTCACTTTCATTTGCCACATCGCAAGTGAAATTGACATCCCTTATATTTAATTTACTCTGTGTTACTCTGTGGTGATTCAGTGTTTCTTTAATTTTTTTTGAGCAGTGTATATTGTGCATTTGTCAATTTCAGTGGTTTTTAATGTCCTCTAGAGATGTGGGTATCAGTTCGTACATAAAGGTAATACACATTTGTATATTACCTACAAAAAAGGCATTTTTTAACGCAAATAAATGTGTGTAACAGCAGCACATTGCAAAGTATAAACAACACTGTGCATTTTGCCATGAAACTGACTTTCTATATTTTTCTCTTCAAAATTATTAACTAGTTCTTAATTTTATGTTGTCATAATCTAGTAGTTGTTGAACTGAAGATAAAAATACTTTGACAATAACACCTCTCTGTGTATGTCTACGGACTGTATTTTCTAAGTTCTGCTTTATCTTTTCTGACTTAATATATGCCTTGCTAACACAATTTTCTGCAAGTTTAGTCCCCCCCCCACCACCCTTCTGTCACTTTGGCTGCTGTCGTTCGCCGCCTCTGCATGCCACTGGTATTAGTGTCACTGTGGAACCTGTCTTGCTGGTTGGCTTAGGCAGTCCCCTCCTTCACAGGAACAGGAGAATACGGAAGAGACGGAGCCAAGAGAGTCTTTTCCCGAATCCAGTCCGCCCAGATGCCAAATGCCGAAGCTGCGGCAGCAGCTCCAAATACGCTTACATCGCCTGCCTGATTTTATCCTGCAGTCTGCTCTGACACAGCAGTTGCAGTATCTGGATCAGTGGCATTCAAAATTGTCCCAGCCTGTACCACAAGCCGCTATTTTGCATTCAACTCACCCTACTACCCCTTCTCCTCCAAAATTGTCCCAGCATGTAAGACAAACTATTTCACAATCATCACACTACACTACACCTTCTCCAGAATTGTCTCAGTCAGTTACACAGACCACTATTTCACATTCATCACTCTCCACAGCACCATCTCCTCCCCAAGCATCTCAGCCATTAACACATTTTACCTCACCGATTTCCTTACATCACACAAACAACTGTCTACAGAAATCTCTGCTGTTGCGTTTGCACCGTCTTCCCCAGTCTGTGGTGCAGTCAGCCCTCAATATGCACAAATGCATATTATCATCATCTCAGCAATACCCCCCGTCGATGCTGCACTCAACTCTGAAAGACATTTCGTCCAAGTTATGTTTTCAGGGACCTCCAGAGTCTGAGGTGCAGCACCCAGATGTTTTGACTGAAGCATGCAGTGCTAACAAAAATAAAACTGTGAAAGTGCCACCTCAGACTCGTCATCCAGAAACAGAGTTACAGGAGGGCAAACAAGAGGAGCAGAAGGACAAACAAGCGCATCGGTCTGAAGAGGAGCTGGCAGAGGACCGTTCTGTAAAAGAGACAGTGTTGAAAAGCTGTCTAACAACTGACCCACACTATGTGCTTCATTCCCAGAATCCTGCAGAGTATACATCAGGGAACACCCTGGCGGGGTTAACTAATGGAGTTCCCCAAAAGGGTCTGTTGCAGAACAAGTACAAGATTCGTGTGGACTTCAAGGTGGGTTTGGCGCTAGTGCTGTGTGCATTTGTATTTTCACTCGGGTGTATGTGAAATTGGCTTATTTTCAGAACTTCCCATTGTTCCTAAAGAAAATGTGGAGAGCATGGATTTCATTATAGAATATAAAAAAGCACAGCTTTATCTAGGAATCAGTATTGGCCATTGCCAGACAAGAACACACTCTACATTATATGGAACTCTGCTAAAATTGTCAAAGGTTTGGGGCAACAGTGAGCCTGCACACCATTAACAGGAAGCTACAAGATCCTTGTCAACACCATTTCGGTTCAGGCCAGAACCATTTGCTGCACATCGCCCTCCCGATTTCCTGTCACTCTTCAAGCTGTCCTATCCAATAAAGCCATAAAGGACAATACAGCAAAGTTTTTCCATATTTGTAAATTAAATGACAAAGTTTGTGCACCATTACAAGATGATAAAATGATAACGCCTTTTAACTCCCTTGTGTACCAGGAGGACTGTGCTGTTCAGAATGTATGGCTAATGGGTGGCCTTAGTGTCCTCACATCTGTCCCTACCACACCACAACCTGTCTGTCTGCTCTGTGCCAGTAAAGGACGACATGAGGTAATTCATTTCCTTACAAAACCTTAAATAGTCTTTACAATTACTGAAAATGCTAATGGCAATAAGCATGTTAACCAGAAGTGTTGTAGAACTCATTACCTGTTTCAATGTTTTTTGAAAATTTCAATAATGGAGTCATTGTTTGGGTGCATTTGTAATGTATCTAATCATTTTTGGTGCACTGCATTGCAAGTAATCTTGTGTCTCTCCACAGATGATATTCTGTCAGATCTGCTGTGAGCCTTTCCATAGTTTCTGCCTCCTGCCAGAGGAGCGCCCAAAGGAGGAGAACAAGGAGAACTGGTGCTGCAGGCGCTGCAAATTCTGCCATGTGTGTGGACGTAGAAGCAAGAGCACAAAGGTACACAACCCAGTAACAAAAACATTTTGGTAGAAGCAAAAATAAAAGAAAAGCTACTAAAACAGCAGGGAAAACGAAAAGCTGACATATAATAAAGATGTTAACGCCACTACTGTCATCATCTCTCATATGAATGTGCCATTTGTTGTGATATTTTTCTCCTTTAGCCTGTGCTGCAGTGTAGACGATGCCATACCTCCTACCATCCTTCGTGCTTGGGACCAACATACCCTAAACCTATGAACTGCAGCATTCCCTGGGTATTTGCTTTTATGACATTCAAAATGTCTTCTTGTGTGATTTTTTTTTTTTTTTAAGAACACCAAGAGAAAATGTGGAAATTTTATGCAAGGTTATTATTTTATCCACCTGTGATAACAGCATAAAATAAGATACAACACAAAGTAACAAGTAACTGTGATCACTGAGGATTCGTAAAGTTTTGTTTAAGAAAAATCTACCCTGCATTTCATATTTGTGCTCCTCTTGACTTTGTGTTTATGTAGGTGTGCATGACATGCATTCGGTGTAAAAATTGCGGTGTGACTCCTGGGAAGACCTGGGACTTAGCCTGGAACCATGAGCAGGATCTCTGTCTTGACTGTACCTCTCTCCATGAAAAAGGTGAAGGTGTTTCTTCAAGGCTTTGCACCCTTGTATTTAAAGTGCTCAGTAAAAGCACGGTTCATTGGTTGTCAACCCTCCTTACATACACTAAGAAATAATGATGTGACTAATATTTTATCTGTATTTGCATCAGGTAATTTCTGCACTGTCTGCCACAAGTGCTATGATGACAAAAACCAACGCACCGAGATGATTCGTTGTTCGAAGTGCAGCCACTGGATTCATTACAAATGTGAAGGACTTTCAGGTGAGTTTTCAATCAAGATCACATTAATTGACAGCTTTAGTGTTTATAAGATTAAAAGATTGGTTTTTATCTTATTAGTATTTGGAAGAATTTGATAACTGATATCAAAATAAATTATCTATTTCTTCATAAATTAGGCAGAACTGAGAACTAAATGTGTCTAAGAAAGCATTTAAGACTATTTCTAAATGTTGAATTTGCACAGATAGGAATTTGTAAATATTGGTGTCATTTAAAATTGGATGATTGGTAGTTTTTACATTTTTTACTTTTACTAAATTAGTTTTTGGCATCATTGCAGAGGAACTATTTGGGTTAATGTCAAGCCAGCCCAAGGAGATGAATTTCATCTGTTCACCCTGCAACCAACGCAAAACTGAGCACAGCAGCTTGAAGAAGGAGCTGCAGAGCAGACTGATAGCTGGTTTGGAGGAGGTGCTCATCAACCTCCTCTCCAATGACACCACAAAGCATCTCCACATCTGTAAAGTGGTAAGAGCTATGCAGATCATTGACCTGACAGTTCTTTATCAAAGAAATATAAGGGGCTTAGAAAGTTGTGATCTTTTTTTATATCTATATTTTTATTTTATTTCAAATTGAGTATTTTTTGTCTTAGTGTCAAGAAACAACTGACTCAAGGTTTGTAAGAGAACATCAACCAGTCTGTGATCTGCAAGTGATGGAGAAGAAGTTCAAAAAGGGCAGTTACACCTCAATAGTGAGTACATTCATCATTATAACCTGCTAATCATGGCAATCAGTCACATTTAGCGTAATGACAATATTGAAAGTAGTAATGAAATCAGTTATTTCAGGAAAAGTGTTAAGAAGAATTGCCGGCTTTTGGTTGAACTCTTTCACCCCTCCCCACTTCTTGCTCACCCAGAAAACGTTTCATGCTGATGTCATGTCTGTGATGAGAAAATGGCTGAAGGAGGAGGAGCTTCTCCCTGAAGATCAGAGACCAACCAATCAGGCCAGGGTACACTATATCAAAGTAAGTGCTCCCACAGCTTAGTGTATTTTTAAAGAACCACTTTCATCGACTTCCTGTGGAAGTCTTGTTTTTCCCTCTATTTCATTTTGAGTGGCCATTTCCTCTGTTTTGATGGGCTTGAATATGGGCTCGCTAGATGGAAGTCTATAAAAAGACTAAAATGTTTCCAAAATGTCCAAGAATAGACACTGCCCTTCACCACAATTTAACCTTGATTGGCATTTGACCTTGAACGCTGTGTTTCTGACAGTTGGTGGAGCGAGTTTTCGCTTGGTTTCCTGCACACATCGTGAGAAAGTGGAGCTCATTCTCTGAAGAGTTCCCAAGGTAAATCAATTATCCAGAAGTCTAAATTAAATATTGCTCTACAGATTCACATCATTATATACTGTGCATATTTGAGAACATAGATGAAGCTTTAGGTGAGTGGTCAGTCCAATCGTCATTGTAAATGATTTGGAAAATAAATGAGGACTGAGGACATAAGTGCCTTAAAAGTTTTCTCTGGTCCTCTCCTTTGTTTGACTGTTCATATCTTCGCTCTGTAGTGCCATGCTCCCTGAGGCTGTCCTCCCACCATCTAAAGAGCACAGCTATGCACAATGGCTAGAGAGGACATACCAGCCGAAGGAGTTCAGAGGTCCACATGAGGGGAAAATGGACTGTCTGCTATCGTCACTCACTATACATCACCCTGGTAAATCGCACAGCCTGTCTCTGCATTCATATGGTATAAGACTACAACAGCCTGTTTTGTATCATATAGGCCTATGGTTGTAAGTCCAAAATACATACAAATACGTACAAAATATAAACATTTAGTCCTTCACATTCACAGGTGGAAAAAAGGACATGGAAACTACTAGGAGGGAGGATATCAGGCAGTGTGCACTGTGCCAACAATATGGAGACTCTGCTCCCAGTGTGAGGATGCACTTCCTTTTCCTTTGTTATCTACAAATGCCTACTACCTGCTGTGTATCAAGATACATGAGTTTGTATGTTTACTCTGATAGGATGCAGGACGGCTGTTGTATTTGGGACAGAATGAATGGGCCCACGTGAATTGCTGCCTCTGGTCTGCAGAAGTGTATGAGGATAACAGTGCGCTTTTGCAAGTGCACAGTGCTGTCTCTAGAGGGCGTCACCTGGTAAGAGTTTGTCAGTAAAAAAAAAAAGAAAGAAAGAAAAAAGCAGATTATTTTTGTTTTGTCTTAGTTTTGCTTGTTTGCATGTTTTCCTCGTGCCTGCACAAGTTTCCTACGGGTACACTGGTTTCCTCCCATCATCCAAAGACGTGTGTTTAGGTTAATTGGTGACTCTAAATTGTCTGTAGGTCTGAATATGAGTGGTTGTTAGTTGCTGTCTGTCTCTGTGATGGACTGGCGACCTGTCCAGGGTGTACCCCGCCCTTGCCCACTGTGAGCTGGAATCAGCTCCAGCACTCCCCATGACCTAGAAACGGATAAGCAGTAGAAGAATGAATGAAAAAAATGTATTATTTCTCTGTAGCTCTGTAGATCAAGTGCTTTCATGAGTTGAGTAACTGTGGCAAAATTGTGTGAGAAGGATGAGAATAGAAATTACTGCAAATTAACAATGTTTTGTTTTACTCCTTCATTCTCTAGCGTTGTGATCGCTGTGGTCAGTCAGGAGCCACAGTTGGTTGCTGTCTTGCCACCTGCCAGAGTAATTTCCACTTCATGTGCGCTCGCACCCAGAACTGTGTGTTTCAGCAGGACAGGAAGATGTACTGCTTCAAACACAGGGATCTTGTCAGTGCGAAGGTATTGGCAGACTTGTGGTTTATATATATGACCTTGGAGAGTATTTGATTTTCATTCAAATACACCTTACATCTGCCGACTTAGATCTCACCAGTGCATTTTTTTTTTTTCAGGTGGTGTCTGGGAGAGGGTTTGAAGTCCCTCGACGGGTTTACGTGGACTTTGAGGGCATCAGCTTCAGGAGAAAGTTCCTCACAGGACTTGAGCCAGAATCCATAAACATGACCATAGGTAAGGAAATCTAGATCTTATTGTTTTAATACTCAAAATACTCAAAATACTATCTTAAACAGACCCCATGTATATCAGACGGTCTTCATTTAGACTTAATGTTTCTTTTCTCCGTTTTCCAGGCTCTCTGCAGATTCAGAAACTTGGTGTGTTGTCAGAGCTGTCATCTAATGGGAGGATGCTTTATCCTGTTGGTTATCAGTAAGTAGTAATTCAAGATTGATTAAAAAAAATCTTTAATCAATCTTTTTTTGATCGTTTGATTATACAAAATGTGCCAAGCAGGATTTTGACAAGTTGTGTACAATCAACACTTATAGTGTTTGAGTTTGTTATCTTTTTTAAAAATGTAGTGAATGTCTTGTACTTTCTCATTCAGTGTGTGTAAAAATGTGAAATTCTTTGTAGGACAACATTCATAACACTTGAAGGTGTTCACTGCTGATGTCTATAGTATCGTTTTCAGAATGATTTTAAATATCATCCTCTTGCTGTACACATTCTTATTCTTTGTATCTCTAGATGTTCTCGGCTGTACTGGAGCACTGTGGACCCCCGCAGGCGCTGCAAGTACACCTGTAAAGTAACAGAAGTGACCACACCTCTCCCTGGTGAAGAGCACGATCCAAGATGGGACCAAGAAGAGAATCATACAATAGTCCACAGTCCCAAACACCACAGAGGTGAGCTGATTCTTGCAGATCCGTCCGTTGTGGAGCCAATTTTAAAGACAATGAAGCAGATGTTTCGTGGCAGTAATGCAAAGCAAAGGCTGACAGAAGCTAAAATGGATTGTAAATCCTGGGGAAAATACAGCATGTTGCTACAATTCCAGCCATTTTTGATTATTACTATTTGTTTGAGCAGCTTTGCATTATTTTGTCATGTAATGCAACACTTTTTTTCTGCTTTGGCAGATATGGAGTCCCCTGATCGTTTAAGCTCCTCATCTAGCCCAATGAATTCCACTACCCCATCGCCAAACTCTAAACTACACAGCACACCTGGATCCAAAAGTTCTGGGTACACACAAACCAGGAGACCAGCAGGAGGATCATTTCGACCTCTCCCCTCTCCAGGTAAATTATTCAGTATGAAATTTTACCGCATGATCTACTTGTTTGGACAACCGAACTTTTCAAAGGCATTTGAATCTGAGTTTTTAGCATTTTATGTTGTATTATGTTGAAGTGTATTTGTGAAGTAGACCTCACAAATCCTATGCTGTTTGATGCTCTCAGGGTCTGCTCCCCCCAAATCACATCACATTCTGACATTGAGGGACCTGGAGGACACCCGCCGGCCTCGCAGGCTGTCAACCAGAAGCCGCTGCAGTTCAGACAGCGACCCATCTGCACCAATGACCCTCCGTTCCGGTGGCACTGTTCACTCCAGATGTGCCTTGTTTAGTTCCCCCCCAAGATCATCAAGCTTTGGACCAAATTCACCTCCTCTATCACGGCAAAATTCAACATCTCCAGTCTGGAGCTCCCCACCTAGGTCCAACTCCAGTATTTCAGCAGGGCTTTCACCACGCCAAGGAGTGATCACTCACTCCCCCAAAGGGAGACAGAACTTTAAAATCACAACTCCAGTTTCTGCCGAGGTACCCCAAGACTTCCTGGCATCCTCGGAGGCAGAAGATGCAGCTGTAGCCACAACCAATGGGATCTCGCTTGCCCCTGATAACTTGGAGGAGGAAGTTGCCCACCTGATGTCCCAGGAGCTGCCTTACACCGTTTTTGACACTGACACGGAGGTGGCAGTGGCTTCTATGCTGAACGCAAAGCTCGACTTTGATGAGTCTCTGCTCACTGAGAATGTGGTACTACACTGTGGACCACAAGGTGGAAGAGGAGAAGTGGAAGGTGTAGTGCAGGATGTGGAAATGCAGGAACACAATCAGGAGAATGACTCTGAGGATGAAGACTCGAGCCATTACTTTAAATTTTCTCGCACAGTGGTATGTGACGCAGCTAGTGGCTCCGACACCTCCAGTCAGCTCCCATCAGCACAGTCTATCTCACAGTTAGATGGGGCAGACAGTGGGTCAGAGAGCGATGAAAGCGAAGTGGGTAGTGATGAACCTCATGGTGCTAAAATTCACAATCACAATACTCCCACTAAACAGCTAACAGTTGCTCTTAAGAGGCTGGAGTCAATATATACAGCGTCACAGTCAGCAGATCAACAAGCAACAACTGAGCCAGAGTTTCAAGAAAATGATCCACCAGCTACCCTTCTTGAATCAGGTTACACACACAATGACATTTCAGTTCATGAAGAAGAGGTTCAGATGAGCTCTGAAACACCAGCATCTGAAAACAATGTGATCTCCGATTCAGCTACAGACCATTCAGTTTCTGCTAAAGATAGCACTGTATTGTACCAAATTAACAATGAAGATAAGGAAGACAGTGCCTCATCAGCTGATTCATTTGATGGATTTAAGGATGACTTGAATGACCCAGATTACTCACCAGAACCTAAAACCAAAAAATCTCCCACTGCACCGATGAAACCCATTGGGATTAAGGCAAAACGTCCCATTCCAAACCTCAAGCGCTTGTCACCAAAACCGTATCTTCAGCAGCAGAATAAACTCAAGCTTTTGCTGCCTTCTTCATCCAAACAAACTGTGAATAATGTGTCTGCTGCCAGTTTTTGTACTGTCCCACGCCCAGTCACATCCCCCATTGTGATCAATGGCTTAAACACTACACTACCCGTTCAACCTGGAGTGAAACAGAACAGAGCCATCGCCATCCGCTTGGACAACGCCAGGCAAGGGAGTCGGCAGCAGGTGGTGCCTCCGGATCAGGCTGCAGCTGCTGACTCAACCCCGTCCGTGGCTCCTACTCCTCAAGTCCTTCTTGTCAATCGTCAAGGTCAGATTCTTATCAAAAACCCAAGGTCAAACACTTACCAGTCACTCAATACAAACTCTCCCACCTACAGTAGAATAAGCCAGATAGCCAGGATTCTCCACAGCAGTGGTAACACCTTGCAGCGATCTGTCCCTCGTGTCATCATAAAGTCTCGTTCCAGCCCTTCTGCCACAAACTCCACTCCTGCCAGTAACCACGCAACAACAACAGAGAGGAAAATAATTCTCAGAGTGCTGCCTATGAAAAACAGCAGTATGTCTACAGCTTCTACAGCTTCTACAGCTCCTAGTAGTGTACAGAGCACGACCGAATCTGGTCTGTCTAACATCGAAGAAAGCACAGCTCAAGCTATTATTGACAGAGCAATGGCCACGCACCGTGTCACACAAAGGACAAAACCCATCATCCTCGGTAGCCCTTGTCAGCCACAGGCCAGACAACAAGAAAAGTCCCAGCATCAGGAGACAGAGGACTCGCAGCAGTCCCCAGTGCCACAATCGGCTTCGCCTAGCACTTTAGCAAATCAATCGGCTTTTAACTCTCAACGAACACCCGCCTCGTCACGACATCAGGTGAGAGTCAAGAGAGTGTCTTCAGTGTCTGAAAGGCCCTCGAGGAAGAAATCCAAGATGGACTTCTTGACAGATCCTTCAAATGAGGTGGATGAAGTTAATGAAGCCAGGTAAAGAATTATTCTTTTTTTTTTACTGGCAACATAAAACATATTAAGATAAAAACAACTTAAGTTTGTACTGGTCTAACAGTTCATTCAGGATGAATATATTCAATTCAAATGACATATATTAACCCAACTACCAGCTTAAAGACTTACATAGTCTTGAGCGGTCAAAAAATGGAGAAATCTGAAATACATTGTCTTTGTTTTCATGCAGCAGATCAAGTGGTGTGAGGATGAAAGCGCCAACAATGAAGGAAGTTCTTAATCTGGACCAGGAGAATGTTCCTGGGCCTGAGACATTGAGGATTACTGCTCCACCACTACCGACACCCTCCAGGTTTGTTTATCTGTGAAGTAGCTTCATTTAGAGACTTATTACTGTTACTAGCAGAGAATGGTTAGTTTACATTTGCAACTTTGTAAGCGCTATTAAAATATATATTCTGTACAAATAACATTATAAAATAACAAATAACATCAACATTATTGCTGTTTTGGAAATGCACAACATTTAAAGTGGTATGAGAAGCACCTGTCAATTTTGTAATAATATACATTTTTTATGGTATTATTTGTTTGTCCTTTCCACTCAAGTAGATCTCAAGTAGAGAGTCCACCTACGTCTGCACAAACTGAAAGTCACAGTCTGAGTAAAACACACATGTGGGTCAGTGCTCGCCATGGAGATCTCTGTGAATGGGGCCCTTATTCAGGTTGGTGACTGAACATTAAACATTTGCATATTTAATGCTTCATCATTCACTTGTTCAGAGGCTTATGCTGTTGTACTCTGATGTTTCAAGATGATATGATATTGTTAAATTTTTATTTTTTATTTTTTTTTTTTTAACAATTTCCTAATACAGTCTAATTATGCTGAATTATTTAACTTTATTCACTGCTGTTCAGTACATTTCATTCACATCAGTGTCTTGCAATAATTCTACAGGGTTCAGCTCAGAAGAAGATGCACCTGCCCCTAGATACAGAAAGAGGACATACATGAACCAGCCACATCTACGCTTTGAAATCACCAGTGAAGACGGCTTTAGTGTTAAAGCTAACAGCATAGAGGGTAACATTCGGCTTATTTATGTTTTCTTGTGTGCATTCTCTTGGTATTTTTGAAAGGCTTTATTTTCGTGAATATCATGGATGTCCAATTCCATTTGTGTACATGATTACATTCTTGCAAATGCATAAATCCTTTAAACATCCCATGTCATGCTCAGAATATGTTAAACATGCAGAGGCTTTGCCAGCCTGGGAAACTAGAATCATCTTTTGAGTGTTTTGTGTTTGAGTCAGTCAGAAATCAGTCCTGTGTACATGCGGAACTACAGATGTCACTCACTGTCCTCCACCAGTTGCCTGGCGTGCCGTGATTGACGGTGTCCTTGAAGCTCGAGCAGCTTTCCACCTGAAGCAGCTGCCCCTTGGTGGAATGACTGGGCCGCGGGTGCTCGGAGTTGTCCATGATGCTGTCATCTTCTTGCTGGAGCAATTGCAGGGGGCTGCAAACTGCAAACAACACCGTTTCCGCTTCCACCGCTGTGATGACATAGAAGAAGAGCTTCCCCTCAACCCGAGTGGCTGCGCCCGCACAGAAGTCTACACACGGTACCAACACAACCTCCATTTCCTTCTGTTAAAACAGTTTTCACAAGCTTGTAAATGGTTAATAATAATGGTTTATTAATTTCTCACTATTTCTTTTCTATGATTTAAACATATTTTTATCTGATCTGAACATATTTAATTCATTTTTTTTCTGTCCTCTCTTCATGACTAGGAAAGCAACTTTTGATATGTTCAACTTCCTGGCATCACAGCACAGAGAGCCCCCTGACATAATGGGCCCCTTTGATGAAGAGGAGGATGAATTCCCGTTGAAATCTTCAAGGTTCAAGGAATATGCAATCTACCGTATTCCACACTGAAAACAGGATAAGGCAGCCAATATTGACACCACCTTTTCTGCTTTTCTTGCAGGCGAGCCACCAGCAGTGAGCTTCCCATGGCTATGAGATTCAGGCACCTGGAAAAACTCTCTAAAGAAGCCGTAGGAGTTTACAGGTAAAGGCAAACAAATGCCCCCTCCTCCAAAAAAAGCCTAACCCTAACTCTAGGATAAAGTGCATATGCAAAACTCAAATAAATTTCCTATCCTGATTCTTTCAGATCCCAAATTCATGGGCGTGGACTTTTCTGTAAGAGAAACATCGAGGCTGGGGAAATGGTGATAGAGTACGCGGGCACTGTCATTCGCTCTGTTTTGACCGATAAACGGGAGAAATATTATGACAGCAAGGTTGGTAAACAATGTACGCTCTGTTGTTTTTAGAAATCATCATGCTATCAGCCAGGCCTTGTGCCTGAATTCTGCTGGCAGTGGTTGATGCAGTGTCAGTCTGTTGTACAAAAGGCTATAGTTGTATCTCTAACAAGGTTTTTTATTAAAGCAAAAACCTCTGGAGATTAGCTCTGTGAGTTAAATGACACATGAATTCCTGACTGTCTGCATCTGCTTTTATGAGCCAAGCATTGGTTCACTGCTGTTCCAAAGGGGAAATACACACGACATTGACTGCTTATTTTGCTGACATGTTGGCATGGTTAGTTCTTATTTCCATGAGAAGGAAGACTTTAATCTACTGTCGCCCTCCTGAAGCTCTGTGCCTTTTGGAGAGTTCTATTAAACTGTGAATATATAACTGAAGGAAATTAAAAAAGTAGCTTTGAGGGGAAAAAAAACAAACTACTTCACAATTGTTGTTGAGCAAACAGATTGTCAGTCTGTTGTCTAATTGCTCTCCATCAGGGCATTGGCTGCTACATGTTCCGCATCGACGACTTTGACGTGGTGGATGCCACGATGCAAGGCAACGCGGCTCGGTTCATCAACCACTCGTGTGAGCCAAACTGCTACTCGCGCGTCATCAATGTGGACGGCCGCAAGCACATTGTCATCTTCGCCCTGAGGAAGATCTACCGGGGAGAAGAGCTCACCTACGACTACAAGTTCCCCATCGAGGATGAGGACAACAAGCTGCACTGCAACTGTGGGACGAGACGCTGTCGTCGCTTCCTGAATTAGTACAGCATCACGCACACATACCATATACCAATAGCCATTTTTAAGGAGGTGGACTTTGATGAGGAAATGAAGAAGGCTGCTGTGATGCAGCCACAGTAATGAGGTTGCTGATGCACGCAAAAAAGGATCTTCATTGGAAGCTTAATATCCAAACTGGGCAAGGGTAGAATGCATCTGTTTCTTTTTTTGTCCTCTGAAGTGATGCTAACAGTCACAAAAACCAGACTAGAGCCATATGTCAACACTCGGGATGAAGACTATTTATACAGCTTCAGACTTCTGCATTCATCAATAGGTCTCTGCTGGAACCAGGACTATACCACAGGGAGGTGATTGCCACCAGCTACAAACGGTGCAAACTAAAATAAACTGATAGTAGTTATTATAGTTTAAAGAGGGATTTGTTGTTACCCTGGTGTCTTTGTAAATAAGAGGTCTCAGAGAAGGATGAGAAGAATTAATTTCATTCAACACCTTACATTGATAGAAGAACTCCCCCTGCCAGCACCGGTGTTGCAGTTAATGGGACAAATTTCCTTTCAGAACAACATAAGCACGTTTAAAGCACCTTGTGTTCATTGTAGTGCAGCTATGTTTTAATGTCACACTCAATATCACAGGGACTCTGTTTTAGGTGCTGGTGACATTTACAATAAAAGGTAGTTTTAATATAGTCACCCAAACCTCTCCCCTCATTCAGTCAGTTGAAACGTCTTGTTTTTATTTGTAACAGCAGACAAGCTGTGACCTAACTGCTTTTATGTCACTATTACAGTCTGTTCTTTATTTGTTCATTTGTGCTGTTTGCGAATTTTAAGGTCTCTTGAGGGAGTTTTTGAATATAGTGATCTTGCTCTGCTCAGTCCCTTATAAATCTTTTTGTATTTTTGTATATTTGAACAATAAATGTATATTCAACACACTGATGGAAATAAATGTGTTTGGGCTTTTAACTTTCTGTTTATAAGTGAAGGCGCTTTCATAGAACTGAAGTTATTGCTGAGTAATCCCAAACTGATCTTTTTTCCCTTTCTGAGGCAGTTTTGCATCCTCTTTCCTTTCTGCTTTGGTCTATCACTGGTGTACTACCTCAAAGGTGTTATGAAGAAAGATTCAGTTTAATTACACACAGCGAAGTGAAGAAACTCATTGAAGATCCTCATTGTTCCATCTTTATGGTATGATAATAACCAAGATTAATATAAGTAGACAATGACTTGCTATTATGCCTGCGACTATTATGCAAGCAGAGGTGGACACCGTTTCTTTTTTTTTTTTTTTTTGTACAACTCATAGATATAGATCTCCCAAACTCCCAAAAGGCTGAGTGATCTGGATGTATGTTTGTTGTTTTTTTTTTTTTTGTTTGTTTTTTAGGATAAATAACTGAATTTAACATACAAAGCTACATTACCAGTTCACAATGAATCGAGACCTGTTTATAGCTGTATAAAGGATTTCTAAACCTGTTAAATATTTTTTTATATGCAACTTTTTTTGATTTGTTTAATAAAAAATTCAACTGTTGGGTACATATTAAATGAATTCACTTTTTTTTATTCCTATGAAAACATCTACAAATGCACCCTCCTAATGTATATACATCAGTGTGTACATTTTACTAATCATAGATGATTACAAATATGTCAAAACAATAACATTTGATCATAAAAAAACTTTTTTTTGATAAATACAGTCAGACTTTCATGGACATGGGAAAAATTCAAGACCTTTTGAATAGAATTATATTCAGAGGGAAAAATATGTAATCAAATTTAATATAATATTATTATTTTATAATGCATATACACAAATGGTTTGTACCTACTTTTGACCTTGACCCTGCAAACTGATCAGCTATCAGGACAAATAAACACACTGTAGGAAATACAGCATTTGTTATATCACAATTTTTGTTTGAGTCTTCAAGCTGATCCTCAGGAATATATATGATTTTGATGTCAAGCTCCTCATTTGCCTCTTGGCTTAAGCAAAGATAATCGCCGCTGAAATTACATAATTATTGGTTGCATAACTGCCAGATGAAAAACACTGCAATGAGAAAGTCTGTTTGTGACCGGGTGGTTTTTATCCCAAGGTCTCGGTGCTGCTTTCAGCCATACGGATCTTTCCCACAACAGTTTTCCCTTTTACCTTCATGATCAGGAGCTAGCCAGCAATGCAAAGCTGAGAACACATGTATATAAGGAGTTGCTGCATGGGCTTGCTCTCCCATTCACTGACGGTCACCATGAAGGCCCTGGTGTTCCTGGCTTTGCTTGGAGCAGCATGTAACCAATTTTATCCCTGCCTTGTGTTTTAAATTCATTTAAAACTTGTTTTATTACTATCAAAGTTTATTCATGTAAACCTGGGTTTTAGGATTGTTTTTCCATTTCTCATACTATACATACTGTTTCAGTTGCTGCAGCTGAAGATGACAAGATTGTTGGAGGGTATGAGTGTCCCAGACACTCTGTTCCCTACCAGGTGTCTCTGAACGCTGGATACCACTTCTGCGGTGGATCTCTCATCTCCAGCCAGTGGGTGGTGTCTGCTGCTCATTGCTACAAGTCGTAAGTACAGAAAATCGCATTCAGCATTACCTTTTGGAATTTCCTGAGGAAACTGTCTGAAACATACAGTACATTAAAGGCGACATCCAGATGTCTTTAGGGCATACAAACATTCCGTTACATTTGATAGGTTAAACTACTTTGATGAAAATTCCTCTCAGTGAGTGTCCTCATCATGTGCTGTATGACTTCTTCTCTAGTTGTGATGCATGATGACGTTTGAAAGATGAAGTTTGCAGAGTGAAAATTTCCCTCATTATTAAATAAAAATCCATCAAACTCTAAACACACAGACTATTTTATAGGAAGCCAATTAATAAGGAAAAAACTCACCTTTGTTCAGTCATCATGAGGGAAAATACTCTGACTACTGTTCAAAAATGTTTCATGTCTTAAGTTAAATAAAGTTCAAAATTATACAGAGATCACTGATAAGAAAACTCTTATTTAATTTCCAGTCGTATCCAGGTCCGTCTTGGTGAGCACAACATTGCTGTGAATGAGGGCACTGAGCAGTGGATTGATGGTGCCAAGATGATTAAGCACCCCCGCTACAACAGCTACAACCTGGATAATGACATCATGCTGATCAAGCTGAGCCGCCCCGCCACCCTTAACAGCTATGTCCAGACCGTGGCCCTGCCCTCTCGCTGCCCCGTGGCTGATGAAAACTGCATGGTGTCCGGATGGGGCAACATGTCTGCCAACGGCAGTAAGTTTAGTCCAAAATCTAAGACACAAAGTGTGGCCAAAATTGATGTTATAGGGTGAGTCATGCCGTACTGAGGTAAAGAATGAAAGATGAAAAAACCCAAATGAGTCAAATCAATTAATCAGCTGATCATAACTTTACTCATATAATGTCTTATAGCAGCCACTTGATTTGACTAAAAGCGATGCCCAATGCCCAAGTCTTGCCCTTCTGCTCTTCAGACAGCTTCCCTGACAGACTGCAGTGCCTGCGGCAGCCCATCATAGATGACAGGATCTGCAGGAACGCCTACCCCCATCTCTTCACAGAGAACATGCTTTGCTCTGGATTCATGCACGGAGGCGCCAGCAGCTGCCAAGTGAGTTGGACCAAACCAGTCAGGTGGTACATTGAGGTGCATCACCTTCACGCGGTGTCAATGGTTTGTGACTCAGTGACGGAGTACTGAGCATGCATGAGTGCACAGTATATTTAATATTTCACTGAGTATTTTTTCCTAACGGAAATGCTAATTATTTCATAATATCTGCTATGATCTAGTGTAGAAATCTCTCTAATTCAATCCAAAACCAGGTGTATAATGTGCAAGCCTTTGTGTTGGTGCAGTCTGTGCAGAAGCAGGAAGATGAGTATCAGTTCAATCAATCCGGTTCAATTCACGTGTGTGTGGGAATGAGTCGTTTCCACTTCAGCACAGTTTTGAGGTGAGGTGTGTGTGTGTTTTTTAGTAGGGGCGAAAAAGAGAGAGGAAGATCGAAAGGTTAGAAAGGGTATAAGTGTGGGAGAGAGCCAGGAGAGTGTGGGTTGGGTGAAAGGACAACCCAGAGAGTGAGTATCAGCAAAGACCGGACCAGCACAGGTCCCTTTGCTCCAGGGTTTCACTTCCTCTTTCAGGGGTCCTGGTTTCACACACTTCCCTTTCAGATTCTTAAGTTAGAGTTCACTTTGATTCCACTTGTTTTGTTTTTCCTCTTCTCCTCTTCCCTTCGTGTTCTAGCTTCTCTTGTCTGTCGTCCTCCTTCCAGTGCCTTTGTTTTAGTTTCCCTCCTTCACTCAGTTCTCAGGTGTGCTACATTTATGATTTCCCTTCACCCTCCTTACCAGTGAGGTCAGTTCCTGTTTCCTGCTACAAAGCGCATTTTGAATTTCTCTCACACCACCACCGCTGCTGTGAATGCAGGAAGAAAAATTACAGTATTGTAAGAGACGTATTCAGTGAACTTCCTTCCCCTTTTGGGTTATTTAAAGCTTTATGATGAATGTAAATCTGATGAAATGTGAAGAAAGGATCTCGTGTCTTGGAACAAGTCATGTCACTAGTTCTGGAAGTACATCTGTGTATGTAAAAGCTGTCCAGTACTGGATTTACATTTAACTTTCAATCTATGTGATGACTTGCTATGTATCTTACAAACCTCTTTCAAATTATTTTATCTAGCTTGTCTGCATAAAATGAAATATTACAATATGCACTGGTAATTTTGACATATCAATCCAACACAGGTTTGAGGTTTGCAGGTTAATTCTCTGAATGTACTTTTTCTGGCCTCCTGACCTCTCACCTTGCTGCTGTGAATAGCTCAGGACCCCGTGACAGCACAGCTGATTTATTGGAGTTGCAACAAAGCACACTTCTGACCGCACCCATAGGTGAAACAGGCTTAAGACTTTCAGCCAGAGAGGGCAGCAGAGCACTGCTTTTCAGTCTGGTGTTATATTACTTTGTTCAAGTTAGAGCAAAATTACTTGACAAGACAACATATGCTGTGGATCAACTATGAGAATGTGAGATTCAAACTCTTCTTCTGGGTGTGCTTGCAGGGAGACTCTGGCGGCCCTCTGGTCTGTAATGGTCAGCTGCAGGGAGTTGTGTCCTGGGGTTATGAATGTGCCATGCAAGGACACCCCAGTGTCTATGCCCGGGTGTGCCGCTACAACAGCTGGATCAGATCTGTTATGAGCAGCAACTAAAGTTAAAGACTCAGCCGTACATCCACATGCAACTGCCACTACAACTCTGTCCAACTCTGTCCTTGGTATGCTCAGTTTATTTAGATCACTATTATCATTCTGTGCTACCATTCATAAACACGTTAAAAATAAAAATTTCAAGCATTATATTCTGTATACATGGAAGACAAGACTTTAATAAATAATTATGAAGACACATTTGCATTCTTTATATTTCTTTCTTGGAGAAACATGATTCTTAGTGCTCTTGTGGAACAGTCCGTTTTGATCTCACAGCTCTTGAAATCCATAGTGATTTTCAAAGACAAAAGTACCAACCAAACATCCATATATAATTTTTAACTTCTACTTACTGTTATAGACATCTCTCAATGAAATACCTATTGTAATATGGGCACTAGAGTGATAAGAGAAGCAAGCAAACTAGAGTAAATAAGCAGTAAGGCATAACTGCATTTCTCACGTCTGGATTCTTTGCATGCATTTCTCAGATGGCGCTTTGTAAACTTCGCTGTTTCTTGTTTGCTGATGCAACCTAAACAAACAGAGATAAAGTCTGAGAGATCAGGAGGGATAGTCATGCAGCCATACCAAACAGGAAAGCATGTGCACTGGCCGTAATAATTATTTAGAGATGGGAAGACAGTAAACACACACTATATGAATACAAACATTACAGCAGTTTTAGTTAGATTATTCCCATTATAGCAATAACTGACACAAGATGGAGCCACGCGAATGCCACACATTGGCTGAGGGATATGGTGTCCAACTATTGTCCTTATCTTTACGTAAACAAAAACAAAAATTGACGGTTAATGGAGTAACAACCCACCTGACCAGCGATCCTATCCAGATCTCTCTGGCCCTGCGGGGTAAGTCTCCGTCCACTATAGCAAAAGCATAAAAAAAAAAAAAAACCCAATCCATTACTTATTCAGGTCAACATATTTCAGTGTCGTACCCAGCATCCACCTCTCTTACCCACTGGGGTCCTTCTCGACCATCTTGAGGCCCTCCAGAGCCTGGAGGACCTTCCTCGCCACATTCCTGGAGCCCACACTGAAGTGGGCAGGACAAACACCGTTCCTCTGACGCCCTCCATAGATCTTGATCATGGAGCCCACACCCACCCCTCCACGCAGGTAAAGGTGACGGGCTGTGGATGCTGGTGAGACATACATAATTATTATTATTATTTTTTTTTTTTTATAGATTTTCCAATGTACTTCAACAGAATTTTAGCTTATGTATTGTGGAAGATTGAATGGTAAGAAGAAGGACGAAGTCTCCTCTGAAACACGCTTGACTTGTTCACCCAAAAGACACAAAATCAAACGTTCCAACTTATCAAATGTGTGAAATTCTTCTCTGCTGACTCATGTGCTATTGTGAGGTCAAAAAGTTTGAGCACATAACATACACAGCAACTGAGGGAGAAATATGTGCTTATGCTGATACACATATACTGTGCTAATATTAACATAAGTTTGTTATTATATGCCAGACTGGTCCCTAAAACAGGGTCAACAGACCAGCTGAGATGTTGAAATTATCAGAGGGTTCTGTGGGAAAATGTAAATAAATTCACCTGAACTTCACTTCTTTGATGTGAAGTCAATCTTGCTCACAAGAGACAGAGTTGTTTTATTTTTAATTTTTTTAATCACAAAACCAGTTTTCATACAAATATGGATGTGTGCGGGTTGCTGTGTAGAACATCTCCAATATTCTTACTGACACATAGCAATGTCTTATTTCATATAACCAATAATCTTATTGATAACTGGCCTTGTTTTAACTTGGTAAACTGTTTGGTGTTTGAAATGTGAGAAAAGACTGACACATGGTCAGATTCGAAGATGTTACCAAAAACCCACAGGGCCATAGTTTGAGATAAAGAAAAATGTTAATATTACTGAAGGTGGCGTTTGTATTTCAATGTAATCAGCTATGAAGGCTGCTGCAGATGAGTTGAGGAATCACTTCCAGACTAACCAACCTGCTCTGGTGTAAAACCAGTTGTCATCACATGGAGCCAGCTCCTTGTGCCTGGCAAGCTTCACTGTGTCAACCCAATCTGGGACCTTCAGTTTGCCAGACCTGAGAAATCAATTATCATTTGATGTGATGAATCAGCTGACTGGGCCATTAGCTCAAACAACATAAGCCACAGAAAGAAAAATAAATAAAAATGGGATTTTATCCAACATATACTGTATGTATTTATTGCGCATATTTATCACAGCATTTTGTTTATATTCCTAAATGAACTGGGCTGTTTATACTGTAATTCAGATATAAGGAGGTTTAACATCTTTAAAATCAAATGAATAAATAAGATGATATTTGAACAAAATACACACAAGAAGGTCGTGAAATAATACAAAATGTTTTAAATGTGTGTTTATTATTCTCATTAAATGCTTTTTAATTCCACCCCCCATTGTACCTTTCCATGTATATATATATATATATTTTTTTTTTTATTAAAAGTCTTAAATATCAATCGCAGTCATAACTGAAGAAACAGTTTTAAATAAAGAAAATATATTTTTTATATCACATATTTCCATGTGCTTGCCGCCACCGTGAGCCGCAGTGATTGACAGGTGGACACCAGACGCCCATGCAGCTGTTTCCAGTGTTACTTACTTTTTGAGGAAAGCTGACAGAGCCCTGACAAACTCCTGCTGGTTGACATCTTTCACCGTCACACTGGGCATCTGAAAGGCAGGAGCAAGAAACAACGGTGAGCTTCAGTTTTCGTCGACGTGTGCTCTCATTTTTGCGGCTTCAGGAGTCAAAATGCGCAGCAGCCTTTTTTTTTTTTTTTTTTTTTTTTTTTCCCCTTCCTTCCCTGTTGCTAACGTTAGCCACTAGCTAGCTAGCTAAAGTAACTGTGACTGATAGCAGGCGGGTTGAAACCTAAAAACAACATAAGGCTGTCATGTTTTACAGGAAGAGCCGGTGTCTTACTTTTCATAAACCCTACAAAGCCCACAAAGCCACTAAGTGTTGAGGTTGCGGTTGGGGATGGGAGTTGGTTCCCCGTTTAGCCGATGGCAGCTACTGCGGTGGAGCAGCAAAAGGAAGGATGCTGAAGAGGTAGGAAGGGAGGGAGGGAGGGAGGAAAGGAGGGAAGGAGGGAAGGAGGGAGGCTGTCCTCGTTTGGAAAGGATGATGCTACCGTAGCCTGAATTAACCTCAGCAGCATCTGCAAATGCCTGCTGATCCCAGCCTACAAAGCAGAGTAACAGCAGCAGTCATAATGCCCTCCATTTACATCTTCAGTGTCTCATGTGGTGGTCAAAGTGGCGTCTTTCACCTAAATGATGCTGATGTGGGGGGAGAGCTTGCATTTCTCAAACATGCAGAGTCGGGCCACCTTTTTCCTCTCTCTGTTTTATCAGACCCAGAGGATTTCCAGGGCTTGTGCTGCAGTCGGCAATGTGAGGAGGAAGACACAGCCAGTGCAAAGTTAGTGATGCTAACTCACTTTATTTGTCCTCTAAATGCACTTAACGCCCCCATCAATCAATCAGCCAGTCAATCAATCAATCAAATCTTTATTAGTGGGCAGGAGGATGACATACAATATGACTAAATGCACACATAAAAAATAAGAATGTATGTGGCTTATAACCAATGCGAAGTCACTTGAAATTATTATTATGATTGTTTTATGGAGGAAATAAAAGCTGGTTGCCACAACAGCGCAGAATGCTCCCTTTACTGAGATTCATGTTAGCGTCCAGGCCTCTGTTTGCCAAGGCGACTGCTTGGAAATCAAACCAGTGTGCAGTGACGAAGATCAGTATTTTATTAAGAAAAGCTCTCAGTTATGTGTAAAGACAGCATAGACAGAAAACCTCCTACTCATGGTGGCTGGTTCTTCATCAGCTAATTTTTTTTCTTGACTTCCTGTGACCTGGCGTCCTTCTACCCTGTTCACACCTCTTTATACTGGATATTAGGATTATTAGTTGATCCAAAAAATATATAAATATATTTTAAACTAGATTGCTAATCTATTGATAGCCTAAGTAAAAATTGCTAAATTTGATGGCTATAGATTCTTAAGTATGGGCAAAAAACAAAACATGCATAACATTACTATGGGATATTTGGCTCCATAACTTTCATAGTTTTATTTATTTAAATGTTTATATTTTATGGCCAAAAACTTTTATTCATGTAGAAAACTATAAATTTAAAATAAAAATAATCATTTGTACCAAAAATTATTATGCAGTTTGAGGTTGTGTGCATGTTGCAGTTGTAGGTGTGCCCTTAAATTTGAAATAAATATGACAGGAAGATATGTTTAAGTCTCTTTTTGTTTGTGATTGTCAGGTTGCAGGCATACACAAGTTGTCTTAATGAAAACTGATAATTGTTTTTTTGATTTTGATTGAGGAAGTCTAGTTTGACACTTTTTTCCTCCCTGGCCCCAAAGTCATGTATTTTCTCTTTGGTATGTAGATTAACGTCAAATGCGGATTTCCATCACTATGTGAAACACTGCATGTAAAGCCAAGTTACATGAACGTGTGTTTACAAATGTGCAAATGCACACAAACACTCATATACATACACACACAGCAGCCCTGTGCTCGCTGTCAGTCCCTCTTAAGCTTCTTCCCCTCCCCCCCTCAACATCTCTCCCCTTTTTTGTCCCCCTCACCCCTCTCCTTTTCCCTCCCACTTGCTCTCTCCTGCCTGCTAGCACTATTTCAAGCCTCTGCCTAGGAGAGAGAGGGAGAGAGAGCGAGAGGGGAGGGGAATGCAATGCAGACAGGATTTAGAGTTCAAGTGCACGTGCAGAGAATAGGCTGAATAGAGGAGAGTCGGAGCAGAAAGGAAACCAGGAAAAGGAACGGCAGGGGTGGGAGACAAAGCACACAGTAGCTCTTTCTCCTCTTCTTTCTTCCTCTCTATTTTGTCCTCAGAAAAAGAAGGTATTAGCCTTGGAAAGGGGGGGGGGGTTTGAAAAAAATGAAAAGACCAAAATTCAAATACCATCAGCGTGAAAGAAAAAAATGTATTCCTATTCCTTCCCCCTCCTCTTTCCTCTCCCCACCGACACACTCCTCCCTTATCCCTCCCTCTTGGATATTTCTCCATGAACCCCCCGGTCTCTCTCTTTCTCTCTCTCTCTCTCTCTCTCTCTCGCTCTCTCTCTCTCTCTTTCTCCCTCTCCTTGCTGGCTCTCCTTTTTCTCCCCTCCCACCTCACATGCACACACCCCAGACTCCCTTCCTACTCCTTCCCCTCACGCGCGCTTACTATCCACTTTCACTGGAGACCGACTGCAACAAGCTCAGGTTTTTCGTCCTTTTTTTTTTTTTCTTTTCTTTTCTTTTTATTTTTTTTTGCTTGCCATTCTTTGCTTTTGGTTATACTCTCTTGTACTGAGGCACCACCACACAGACGATTCACCCCTACTATGCGTGGCGCCCCTGAAAAACACAGGCCGTGGATTGTCCTTGCGATAGACTGCATGCCACAAGCCGCTTGTCCTTTCTTGTAAACAGTTTTTTCTCTCCTTCTGCAGTATTTTTTTGTTCCTGAACACAAAACTCGCCTTTAGTTTAGAAGCCTTTTTAAAAACAGTATGTTCTGAAGTCTGAAGCTGAGGCTTGAAGAAAGAGAAGAGTGTCCGATGAATGGACAGATGAAGGGGACAGAAGCAAAGAATGAGGGGAAAATGGAGAGCATGGTCTGCGGGAGAAAGTGAGAAAGACATTGAGAGAGAGAGAGAGAGAGAGAGAGAGCGAGAGGTAGGAGAAAGAGTACCGGCACTGGCAAGAAAATCGGGAGGGGGAAGAGAGGAGAATGGGGGACCAGTAGGGGAAAGACTTAGGAAGGAGGGACGGCTGGATAGGAATTGGCAAAATCGCGGGAAAAAGGAGAAAAAACAAAACTCCTGAATGAGAAGAAACTGGACTTCACACAAGACTCTGTCGTCTCTGATTTTTGTTTTTTGGCATGATTTTTAATCACTTCTTCGGTCACCCTCTCACTCATCTGTGAGTATACTGTGTGTACATTTCTTTTTCCTTTCTCAGACGTGCATCCTCTCTGGCTTTCTTTATTTCTTTAAATCCTCTTCTCCCCCGCCTTGCCTTTGCTTCATTTTTCAACTCGTCTTTTTTTTTTTTTTTTTTTTTTCTGAAAAATGTGTTCCCTTGGTTGCTAATCCCCCCCATCCTGTTCGTCTATCCCATCTTGTGCTCCACCTCTCTCCCTCTTTCACTGTCTTTCTCTTTCCTCCTTCAGCTACTCTTTATCATGGGTTATTGCTGTTCTCTTTGCCTCTCCTTGAAGGATTACCTCTGCTCACATTTAGATGAGGGCTTTGGAAAGGGATCACCGAGTGCACACAGTTTTAGGGGGCCCAAGTATGGGAGGGTAGCACATGAAGGAGGCAGGGTGTGTGCATTTGTGTGTGTATCTATCTGTATTAGTCATGTGTATCTGTGTGTCTGTGCATGTGTGTATTACTATGTTGGGGTGTGATTTACAGTTAAAGGAACCGGCAGACAGTCAGTCCCGCATACGCATGTGTGGATTTGCACAATCATGCTTCATGTTTGATATTCAGAGAAAGATTGGACAACGTTTTGAATTAGGAAATATACAGAAATTAAAGCCAAGGTATCAAAAGGTGGAATGAAGAGGTGAAACTATTATAACTACTGCAGGATTTCTTCCACTTATTTTCATTAGATTTTTTTTAGTCCTCCCCTGCGTTCCCCCTCTTTTCTATCTCATCTTCCATCCATTCATCCGGAAACCCCAGTCTATTAGTCTGCCTGGAAAGACAAAACCCACAGTTCAAGATGTGGTTCATTGTCAACAAAAGATAAAGATGGATTTATTTCAGGCTGTAAGTTGAAATACAAACTGGAGTCACTTCCAACTCATTTTTTAATTTTCCACCATCGCATTTGGCCCAGATTGCTTTTGTCTGATGTGGTGAAGTTATAGGTAAAGACAGAGGCTTTTCTGAAAATCTGTGATGTAAAGCCGTTGACAGAGAATACATGAATGCGTTATTCTCCGGTGGACATCACGATAGGCAGTAGAAAGACATACGATATATAGCGCAGGTTGCTTTCGTCCATTTGCAGTCCATTTGCTTTAACCTCCATCAAGTACTTTTTCTCCTGTGGTATCAGCCTCTGATATCTCTTGGCATTGCTTTCCTTTCTCTTTTTTTCCTTGCCTGTTTTTGAGACGTGTCTGTCCTGTTTTTTATTAACATAGCCTCCTGTTATCTCTGCCCACATTTTCTCTATCACTTGCCACAGTTGTTATCTATTTCCGAGATTGTTCGCTGGCATCGTTCCGAAAGAAGTGCACACATGTGTCTTCCTCCGCCATCACTGTGCTTTATTTTAGTGTATGTGTAAATGATAAGCTGTGAAATTGCTTTTGTTTCTGCTTGTTTATGGAATTTTTGTCTGGTTTAAAATCTCTCTTCATCATCTGTTGTGATTTAGGTGAGGTCACTGAATTTGTGCGAGGACGTGTTCATCAAAAAAGTTTTGATTAAAAACAGTGTCAATATTATTATTTTTTTAATTGCAGATCTATACATAAAAAAAAAACAAAGAAGCAGATGCCGTTAGATAACAGTTACTGGCCTAGTTCTTTAAATATTTCCAGTGTCTCAAATGTTTGCTGGATTAAATCATATGCGTTGATTTGATTAATACACAATGATATGACAGCATCACAGCATTCTGTGATAAGCCAAGGAGGAGGATGCTTTTGTTTAGCAGCGTCTCTAACTTGACCTTTTCGTGACCTCCACTGTAGCACTCAAGAAAATGACGAGAAAAGTTGTTGATATTGACATTTTTCCTTAACCAAACATCTATGCATGCAGACTAAAGGCACAAAGGAGATTAAAAGAGACAAGTCATCATAGAGCCCTCAACTCTTATATGTTTTCAGATTTGACTTCTACTCCGCCCAGATCTCCCAAACACTTTTGGTTCCTTTCCTAGGGGGATTTGATGGTAATGCCAGTGTAGTTGGACCCCCAGGTTATGAAATATTACTCAGACAGACCTGGTGTTATGTAATCTTACATAACTGAGGCGGCAGCTCAGCAGGCTCGTGATCGGGGGCTCTGGAGGAGAGGCTATATGGGTCTGCTTATGGAATGAACTCACTGGCAGGGTCAACACACTCCTGAATACCTGGGCCTTAAAGGGGAAGAGGCCCCCACTGCAGCATCTACACATATGGACTTAAGTGCCTGACACCCAAAGGCTGAGGAAGTCGAATAACCTCACCTATAGAAGGTTGTAGGCTTTTTGGCACATTGCATGTGCATTTTTCTGTAAGATTAACCCCTTAGTCACTTATCTCAGATTGAATTTACTCTGTAATCCACTAATTGTTCTTAATAGAAAAGGTGAATTGCACTGAACTAACTTACATCTCAATGCATGGCATTATAGTCCAGTACCATTCCCATGTTTCTATACAAGCTCTCTCTAAATCTAGTGTTTTTCGTCCGCAATTGATGACATTCAACAGCATCATACAGCATACATTAATGCATCTGACAGACTTAAGGAATTCCCATGCAAGCTGCTATTGTGTGTAGCAGGTTTGAAGGTATGCAGCTGAATTTGTTGGAAACTGATGAACTGACGAGTGCTGGTACAACAGACTATCAGGTCTGGGGTGAAACACAAATAGTACGAGTGCCTGCAAGAATTAGGAGTGTTGTAAATAATTAAGTATTAAAAAGATCTTCAAATGATTGTTGATATAGAGTCAAATAAATAAACACTAAATGTGAATTCTTATACCCTTAAATGTATATGATTTTGAAGGTTTGCTTGAAGTGATCATATAATTAAATATTAATTATGGGTATGAAAATTAAGATTGAGGCTGGATCCAGGAAGGCTTGACACACAAAAGACAATAAAAAAGATATAGAATCCAAACCTATGCATAAATAATGTCAGATATGTTCAAGAGGATACCTGCAATTATAAGTGTAATAATTTTAAAAAATAGTGTATATGTGTCTTTCAGATTGAACCTCAGGGACAACCAGAACTTTTTCATTGAAGATGTGATTTTCATCAGGTAAGGAAATATTTCCTGTTTATTCATTTCATTCAAAAAAGGCCCAGAATAAGATAGAAATACTTTGCTTTCGACTTATTTTTACACTGAATGTACGTCTGAATTCATATAAAATTAAGTGCTTCACCAACCAGGGTTTTGCTTCATGGCACTCAGCAGTTAGGAATACTTGGTCAGCCATTTTAGTCTGTCGCCCGATCGAAATGCCAATACACCATCAGAATAATTGGATTACTCTTCCCTGAGTCATTCTGTTGTGATTAATCACAGAGATGTGCTAACTGCTAGCACTGTGTGAAAGCAGTAAGCAGATCTTTTACTTTGCTAGCATGCCTATTTGAGTCAGTTTGGCATAATACTGTTGAGTGGAACTTATGTTAGTAACAAGTGAAAAGCAACAAGTGAAAGGTCATCTGTTGGTCACGTCCTGATTATCAGATGTTGCTGAAAAGTGAGATTGTGGGTATAAAGAACGGCCTGTGGTGTAGCCTTGAAGCTAACTCTGGAGATGCCTCACATTACATTTTTGTCTTTGTGCTGATGTCACCCCCATGCCCCCGGTCCAGCAGCAGGAGAATAAGAGCTACATTCTGCCTCTGCGACACAATAGAGCCCTTCTTGCCCTGATATTTTCACAATGTGTTTTTGCAGGGCCCTGTGTTCACACACATTCTCTGCGGGCGGCACAGAGCATTGATTCAGAGCTGTTTGAGCTGTGCACTCTACCCGATATTTCAGTTCTTGCTGAGTAGTTTGCTCAGTCATGATTTAAAATTAATTCTCTTTTAAAACTGCGTGGTGTCAGTCACATCTGCATGCTTGAGATTGTGAGGCGGTATAGTGCATGGGTCAGTGATGGACAAGCCATGTAAGCCACTGCATTACAGTATGGTGGTGTGGCATGGGTTAATGTCTGAGGACTGGAGGAATGTGTCCGGGTCGACAGGGAGAATTCCTCAGTCCTGCGCGACTAGGTCACTGCACTGACAAGAGTCTGCCACCTATTTCCGCATGCGCATTGCTGCCCTGCGCCTCTGTCTCATTGCCCTCCTCTGTCTTTTTCTAATTCTGACTGCCTATCTGTCTCCCGCTCCCCTCTTTCTCTCTCTGTCTGGCTCCAAGTCTGTCCTTCTCTATCCTTCCTTTGTTTTGCGTTTCATCATTTCATCTTTTGTTCTTCCTGCTCGCTCTTTGTCTCTTTCTCTCATGTGTGTCTCTCTTTTACTTAATCTGTCTGTCTTTCAGTCATGCCATCTATTTTGCTGTCCTACTTTCCTCAGATTTTTCTGACTCTTTCTTCTGTCTTATATTTTCCCCCATGCACTCTCTGCTGGTGTTTTTCATCTTCAAATATTCATGCCCTTAGGTATTTATACTCCAAACATCATTATTCTGTCATTGTTGTCTGGTTGTTATCCATTCTCCAACACTTCACCTCCTCGTCGTTTTTGTTGTAAGACTGTCTTCCCTTTCTATCTTACTCTTTTTCTGTGGCACGTTGATTTTAGTGCTGCAGGTGCTTGTAACAGGACATGTCGGGAGAGAAGGGGAGTGAGACAAAAGAATACGCAGGGATTTACATTCTCTGTCTGCTCGTAAATATGATACTGGCATGCTTATTATTAATGCAGTGCTGTAGCATGCATAGGGTGCCAGGTTTTGCTGGTCATGTATGATTTATAAAGTGCATTCCCACACACAGGCTGAAGGCTTTCATGCCAGCTATCAGTATTCCTGAGTGAAGGAGTTTGCAGTCGCACCTCTTCATTGGCTGACAGCAGGGGTGACAGACAGACCTCCAGGTACAGGAGGGTTTTCCGCTCATGGCAGATGTGGTGATTTGACACGTGTTTTTACACAGATACAGAGTATCTAAGAGTGCAGCTTTATAGTTAATGCAAAGCCTCATCTGGACATTCTAATGCTCCTTTTATAATACATCCACTTTATTGACACTTTACTTCCCTGACAGAGGTTGTGTGCCGTAAGGACTTAACAACAGAAAAACACTCACTTTCAGCATATTTTTCCTGTGGAGACAGCATATACCACAGCAATTGCAATACTCTTTTGTCCTATCTGAACCATATAATATAACATCTTAAATTATTGAAAATTGCGGCATGCCTATGTTGTAACACATTTAGGTCAAAACCGTCTGAATTCCATAAAAGTCAGTCACCATTTCAGACATATAAAAAGTCATAGCTCGCATCAAGGCAAGAGCTGAAACACTTATATGATTGATCAGATTAATTGTTTAGATGAACCAATTTGATATCTTTGCTTTGTTTTTACTCTATGCTGCTATATCCCCACTAAGGGACAAATATACAAATTTGAATTTAAATATTTCAATATACCACACTCAAATGAGAGAATTAATAGCTTTTTTCTATTTAAAAAAACTGTAAATAGAAAACCAAATTTATAATATGCAGTTTTACTGCATCATTCTGACTTGCTGAATTATTGAGTGTGCCATCGTGTCCATCTTGCAGCGCTTTTAGGTTTATACTAATCAACTGAATTATTAAGTGAAGAGTTTAGTTTCATAAAAATATACTCCACATTTCCAAAACTGATATGAATGAACTCCTAACTATGTGTGAGAGTAAACTATTTGAGGCAACAAAAACAAATGCGATTTAGAATTAGTGCTCTTCAAATGTTATTTAATTTAGCTCTTACACCATGGGTGTAAATCTGTTTGTTTGTTTGTTTGTTTGTTTGCATTTGTGTGTTTAATGGCCCGCCACCAAGCACCTAAAACCCTGGCAGTTACAGACAGTGAGGGGAGGTGAGACGTGAGTAATAACAGTGACTGATGATGTCACAGACAGCATCGTGCCGCTTCAGCTGCCCCTCTGACCCGGCTTTAGGATGGCGGCGGCAACTCGCAAACACCCGTGGGTATCACACGCCAAAGCACATTAGAGGCAGAGCGATGGTGAAAGGCAGGGATGGAACACACAGAACACAGCTAAGGGGGATAGAGAGAGAGACGGAGAGACAGAGTGATAGATAGAAACGGGGGTAGGCTGTCAGATTAAAAGATGAGAGAGAAGAGGAAAAGAGAAACATGCAGATGTTTGCGCCTCTCCATGCTTTTTTTTCTTTCAGTAGACTGTCTAGTTGGAGTTGATGTTCTACATCACTGCCTCAGGTATCTCTCACTGTCTCTCTGCGCGTTTCTGTCTGCAGCTCACATTGTAGGCTTTGCTTCCAGTATCAATCAAGTTAAAATATCATTTTATTTTTTGCAAGAAAAGGAATGAAGATATCCTGAAATCTAATGTGTAAAAATTCAAGTAATTGTTAAAGTTGTGCAATTACCATAGTTGCATTTATTAATGTTTTTATTTTAACAGTCACTATCTCTCAATGTAATTTATTGTTTAAACTTGCCAAAGGTGAAAATTATGGGGAGGAAAGCCCCATAGTATGGGACTGCTGACCCCACATTTTTACAAATTATTCACTGACCAAGTCTGATAGAGGGCAGCTGTCACTGGCTTCATTCGGTGCTGCAAAGAGGATTTTTTTATTTAGAAGTAGTATCATCTGTTCATCATCTAGCTCAGAAACACAAGGAGGAACAAGGCAATGTCTATAACAATATGACACGGTTAAAACTTTGAACCATGTCAAGTGAAATTCAGTCTTTGACTACATATTGGCCAAACTCAAAATCCACATTACGTGGCTCTCAGAGGCATCATACATGTCATTTTGAGCTGCAGCAATTAGCTGACCTTGCAATCAATCAGTCGAGTTCATGAATTGAATCTGTAATTCTTGTTATTTTTTTCCCCAAAAAATTAATTGGCTCCAGCATCTAAAATATTAATGGTTCCTGGTTGTATGTCTTTTTTGGAAAATCTGCGAGTTTTTGGCTGCTCATATTCAGGCTAGTATAGGTTCCCTCTTGACAACAACAACATCACTTAGACCATACAGAATATTTTCTAAGGCATCATAGATATTGCATTCAAAGCTAACTAAGACATTAAACATTGAAATCCTTCTGAAGAGCCAAGGAACCTTGAGCTGGAAAGAAGAGTGCCCGTTTGCAAGCACTCAACAACTATGTATTTGTTTTCGGTACGATCACTTCAAAGTCCCATTCAATTCTGACTCCCAAAGGGCTCTTGATGCTTTGATCTCATAGCTGAGCGATGAGCAGATACACAAAGCCAAGCTATCCTGTTTGCAATTTCATGGTGATACTGGGAAGCGAAATAATCAAATATTTTACCTAACTATATGCTTAGTTATGGCACACTGTATCTAACTAATAAATAGATATGATGCTGAGGAGTGTTACTGAGATAACATATGATATAATGTACTGGAAATGTACTGAACAAACCATACTAATTGATGTTACAGATAAACACCAAGCTGTTATCAAGTAATCAAAATAATACTCCCACCAAGAGAAAATCAAGTGTGTGGTGGTGTCATATAGCATCTGACCTAACTTGTGTTGCGCTGCAAAAATCCAACTTCAATCAGGCAACACAAAGTCTTTGTCCAAACCAAAACTCAGGTCTAAGGTTTTTTGAGATTAGGACACATATAGTTGATCAGTAAATAAATTGATCTTCTTAATGTGAACCTAATAGCTTTTGATTTAAACACTTGGTCAGAGAAAAACTAATGGATAATTGGCATTTAAAAAAGATTTTCCCAACTAACATTAATAAACATAATATTAATAGATTTTGTAGTAAGAAAGTTAAATCATAGTACTTTGCAAATCTTAAATTAGACAAAAAGCAATTGGACAATCTGAATCTGCCCAGATTGGTTCAGATAGGTCCTTATAGGTTTGGCTGCCAATGTCTGCTCTGACAGGGAGTTTAAGTTCAAAGATCACAGTTGAATCCTGTCTACCCTGAGATTTCTAATCTTACTATGAAAGGTGAGAAGGAAACATCTTGTTAGGGCACTGGACTAGAAGTTAAAAGGCCAAAGATCACTTTGACCACAGCTACTATGTGCAGACAGTAGCTGTGAAATTATGATCAAGATTTATTTATTTATAGCCATGACCTTGTCATCTCTAAAAAAAGAGCCCAAGGTTCACAAAATGTAATACCAAATTAAAATTGTGATTTTTGAACATACTGATTTTCACAAAGCATCTGAATCATTGTTGAAAGAGCGGATGTTAAATTGTACCCTTTAAATAGCTTTTGGTGAAAAATACAATGAGAACAAATGTGTAGTGTAATTTAACCAGGAAAGGGTCTTTTCTATTAAGAAATATCCACCTTGATATCATTCACTAAAAGCAATGCAGGAATGCTCATGTCTCTTACCGTTTTCTCTCTAACTCACTTAACCATCCATTTTAACCATCAATGACCTCAAAGCACTGAGGTTTTGGCTGTAGAAATGAGTGGTCTTTCCCAAGTGTGCAGTTAGTTGCTGTGCTGCCGGTAACACACTCCAACCCACTGACAACACCCCACCTCCTCCTCCCGCTCCTCCTCCTCCTCCTCTCTAGCACATCACCCCACTCACTCGCTTTCAATCTCTCCTTCTCTCTCCTTCACTCCCTGGCTTCATATTGATCTGAATTCATTTGTTTCCTATTGATCTGCCACTCCATCCTCTGCCGCATTGGACAAACACAAGGACACACACCAAGTGCACACAAGCCTCGTGCACGCACTTGTACACAGAGAAAACACCCATTTACAACACAAAAATGAGCTGCCTTTGAAGGTCAGTATGCATGACCATTCTCTGTTGAGAGACACGCCTGCAATCACATACTCTTCATGTGAAAGATTTTAACGGCTGTCAGCACAAAGGTTTGGAGGGGTCTCAGCTCAAGCATCAAACAAGCTAATGACATACAAAGGAACCTGGATTCTATATTGATCGAACACCTCAGGAGAGGGATGAAAACACAGGCAGTCCAGCGCTGGCATCAGCAGGCAGCACAATTACAGCTGCAGTTCATTTCTTACATTTGCTGAATTGTTCTCAAAATAATTTGTGCCACAATTAAGAGGATTTTTGCAATTGGGCATTTCTTAATGAACATTTACAGTCTTGAGAATAAAAAATATCAACTCAAGTCAATTAAGTTGGCGGCTATGCCATATTCATTGATGATCTTTCACAACACTTTCAACACTGCAACTAAGGAATGAAAAGAAATGTGAGAATGGGAGACATTTTACTGAAACACCACAACAAAATGCTTAAAAAAATTGCCAATCATAATTATACAAAATAAAACATTATACATAAACATTATATATAAATGTTTCTCAGTTTTACATTATGATGTATTTGAATGCTGATATCCATTCTTTGGATTTGGATGTTTTTTTAAAATACTGCTGCAGCCTCTTGGTATCACAGCTGCAAACATTTCATCTCTTGTTGTGAGGATCATATGAGAATATGATGAGTACCAATTTTTTTGCCTTCAATTTATTGGGGGAAAAAAAAAGATATCCAATTACAAGCATCCTGCTTCGCCCTCCTAGTATTTCAAGAGATTGAGTTCATTGAAATTGAAGTCGGTTGTACAGAGTTTAGGTAGTGTTATTCACAATTTATTTTTATTATTGAGTGTTTATGTTGTAACGTGGTGTGTGGGGTCAACTCAAAATTAGCTACAGGCGTCATGTTCATGATAATGAAGAGAAGTTGTCACTGACACAGCTTTAGATGGGAAGAAAGCCACTCGTCACCAATCCGTTTTCATGGTTTTCTGTGATTATTTTTATACAAAGATAAATATGTTTTATCTTTTAAGGCATCAGTGTTTAATCAAGCATTGTGAGTGGCAGGTGTCCATGTGCACTAAACTGTGACAGGTTGGTCAACCTTTCCTGCGGTCCCACCAGCCACTCAAAACTTTTGGTTGGTGGCATCAAGTTGCCATGACACCAGACTGTTTGTCCTGCCCTCTGACCTCCTTTCAGGATCTGCTGTGCTCATTCAGAATGCATCTCCAGCAGCGGCTTGAGTTCAAAGGGCTGGGGGGGGGCGGTGAGGGGGAGAGGCTCTGCTTCCTCTTGGTAATATTAGATAAGATACACCGCAGGCACTATTCAGTCTGCCTTAGTGCATGCAGACACACACAGAGCCCACCAAACCCTATACATATGTGGGAATTAATGAGTGCACGACGACACAAAAGCAGAACATCCTCATCTTTCATTGTGTTGCAGTGTCATAATTATTGCATTTGTTTGGCTCATTGCTGTTTAATTTATAATGTCTAATTTTATTTTCCAACATTACTAATGTTTTATTCATCAGCATTTTCTTTATTTCTCTGTACATGGATTTTTGTACCACTCTCTCATTCATGCTTCGTCGATGACACAGTATTCATTCTCACCATTCTGCCCCACTTTGTTAATCCATTTCATTCCCTAAACAAAATGTTTGCAGCCTTCATCATAAATGTGTCTCCATTTATTTCTCAGTGCTGCAAAGAAGCGCTCAATCTCTAATCAGGGACTCATCCATTATGATTTAATTGTCTCATAATATTTTTTCATGATTGAGTCTAGCCTATGATTTTTGCTGCAAAGGGAACTGCTAGACCATGTGACCTGGATAAAAGCCCAGATAGGGTTGTGTCTGGGTGGCTGACATTATTTATTTACTTACCCCAACTCCATGGCTCAATGTGTTTATTGATGTTCCCCTTCCTATCCTGTGGTATGCTGATAATCTGCATGATGCTCTGCTGATTTCAGGAATGCTATGGTCAACCACAGAAGCTCCCTAGCGAGAAGAGAGCCATGGGAAAAACCTCCAACTAGATCCTGGTTGTGAGGTAAATGCTTTGGAAACATCTGTTTCTTCCTATTTATGCCAACAACGGCTGTTTGAATATGACTGAAATGAACGTGATGGAAAATGTCAGCTCACTAGTAGAGACACTAGCCTTGTTACTCTCTGCCTTTCTGGCAGCTTCTTGTCTGTTTTATTCTTACTCTCATCATCATATACCGGTTTGTTCTTACTGACAATGTGTAATGAAGCAAAAGATGCCACCATTCTAAACAGAGCACTTGTCAAATTTAGCTATCATACAATATAACCCATTGAAAAAAGACTAAAACTCAGAGCCATAGTGCATGTTATTTAAAATAATTGCATATAGGACCTCACAAAATTGCTTGCATGCACACACACACTTTACAGAGAAGAAAAGATTAAGGTTTATTAGCCGACATAAGCTGCCTCTCATTATTTGTCACCCACAGAGTCACCCAAGCAGTAGGAAAACCAATTCAAAATGGAGCATTTTGTTAGTATATTGCATATTATGTGTATACCTCTTGTATATAATGGCATATTGAATGCATTGTAAAGCTCTCATTATGGAATGAGAGCATGAAATTGTTAATTTATACTTCTTAAAAGAGATGTGATATGTGTATTGTCCATATTCGTGAATGTGTGTACACAAACCTGGACACAGTGCCTCTCCTACTCTCACACAACACCACTTACATATATGCAGGACACACACACATATTGGTCCACACAACCCAATAGCCATTGACAACAGTGCCCTAGCAACCATTGGGCATCATGCCAAGCCATTGAGGTTGCCTGGTAGTGTGTTCCCATGGTAACATTTTCTGCCTTTGTAAATAAGGTACAAGGAGAGTGAAGACAGTGTGTGTGTGTGTGTGTGTGTGTGTGTGTGTGTGTGTGTGTGTGTGTGGGGAGGAGGGGGGGGTTCTCATCTGACTGAAGAGGTGCATTAACATCGATGGGGATCTTAGGTTCGACTCTTTGCCGTGCGGGGCCAGATCCATTTCTAAGTGGGACAGATGAGAAAAGCATGTAATCTTTTTCTTACTTGAAAAAGGTACTGTTCACTCTAATGTGTTAGACATTAGAATAGGAAAATATAGATTTTCAACATGTTTTCTAAGAATATTTTATTCATGAATGTATCTGATATCTTTGTTTGCCTATCCCCACTTTTATTTTTTTCTTAAAGCATCTCATCGCAATATTATTCAATACTATTTTTTTTTTAAATTAAATTTTACAGTTTTGTGTCATTATCTTAATTAAGAAAGAGTTTTGTCCACGAAATAGCTTATGCTTTCACTCGGACCAGCAGCAGTCCTTGGCTGAGTTAGAGAACCACTGTCTGATGTCTGCATTCCTGTTGAGGTTGCACTTGCCAGGCGATTCCTAGCTGCGGTTAACAGTTTATTTGCTGTCACTGGGCAGATTTCACTCCTCTGTGCCCCTGGACTTCGGGTGGTATTCTCTGTGCGTCACTTCTACAAGATGATGAGTGGTTGAAAGCCATCACAAATGTTTTATTCTATCTTCAACAGTCTAATCGCTTTAGATATCTTTTACGTTTTTTTTTTTGTTTTGTTTTGTTTGTTTGTTTTTTTCATTAATCAATAAATGTAAACAGAATGGCTTTCCTTCATGGCTTTCAAATTTCATAAATTTATTGTCGCATATGCCCATGGTTCTGTCAAAAACACACATAATGAACTTTACCTTTAGATAAATTGAAAAAAAATACCAGAACTGAAATGTAAACTTATTTCTTGAAAATTCTTATTAGAAATGATAAAACAATTAAAATAGATTTAACAAATATATCAAATAAAATAAGAAGAAGCAGACATTTTGCTATATCTGCTGTCAGTTTCCACCCCAAAGAAGGAAGAAAAAAATAATGAAACACATGCACTGGATTTTTTTCTAAAAATACAACCAATTATTTTAGCAATAATGACTGAAACGGAACACATTGTCCCTTACTGTTGTTTGAGCTGTTGTTAGGCAAAAGTAACTCATACAGATTATGTGCATGATAATCTGTATCCCCAGAGTCATCATTGGATGGGATAACAACAATTTAAATTAAATTAACTAACTGAATTACTGATAAATTTAACTAAAATTTAACAAGGTTTACATAAACAAAACATTTGTTATATTGCTCTTGGACAAAATTGTTCTATCTTGAAATCTTTGGGCTTTATAATACACTAGTAAAAACTGTTTTCTACAAATTTCAAATTCATTTACATTTTGGCGATTTTGACATTATTAATTTTTTGCCCTCTCAGTGTGGAAACTGTAATCCTCACAAACTGACCCGAAATCAGCCGTGGTTAAGACGTGTCTGCAACCCCAGCCTCTGGTGCAGGGGCTTCCCACCAGAGTTGCATTGGCAAACAAACACACCCAGGCAGATTGGCAAAGAGCTGGCATTGGCACAACCATGCCGCATTCATGCGTGATTCGACTGCGAATGAGATGGTGAGAGAGGTTTAAAAAGGGGAGGAGAGGAATCAAGAGGATGAAGGGGGGAGACTTAGTTGGTATGAACAGAGAGATTGTCTGAGGGAAAAAAAGTTGTAAAAGATTTTGAGGCCTGAAATGTTCGGTGATGAAAGACAAATAAGAGACACTTACAGAGGCAGGAGGAGGGCCAAAGAAAGAAAATGAAGGGTAGGCGGAGGGTGGGCTTTTAATTTGGCAAAGGGCTGTGGAGAGAGACGAGGTGAATGGGTTTGCATTTGGAAGCTGGCCAATAAAAAAGACTGTCTATGTCTCTATTAAGCACATGATGCTAGAATACATTTTGAAGTTAACACTTAGTTTGATCATTATTTTTTCACTACAAGTTAAATGGTAAATGTTGAGAATATTCAATAAAGTAATACTGGTAACAGATTGCTTTTGTCCACATCATGTCGTTGAATAAGACAAAACACAGCCATTCGTCTTCGTCATGTGCATGATTACCTTTTTTAGGCAAAAGTGATACACAGTTCAGTGTGTTTGAAACCAGCTTCATCAGTGAGGCCCCAGTTATCCAAGATTTAAAGCTTGTATTTTTGGTGCATTGACCAGGCTGAATAGGAGGCCTTGCATCTCTGCTGCACGGCAGCTATCAAGTAATCAATGAGTCCTTGAGGCACATACAAGAGTGTCAAAATACAGCCATTGACTACTCACAACAGCCAATCACCTCAGCTTGATGTTGAATGTGTGGGTGCACCCCATTATTTATGGAACATAATGAGGGAGATTGACTGGATAGTGCTGTTACTCCAAATTGTCATCCAATTACTCACCCATTAGATCCTATTTGTTACATAGAAAACTGCTCTACAATGTACCAGTGTCTGCTTCAGCCTGGAAGTGCTTTATTAAATAATACAAATCAAATTATCCTGTTAAAATGTGCTGAGATACTTGACACCATTCCCGAGATTCTGATGAAGAAAAAAGTGAATAAACAAACTGGCACATGTGAACTCTGCTCTACAACTCTACAAACTAGATAAAATGCTACTTTTGTTTGAACTCAAGGTAATTCTTTTTCCTTTCATAGTGGCCTATCTGTGGCTGGTGAGAGGCATGGGCATTTTTACAGGTGTCATTTACTGCCCTTCCTGAAGGGTGCTTCAACACAGTTTGTCCTTGCTAATGCAAAGACCCTCACAGCAGCTGTTGTGTTTTGTAACACTTGATGTTAATCACCGCCACAAGTTAAGTTGTGCATTTAAAAGGAACACAAAGCAAGAATATTTTGAAGAATGTTTTTGCCTTGAAGAGAACAGAACAGGAGAGAACGCATAAAGATGACTAGTAGTCTTTTTATAAAACTGAACTGAACGCTTGCAAACTACCAACTATGGCAACTTTGTCGCAAAAAATATCTTTGCAATCCTCAAATCAATTTCTAGGTCATGTACAGCTCCCACAGGCTCATGTGTGGGTTACAAGTGTGATGTTTGATAAGTGAAAGGTGTCAAAATGAGAAAAAAAAAAAACTTGATATTGCAAGTTATAGATTTTGTTAAGGTGTATGACAGGCCAAAGGTAAATAGGACAAAACCTGAGGAAAATACAACTCGCCTAATTCGAACCTGAGGCAATGGAAGCAGGGGTTATTTTTATTGCACCTCTCACAGAGGCACATAAGAGCGAAAAAAGCATTAAGGCAAGATGAAAAAAAGAATTAGACAGGCACTTATAAATAGGAAAGAATACTTAGAAGGTAAAAATAAGGTAAAATTGAATAAAATGCTGAATTGGAAGACTTAAAATTACAATGCAATTATAATGAAACGAAATATACAATTGAATAACCCTGTGTCACAGGAAGTATTTTCAGATTTGACCAAGCAACTGAAAATGTCTTAAAAGAAACATTTTATCCACCATACATTTATCTTGTTGTGAGGCAAAAGCGCTAACCACTATGCTACTGTGCTGCCTTGATTTCAGACATTCTGTGTTAATTAATATTTAACCAAAAACCACAATTTTTTCCTTAACCTGAACAGAAGTGCTTTTGTGTGTTTCATGCACCTGAAATCCACCTTTACCACCTCATGGTGACCCTGCTTTATTATTGTGGCATTTTAATCATTAAAAACGTTCCCTCTGAACAGAAATTGGCCAGCAATTACGTAATCATCACAACACATCTCGGTAAACTGTTTAGTGCAGGAAACAGGATTTACCTATTTGAGTCATTTTTCTAGCCTAGATGTCAAACAGGTGATTCCAGCTTTGAAAATGTGAGGACCTCTTTGTCTTACGGTCCATTGTATTTAAGTAAAATCAATATCGTAGGGACTGGACACAAGTCTCAACACAAAGCAAAGGTTCTCTCAAGATAAAACAAAATCAGCGAATTTCTTGAAAATCTGAAAAATATGAGGCTTAATATATCAGTCAATTGTAACATTTTTGTCTAATTAAGTGGATTTGTTGTCTGATAAGTTAAAATGTAGCACAGGCAGTAAGAAATCCACTGAACCAAGAGAAAGTGTGTTCTCTGACCAGGTGAGGGTGTGATATCTAACCTTCCTAACAGAGGAATATTCAACGTTTACCTCAGAATGACAATGAAGTGCTGCTCAGTAGTGTTGAATGGAGTCTTTGAGGATGTGGAAGATTCCACCAGCTCCACTTGCAGAAGTAGGTCAGGCAGACGCCTACAGTAAGCAACTGCAGGTTAAGTGCTCATCTTTGTATTCAGACACAGCCTTGGCCTCCAGTGGGAAGGGGGGTCGGTCTGTGTTCCATATCTACCCACAAGAGGGAGACAAATCCACAAAAATATATGGAGTGCAGTTAGTTTAAAGAGTATCCAACATTATTTCTTTAAATTCCAACAGTATCACAGTATGACACTAAAATTATGCAGTTAAAACAGACATGCTAATAAGATGATGCTAATCTGATACGAAGATTTGTAATGAAATAGATGATTATGACAGAAATGAGAGATGAAGGTGGGATGTAAGACAAATAGAGTCAAAGACAGACAGACCAAAGTAATAGACAAAAGGACTGTGTGAAGAAGAGGAAGAGACTCCAGCACTGACCCTGCACCGGTGCTCTGCAGTGTGAGGTAGTTGGTTGTATGGTTTCGCATAATAAACAGCCTGGAGATAACTGTACAACCTTCTAGCTTTCCCTGCGGTGTCACCCAGACTTCCTACGAATGCCATCAACCTCCAGGTTTCTTCAAGTGGTAAGTATGCACATAGACCACAAAAGAGAAAACAAAGTTTGAACAAGTTTTTACAGAGGAATAGCATAAAGGCAATTCAGATGTACAGAAAAGGATGTGAGGAGGTTTTTAAAGTTTTAAATTACAAAATGCAGTAATGCAGCACACAGGATGATATTCTGAGGTCGACCCATTTTTTCGGTGTAACAGCATGCTCTCTTTTTTCTGTTGCACATGTAAAAAAAATGTTATTGCTTACTTTTTCAAAGTCTGTTTTATGAAGTGTCTGTTGGATGTCTTTTACAGTAATGAGCAAAACCCACATTAAAAAGACTGGCAAATTCAATTCAAGCTTATAATAGAAAAGACACAAAAACAAGTTTCTAAATTGTTTCTACACTGACTTTGAATCTAAAGCATCCGATATACTAATTGGGTTCTGCTGTCGAGGTCCAGATAATCCAGACGTCAATATTCCAACCTTGCTCTGCAGTGCTGTTTGATTTGTATTTGGTGCAGTCCAATGGGGTATACAGCCAGCTATCGATAGCTGCTGGTCTCTTAGCTTGCCACGCACATTAACACATTGAAAATGCTAAAATGGTAACACCAGTAAAACAGGAGAGTCACCCCCCCCCCCCCCCCCCAAAAAAAAAAAAAAAAAAATATATATATATATTTGAAATAATATTGCTGTGTGTCCGTGGAATTTTTGCTCTCTGTAAAGTCAGAAGCGTTCATGGTGTACATCAGGTATGGATCCATCAAGGTTGATTTTAACGGCTCGAAAACATAAAATTTAAACTGCAGTGCAATGTGGCCTTGGATGGATTTTGACATTTTTTTTTATTGTGTTGAACACTTCACAAATATGATGATTTTTATGGAAAGTCATATATAAGTTTTATTTTGTTGTCCATATTTATTCTACAGAGTTTACTGTCCATGGTGCTTTCTGTATTCATGGCAGGAAGGGACAATATGCCCAGACATTGGGATCTGCATCTTGAAACTCGGTGCTGTATATGAACTTGCTTAATGCCTCCGCCTCCTTCCACTCTCCTTCCTGCCGCCACCCCCACCCCTACCCCTACCACCCCCCCCCTGTCCCCCAGTGTGTCTGGCTAGTGGCTCAGACACCCAGTATCCGCATTGCGTTGCAGTGCTCCAGTGAGGAAGGGAAAAAAGAGCATATATCAGCAATCTCTGCCGAGCACTGCTCTTTTCTGTACGCACACAAAGAAACGACTCCCTGGCATTTTCCAATTCAAGAGGAAATGCAGCCACAATAGAGGCGCCTGCTACTACCTATATTATAAACTGATGGCCAGTTCCTGCATTTGTTTTTACATTTAATGCCGACATTTGATGGATGATGCTTGATGATTTGTTTTCTTTTTTTGATGTTGTTCATGTTGCTATTCTCTTATCAATTGGTTTTAGGTGCATTGCATTATATTTTGTTTTATCACTACACAATGTCAAGAAAACAAAAAATGTTTTATTCAAGATCGCTGGGAAAAAAAATTCATCCATATTCAGTGTGATTTTGGGAGTTTTTACTTTTTAAGTTAAACTGTGATGGAAATTGTGATTTGCTGACAGCTTTTTTGTCCCTCACCAAATGTGAGGACATTTGTGAATTTGTCCAACAGAGGCTGGTAGATGGGCATGTGATAAAGTGGGCAGCTAGTGCAGTGTTGTGTTAATGAAATATGAAAGAAGAGCAGCAGTGTTGTGGTCAGAATCACTTGGAGGTTAATCACCTTTGGGCTTGCGGTGGCTCATGCTGTGTGAAATCCACAGCCTTCGTCTGTGAGATCCCCACAACCCTTTTCCAACCCCCATCCTCCGTTCCTCCCTTCCTCACACAAGGATGCATGTGTACACATCAGTGCAGGAGGACATGTGTGCACACACTTACATGCGCCTCCCTCCAAGCATGTTGGTTGACTCTCTCCCCCCCCCCCCCCCTCCCTCTCTCTCTCTCTGCTCCAGATGCATGAACACAGCAGCAGAAGTTCAAACACACTCAAACAAAACACAGTAATAGACACCCATGTGGAGAGACACAGCATCGTGTGAATGTAGACCGCAAGATGGGCGAGACGGGACGTCACGCCAGGAAAAATGTAAGGGGTTAGAGTTGGGGAGAAGAGAGGGGGGAGAGGCGAAGAGGGGAGGATGAAAATGAGGGGAAGGGCTGAGGCAGAGCAGGGGGAGGCGGGGACAAAGTGATAGACAACGCTCAGGCAAGAGAGGAAGAAAGAGCGATAGCTGGAGATACTGCATGCTTGCATAAGTGTCTGTGAGTGTGTGTGTGTTTGTGTTTGTGTATATATGTGTGTATGCATGCACGTGTGTGTGTGTGTGATGTATGTAGGTGACACAGATTTATGAAAGGAGAGGGTCATAGATGGGGAAGCTGTTGGTGGGTGCTGGGGGTTGGGGGAAGTGGGGGTGTTGGTACACACCAGATAATGGAATCAATGCAATTGTGTGTGTGTGTGTGTGAGAGACTGTGTATCTGTGTGAAGTGTACCTGCCTCACAGACATTGCTTGCTCGGACTGTAATCGCCTGGAGAATTAGTGATGTGACTTGGCAGTGGGAAACAGGCACAAAACAGAGCCAGGGACAGCGCCTAAAAGAGGGATAGAAGAAGAGGAGAGACAAAAAGAGGGAAACGAGAGATGGAGGGGTAGGGAGAGGGGAATAGCTTTTCTGTCCGCCACCACGTACGGCGCTCTGTTAAAAGGAACACTGTGAAGATGGGGTAGGATAGGTTTTATCATGCGTTATTTTCTTTACCACTGGATTAATTGATGCTTATTTTTCTCTCTTGGAGTAAACGGATCAATAAGTCATCGTAAGAGTTCATTGTGTTATATATTAGTGTGCGTGTGTGTGTGCATGTGCGCGCACGTGTGTGTACCTGTTTTATGTATATGCACTTGTTGTATGCATGTGCGTATTAACATGAGTACAAATGTGTGCGTGTGTTCATGTAAGGAACACCAGCAAAGGCAAATGGTGAATTGAGAATGAGTTGAGCGGGCCGGATAACAAATTGAGGCAGTCTGAGTGACCACGTCCGCGCGCCATCTTCGTGTCATTTGTTACGTTTATTCTTTTTGACAGAGATTATTTTTTACACGAGAATATTTCACCTCATTCTCCCCTTCAGTCTGTAGTTTCCTCCTCCGGTCTTTGTCTCTGGTGCTTTAGAGAGCAGCAGAGACGCTCATAAAACTGGGGCAGAGGAAAATATCTCAAAGCACAGAGACGAGGAAATAGAGAAAGGCGGTCTAATTTTTCACACAGGCAGCGAAAGGCTTCGTGTTCCGTGTGTCTTTTTGCGGGGTTGCATGTTGGTCTGCATGTGTGCACTTAGCCACAGACAGATTTTGGAAGTTTGAGACACATGTTCTGGATTGTTGGCGGACGATAAAGCTGTCGGCTGCACAGATTTACATGTGATGCAAATGGGGCTTTTCAGCTGTGAACCAGTTGTTTGAACCCTGGCTCACAGTCTTCATGTGGCATCTGCAGTGTCAGGCATGTGTGACATTTATTTTGTCTGGGGAAGAGTAAATCAGTGTTACTCCCTCAAGGCTGAGCATCTTTGTCATGGGGGAGTGATTGCATAATCCTGTGAGATCACAAGGCCTGTAGGAAATATAAGACGACAGTGTTGTCTGCGGCTCTAGGCACAGCTGTCTGTGGATGTTGCATGCATGTGCACAAGCAAAGAGTGCATGTGTGTGCCTAAACTGTATGACCTCGCTGCTGGAGCTTAACGCTCATACAGGCCAGGTGGCTGTATGTTCATCCCACATGTAAATCCCAATTAAATTAAACGATTTTTTTTTTCTCTGCGTATGTGCGTCTGCCCCCAAATGCTTTGTCTATCTGTCTGCCAGCAGGGGGCATTTTGTTTGAACATCTTACTGCACAGACCTGCACTCTATAACAGGCGCTGACTATGTCAAAAGGAAAGACGTGAAAGGGCCCTGAAAATGAAATGAGCGGATAAGTAACACTATGAAAATCGATATCTGTATGTTGAGCGATGTATTTTAACGTCCGTCTTCTCCTTTTCAGGGTGTGATCCAGTCCAGGTTCTGCAGACGTGCAGAGGAAATGTTTTGTGTCGGACTGCATCGACATCGATAACAAACAACGGTACCCTTCAAATATGATGAAAGACGTAGAGTCTATTTGTTATAATCTAAGATGCTATTTGTTAATAGATCATTAAAATGTTTTCTGTTCATATTTATCGAAGTTAATCTTGTTGAGCTTGCGTAGCAAAATAATTGACGTTAAATGTACCTAACGCATTTAAGCGTCACTGAGAAATTTTCTTCATGTTCAAATTTCACATTTATAGTAACATTTAATGGATTTTATGTGAGGACAAGCCTGATTGAACAGCCGCTTATCAGCTCCTGCTTCTTTGGTCCAGCAGTGTCTGTTGGCGTGCTTCATTGTCCCTGAGACCCTTAACCTGTGATGATATGAAAGGTCACAGGTGAGGTCCTTGGGAACAAAGGCGCATGCAGTTACTTCTGGAAACTGATGACTTTCCTGTCATTGGACTGAGAGGAAACTTCTCACACTGCCAGACAAGAAGTAATGTACTTTTTAAAATCATGACGTTATCACAAACGTCAGAAGTGTGCAGGAGATCGGAGTGAATCTGCGGAGCAGCAGTATAATTAGACATTTGGACTGCATGAAGTCATCTGGAGAAAATTCCCCAAACTTTCTAGACATTGGGGAAAAAAGACACAACGTGGTTGTCTGGAGGGGGCAGTACCTTTTGGCCGACTTTGTGCAATGAACAGTTACACGGTTCAATAAGAAGGCAGCCAATGGTTGTGACCCCGATACATGACTCACATGGGATTCTTGAAATCTGTTACAAACAACGAAAAAGCATTGTCAAATCTATATATTTTAGTGTCAGATAAGACAAAGAAAAGCAGAGAAGGTGGAATTGCTATGAATGAATAATTTGCACCTTGTTCTAGATGCTCCCTTTTTAATGAAAATAAAATTAAAGGAATTGTGAAAATATGTTTTATTGTTTTTGTTAAATACCATATAAATCCAATAAATGCTCTTTAAAATGTAGTCAGCTCTTTTCCTTTAATGCGCTTGCTGACATTTTGTGGCACATAACATGCATAGATAACGTTTTCGTTCACCCAGTCAGTTATTTCATGTGAGATAAATGTTTCTTTTCGGTGAGGTGTAGCTCAACGTGTGACATTTGGCTCCAACAGTGAGCACAAATCAAGTGACTTCATCACACTTTCCTGACCACTTAAAAAAAAAAAACGCCACAGCCGCATATTTCAGGTTAATAAATGAAAGTGACATGATCTTTTTTCAGACTCTTGGCCTGACGCTCAGCCAGGATGGCTCAGTGTTCCCTGGCTCTCAGCCCTCCGTGTGTTTGTGCATCCCAGGACAGTTGACATTGATTGTGCAGGAGACAGACTGAGACACATTAGTACCCAGCTCGGGCCTGCTGCTGAAAAACACATTAACTGGCTGCAATGGGAGCCCTGTCTGGTAACCATGGCAAAGCTCACGGGGAGGGAGGGTTGAGGAGGGTAGAGATGGGGGCAGCGGGTTCAGCACGCAGTCTCTCAGGGGTTGTCTTTCTCAAGCCCTCCTTCTCTTTCCTCCGGCCACGTCTGTCATTTTCTTTCAGCCTTTCTCCTTTTGAACTTAGTTCTCTCTCTCCCTCTCTCACTCTTTCTCTCTGTCTCTCCCTCTGCCCCCCCCTCCGCACACACATATAAACATAATTAGCATATTTCTTTCTCTTTTCTTGCATTCCTCTCATTGATGCTGACCTCATCAGTCTGCCCTTGCCTCATACTCCACCCCCTTATCCACCAACCCTGTGCAACATAATCTGCCTCTCACTAATTTGCCTCTTTTTTTCTGAACCCCCCCCCACATGCCTTTTGTTCTGTTGTCAATATGGTTCCTCTCTGTGGAGAGGTGCAGGAAAGACAAGATGAAGCTATAACAATGTAAAAATGTGGAATAAGTTGATGCGGACAAATCATCAGAGGGACAAATGAGCTGAATTACACTCATAATTATTAGTGTACTATATATAGTAAGTATAGTGTTAGACTCTATACTTTTGTCCTCTCATACTTCATTTTATGCAGAACATATCTCTACTATCTCTACTCACTTCAGCTGCTGCTACACTTCACCTTACCTGTGATCAGTAAACGTATCTTATAAATCTGTTGCAACCTCTCAAGCTTGATGAAGATTTCCATTTCAGAGATGGAGTTCAACGGACCCACTCAAATGAGTTATTGTAGCTTTGATTTGATTTTTGATTTTTTTTAAATAAGTCATTGTCTTTTAGACACTTGTACTTTCTATGTTTCTATGTGGGAAAACCATATATTACCTAACTACTTGCTTAGGTATCGCTATGTGACTTTTGCTGACCCACAGCCACTGGCCTCCTCCTCCTTACATAATGGTGAAGCCACATAATGGTGGCTCAGTGCTGTCCGTTAGGCAGTAACATAAAAAGATTGCATTGAACCTTTTCGTAGCCACAACAATATACCGATCATTCCAGACCAGATAAAGCAGGTCACAGCAAAACCACTGAATGAAATTGTTTAATTTTAAAGCAAATGAAATCCTTAAACTGAAAAAAATGGATGAGTAATTCTTGTTTTGTGCCGGGCATATGACGCACCCAGCCCACAAGGACTAATGAGAGAACTGAGCTACTCGCCTTTCTTTTCCCAAGACCACTTCTACGGTTTTATATAACCATCCAATGAGAAGAACCCCTCAGAAATATTGTCCATTTTACTGGAAGGCATCACGCTTAAATCACAGATATTTACACTGATTTATTATTTTGTGCCAGACATTAACCGACCATCTTTGTTTCGGCCATTATTAACATTAAATAGATTTTATTATCAGACAATGCAACATGTTTTCCTTTTGCAAAATTTCCTAATTACTTGCACTTTACAGATTCATCTATAGGGGGCAGTGGCAAATTACAGAACACACAAAAACTAGTCAAACTATGAATGCAACTTAAATATGAAATTAAATCAAATATCACAGTTTGTTTATGAAAAGTATGTCTGAAGCCACATTAAAGTAAAAATTAAATCAAACACATTACAATAGTATGAAAAGGTTTGATGACACTGCAATATAATTTGATGTTTCTCACTGCATGTTCATAAAAAATGACCACATTGATCTCACACAGAAGAATTTTAGCAGCAGAAATATAAGAACTGATATAGATGTAGTTTAAATGTCCAGCACACAACAATATGTGGCTGTTTGTTCAGATGAGGGATGAAAAATGATGGCTGAGCTGGCGGGGTGAAGGAAATAACATGTTTTAAATGTTATGAGATGTCTTGTTTGTAAGCGCAGAACAGCATTAAAGGCCATTTACACAGCACTAGTAAGACTTATTTTAGATTATGGGAGAGTCGTATTTGGATCTGCAGCACATGCAATTTAAAAACAAACAAAGTGGACAGCATGCAATATCACACATTAAGATTGTGTGCATGTGCAGTTAAAACAACCCTGACTCCAGCATTACAAGTGGAAATTGGAGAAATGCCTTCAGAGTTTAGGAGAATACAGCTTGCCCGAAGCTACTGGGTGAATTTAAAAGGGCGTAATAAAGTTCACCCAACACAAGGACTGAAGCCGTGTTGGGAAAAGGAGAGAAACAAAAAGCTTTGGATGGACAATAGAAGGAAAAGCTAGAGAACGGCATATAACAGCAATAAACAACTGAGGTTAGATTTAAAACAACATGCTACAGAGAGCATCAAGTGAAAAATGCTATGATGCTTTGCTAAAATATCCTAGAAATACTGAATTGATTAGGATAGTATAATTTTGCTTTATTTAATTGTATAGGTTTCCTTAGATAGGATGACTCAGTCATCATGTCGGTCCACACTCCACACCAGTCGGTGGCGGTAATGCACTAAAACGTTTATTTTGCCAACCGCCAATAAACCACACAAGAAGAAGAAGAAGAAGACGCAGCAGCGACAGGAGAAGAAGAAGAAGAAGAAGAAAGACGTACTTTGACTTTACGGGCTGTGTGGTGGAGCAATATTTGATCGAAAAAAACAAACTAAAAGCGCACAGAGGATTTCTTCAAGGTGACATTCAAACTCTCCCGTTTAAACTCTCTCATCTGTTTCTCGCTGCTGCTACTTTGTCCGCCGCCGTCGGTTCGAGGCGGACTACCAACCTGGAAAGCAATCCGGCCCTCAAATCATCGCCTTTGTTTCCGGGCCCTAAAATCTGACCATAAATGTTGTCCTCCGGTCACAGCCGACGGTGCGTGGGCTCTCCGCGGGTTTAAAAAACAAATAAATAAAAAAAAAACTCGATGTGTTTTCATGTGCAGACATGCAGCCCAACAGGACGAACCTATTGGTGTTAGCATGCTGCGACAGAAACGTCTATGTTGTTGCTAATGTCTTCTTTACTCGGCAGACTGCAGTCCGGAAAATAAACACCACCACTAAACTCCCCCTCCCCCTTTTTATTTCTTTATTTTAATCCTCATTATTGTGTTTTTACATTGACTGTTTTCCAAACACACAGTGCATGTCCTGTTGCACTCTGCAGACCAGGTGAATGACGCGCCGCTGCAGCCGCGGCTGTTCATGCAGGCAGCGTGTGGTCGAAGTCATGGACGTGTGTTTATTTAAATTGTTTGTATAAATGCTCAGGCCTGGGACACACTTCCTGTCTGAGCTGGGTGTGTGCGTGTGCCTGCGCGAGCGCGCCATTAAAAAAAAAAACAAAAAACAAAAACCTGAACATCACACCATCAACAACAATGTATGTCGATGTCAGCTCTGTTGTGACTTGTTGGACAGGAAAGGCCTTGAAGTGCTCCACAGCTTGTTTTTTGCTGGCTTTTGTTTTAGAGAATTGTCATACATGATCAGTAGTGGAGTCTATTTTTTGGGTATGCCTTATACCTTCGACATGCAAAAGGTGGGGCAGTGCTAATTTAAAGACAAATGGATGGAAGAGGATGCATTTAGGATGTGTCTGGCTGAAACAACAATGAGCACGTTTCCATGCACAGTGAAGTCGAGCTGCGGTTACAGCTCCATGAAGGACTTCTGTCCTTGTCCCAGTGTACAGTGTACGGGAGTGAAATCGACCTCTTTGTTGAAATCATGTCGCTAGCCACAGCTGGACCAGGCTTAAATTGTCTTAAAGTAAAAAAAATAAAAAATACTAAAGTCTTAAATTTTATTTGTACCAGATTTGACTGGTTTGTGCTTTGACCAGAAATATGATTCCCATTCCAATAATAGTTTTCATGAACTGGAAACATTTCCTAACTAATCTGAGTGCATCCGTATAGGACAGCTTTACTTTTTAGATATAACAGATCTTCTGATTTAAACGTAAAGTTTATCTTAGAAAAGGCCTCCAATTATTGGTTTAATACAATGCAAATGATTATTGTAATGAGTTCAACTTTAAGGAGTAATGTTTGCAATGTATCAAATTGTTTATTGGCAATTTTAATGGATACTTGAAAAAATTGCATGTTGTCAGTGGGCAGGCCAAAAATGATTCTGTATCACCTTATAGTCATAAAATAGATAAAATACAGCCTTGGGGGCGTCGTCATTGTACAAAAACATGAAAAAAGGAAACAGAATCACAATATATAATACAATAGAACTGAACAATAAGCAGTTTTTGTCACTGCAGTGAATCTTTTTAGGCTGTTGGAAGAACATTTCCAGCGCCTCTTCATATGGGAAACTTCTGGCCCATTTATTGAGATCCGCAGGCAGGCTGCTAAACGGTCCCCTTGCAGCCTGTTGGCGGATGTTTGTCTTGACCTGCAGACACATTAACTGTTAGGCTTTAGAAGTGATAGCTGATGGCTTAAAATAGTGATAGCATAGCTGCAAATCCTATTATGAAAAGTATTTATTACCCTGTTCATGGTTGAGAAGTCCCTCTCACAGTTTACACTGCTGACTGGGACCGTCGGGGAAATGGAAGCCAACAGGCTCATAGTCGGGTACAGGACACCAAACTCCTCATATTTTGAGGACAGTTTGGATAGTATGGACAACTGTGTCTTGTTCTAAAAATGTTCAAAATATCAGCAACACAGTATAGTGTTCTTGATGATGTCATGTGAAAACACATTTTTAAGTTACCTGAAGAGCTGCTCTGGCTGCTACTAGCAGAGGAGCGACTGGTGAGCGTTTAAAAAAAACGCTGATATTTTGCTTTGCTTTTCTTGTGACATTTTTCGACACTCACTGGCGGGAGTCTGCTCACCTGTGCGTGCGTGTACGTGTCCACTGTGTGTGATACAGAGCGCAGAGGAGAAGTGTGCGAACATGGAGAGACAGAAATGACATTCTGTCACGTAAATAAAATAAAAACTATATACCATATAAATATATAACTATGTTGTTTAGTAAAAGCACAAGGTAGCTATCGACATGTTCTCTAGGAAAATTAACCTTAAATGACATCTGTTGTGATCTGGATCTTTATAGAAAATTAAAATACACTTGACCTTCTGGGGGGGCGGGAGGTGCACCCCCTTAATATAATGGTAGGGGAAACACTGCATAAATTATAATAATTATACTTAATTTATAGAATTTATTCTAAAGAATTTATTTGTTTTGTTATTAAATTCTCACTGTGTATAATTTCAATGTTCAATATACAGGTGAACACCAAACAAGAGTCATCCAAGCTAAGGGCAGAAGTGTGGAAGAAGGAGTAGGGATGGCTGCCACACAACAAGGAAAGTCCAGTGTGGACATGTCCAACAGCAGTCCAGTTAAAAGAGGAAGAGGGAGGCCACAAGGTTCAAAGAAGCTAAAGGTTTGTGTAACAGACGTTAACCTGATGGAGCTGGCTTCTTGCATTTCCAATGGTGGATCCCCAGGACTCCAGAGAGGAAGAGGGCGTCCAAAACTGTTAAGCACCAAACACACTGTGCAAGAAGGAGCAGAAGACAAAAATGCTGATGAATCTCAGAAAACTCCCAGAGATGAAGGGAGGTCAAAATTGTTAAAGAAAGGGGCCAATGATGGAGACAAGCCTGTGGCAGACCCTTCTCCTAGAAAAAGAGGTAGGCCAAGCAAAAGCATGTCAGAGAAGGTCGTTACAGAGGACTTACCAAATGGTGGCTCTGAAACTCTAAAAACAGGAAGGGGTCGTCCACAAGAATCCACAAAGCGAAAGTCAGAAAGTTCAACAGGTGGTGAAGAGGGTGAAAGCAGTTGTGCAAAACTGAAGAAAAGAGGTCGACCAAAGAACTCTTCAGTAAAGAAAACCGGTCGGGAAACAGAGCTGAAGAGTGATGGTGAAGCAGAAACTGATAGGAGCCAGAACTCCACCAAAAATGCCAGCGAGAGTTTGATTCAGGATACATCAAATGGCATCACAAACACACCTCAGAGAGGGAGGGGAAGGCCAAGAAAAACTGTTGGACAGAAGAGCAAAGATCAACTGGTCACAGATGGCTCCCAGCCAACTAAGAGGGGAAGAGGCCGACCTAAAAGCTCTTTGACCAAAAAACGCCCTGTACCTGTGTACATGGCGCGCGGTACAATGAGTCAGCCTGCAAAAAAGAACCATGGTCGTCAAAGGCGACAACCGGGCAAAAGGGGAAGGCCAAGGAAATCCCCTCTGCCGGCACCCGAGGAGCGAAAAAAGCCAAAAATATGGAAGCCGCTTGGGCGGCCCCGGAAATATCCCCGTGTTGATCCACCAGAGGGCGCTGACCCTCCCCCTCACAGAAGACCTGGCCGGCCTTGCAAGAGTGACTCTAAAAGAGGTGCACACTTGCGTAAGAGTTTTACTAACACGGGATCGTCACCATGCAACCCCAATGATGCACCCCAAAGAAAAAGGGGTCGTCCTCCAAGTATTACAAATGGTGCGGTCATTGTGCCACAGAGAAGAGGCCGCCCGCGAAATTCACCCAACAAAAATACACCCAGTAAAGAAACACGGTTGAGCAGTGCATCTGCCAACCGTTCAAAAGAGAAGAGTGATTCATCTGCTGTGAGAGGGGAAGAGGAGGTTCAACATACTGAAGAGGTGTTGATCAAACAGGATGCAGGCTCTGAGGTTGGTGACCAGGCTTGATGAACGAGCCTGGTGACCAAAAAAAGTTGCTGTTAAAAACATAAATTACAATCTTTGTCAAGGAAACCCAAATTTTTAACGTTTTGTCCGTCGGGTAGGGTAGATAGTCAGCAGTTCCTCTGTTTTATAACCAACTTGTTTTAACTGTGGTTGGACTTTTTTTTTTTTTTTTTTTTTTTTAGAGAAATAGTTTGTCATCTGAGTAAACAGTAACATTACTAACCTCTTACTATAACTGGCATGTAGAGTTTGTTCTAGGCTTATTGTTCTAGTTTTGATTTAGCCTTCAGACATTGTGTTTGTCAGTTTAAATGTGACAGTAAAACAATCGGGGGATGACTTGGAGCGTAAAAATGTAACTGTTGAAGAGATGAGAAAATAGGAACAGTGAAAATATAGAGAGCCGAAGTCCTGTGGTCACATCTGGGCTACAGTCTATGTTCCACTAGGTTCCCCAACATAGTGCAATCTCTTACTGACTGCTTTGCTTCAGGCTTTTCTAAATTTGGGTTATCAACACAGAGTGAAGTGTATGATATCTGCCTCCCTTTATGTCAATGTACCTATGGTTCAGTGTTAGTTTTCTTTTATATTAGTACTTATGCTCAAACTTTGTTGCTATATTTTATACTTTCCTACTCCTTAAGACGTTTTGAATGGGAGCATCTGTAATGAAAAGCTATTTCCCCTTAGTGGATAAAATATTTCTGATTCTGATTATCCTTTTCCCATGTACGTCTGCTCCAGTTTTATAGGAACAGAGAGGATACTTATGTTAAGTATGCTTATTATATCAAACCTATGTGGCATCAAGTGCCAGCAAAAACCTTTGAAAATGTACTCAAGGGCACAGGATTAGAATTTCGAAGATGTATTTGCTTTTTATTTGTTTCTTTAAAAGACAAAAATATTTTTTTATCATCTTAACACAAGTAACGACAATGTGAAACTAATGCAACAATGTGAAGGAAGTCACCTCTATTGCTCCCTTTGGCTTTGCAGAGATTTACAGAGAGTTTCACTTCATGTTTCACCTGTCACACTGTCAGCATCTAACTGGTGAGCAGATAGAGACTTATGTCTGGTTGGTAGAGAGCAAAAACCGAGCTAAAAGTGAATAAGGGACACGGCTTCAAATGAATGAGGGTGTTGACTGAACTGCTGGACATGTAAACACACGTCACCATTATTAACTTAAAATGTGATTCAAATTTCGACCATTTGTTCCGAAATTGGTTCCATTGCACTGAAGTTGTAACAAGTCTAGACCACAGTACTTTATGGTTTATGAGAAATTATGTGTTTATTTTAAATTACAAAAACTGACAAACAGTTGAGTTTCCCATTCACCAGTAAAGCACCGTTGGGTCCGACAGAATTTTTAGTTATTTATGTTATTAAAATGAGATGAAAAAGAGGAGGAATGTTGCAGTATTACTTCGGCTCTCTATTGAGTATCTGTGGGGAGGAAGGATTTGAAGATGTCTAAATGATGTCATTATTTGTCTGTGTCATGTTAGTTTATCCTGTCATGTTTTGCCTTAATTGTCAAAGCTTTGAATGTACCATCAGTCTTTATTAATTTAGGTGAATGAGTGGTCTCTGCTTTTGTTGCATTCCTCGACTTGACGAAAAGCTCTGCATCAAACGCCTTGCCACCGCTCACAGTCGCCTTGAAGGCTTCCCCTCCATTTGTAGCACATACTTTTTTTAGCTTCAGTCTTTCACCTTATATGTGAGACTGTCATGAGATTAAATTCAAGTGATTGGATTGATTTCCCAAGCATTAGTTTACCTTCTGAGCACCTTAAGAAAAAACTTTTGTGTGACATGAATTGTGCATTATCATGACTGATATTAACATCTTTATGTTTGGGTCAAAAATGTATGTTTCTAAATGCCAAATCACTTCTGTGCGTCGATTTATCATAAGTGAGAAAAGGATGGAAATAGGGACCTAGGGTTTCTAAAAAAAGAAAAAAGAAAAGAAAAAGAAAATGGACATTTAGACTGGCTTTGTGAAGTCAAATCATTCAAAGTGGAAATATTTAGATTCTGTGTGCTTTGAACAAGAAGCCAATAATTTGTGATCTTATGGTCTTGAAATAAATTGTTGATCTTACCTTTTTATTTTTTGCAACGTGGTGTGATCGAATCAAATCTTATTTTTTGCTCTGTCAAACTAAAAGCAGTCATTAGTTGTTTCTTATAGTGTTTGTGTTGCAACTCACCTTCCAGTACTCTGATGATGTCCTTGATGCAGTATGAAGAAGTCAAACCAAATCAAAGGTTTTATGTGTTTTGACAGATAACTCACCACAAATTGTAAACCCAGCATTAGTCAGTGTCTGTGGAATGAAATAAAATCACTGGCGCGTTCTTTGTAAAACACTTTACAGGGAGTTTTATTTCTTACCATTTGCACACATTTAAAAGAAACAAGCGAGTGTGAAACATGTTGGTCATGAACAGAAATGTTATGGACAGTATATTCATAACTTCACTTCAAGTTATTGCTTATTCATTTACTCACTGAAAAGATGAAACACAACATATAAAGCATTATGGCTGAGTATTATTAATAAAGGAGTCTCTGAGTTAATGGTTCAGTTTCACATAAATAGTGTACACAAATAGACCAGGAGAAATAAAACACATCATTGGGTTAAGGATTATTTATTTCATTGAGACCTTCACTTACCGATTTGAGAGCAGGATTTCCAAGAGAAACAAAAAGATTACAAATTGGACAACACAGATGACTAATCTGAGAAAACCAGTTAGTAATTGAATGGCATTCTTTTCTAATTGCATAATGTGGATTATAAACTTGAGACAAACAGCACAGTTAAATTAGCTGGGGGTCATTTATTACCACCAATTCAAGAGCACAGATTCTTGAGTAGAAATCATTAATGAATTCAAGTGCAAATTATTAAAGAAAGCCCACTTAACATTGATTTCAGAGTTTGTACTTATATATAGCCGACTAATTTCAGAACACAGATCAGACCAATGGATTAAAGGGAATACATGAATGAATAATTTGACCGAGTAGGTTTTTAAATCTAGCAAATCGAACAAAAATCATCAAATCAAACCACAAGCTGCCATTCCAGGAAGAAATAATAATTTCGGAGCACAAATCGTTAAAGTTACCAATTGCCAATTTAGGAGCGCAAATTATGACATCACGAGCACAAGTTCAAATTTAAGCAAATCATTTCATCCAGGTTATGAATCTGTGAATCCAGAAGATGAATTATTAAATGAAAAACACAAATAAATACATTCAACCGAACATTAAATCTCCCAAAATGAGAGCAGGCATGATGTTTGTCCTCTGACGCTTCCTGCTGCTTCTTTGGTCCTCAACAGATGAATGTGGACACTTCCGGGTAACCTGGTTTAAAGGGGGTGACGTCATATCCGGGGTACGACGTGTTTTTGGTCTGCGGAAAAAGAAGCGGAGTGAGACTCTTGATCGGTTTCCAGCTCTGAGGAGAGGACTCCACCTGGCGCCGTCCGGCAGGTGACTCCAGACTAAAGCTTCACAAAGGGCCGGATCTCTACCTTTAAAATAAATAAAACAAACAACAGGTAGAGTCGGCGATATGACCGAAAGAAAATGAGGTGAGTTCCCCGTCAGGAGATCCGCACTGTCTCTGTTCAAATGTGACTCCGGGATTTGAAATGCGGAGTCGCCAAACAAGTTTCAGCTCCGTCCGGAAACACATTCCTCCATGTTGGTGTGAGGAGCCGCAGCTCAGCTTGTACAGAAATCAAAAGTGTTTGAAACCTTCACCTGGAAAAATCATTTTAATCACTTGGAGGAAATAAGTAAAATAAATTTAAAAAGAAAAAGGCCTGTGTCAACAGCTTTGGTAAACATTGTTTGTAATGAACAGTGTGACGCAAACAGGAAAACAATACTGAAGTTATATCAGGTATAAAAAAAAAGAAAGTTTTTATGTCCTCCTGGTGGATTAGACTTCAGTCCTGTTTGGACGAATATCCCCTGTAAATATTTGAACATTGTCTCCAGTGTCTTCCTGGAGTTAGAAATAGACGGATTTTTACATTAAGATTCAAGGTTCCCATATTGGAAATGAAATCTGTGACATAGAACAGTTTTTAGTTAGTAGTCCTCTAAATTGAAGTCCAGGCAGTTGCATGAGCTTTCATAATGAGCTAATGCAGATATGTCCCTGTCTTTTGTTTTCTTTCTGCTCTATCAGCGTTTTCTGTTGATAATTTACAGGTCTGATGAGGTTTAGTCCTTTTCAAACATACCGTGAGGTTTTCTTTTACCATAGTTTGGTGATTCCTCCCACCACCTGGGGCTTTTTCAATAAAAAACATTAGTTTTAACATGTCGCTGTAGGTGTGAATCAGGAAGTGCTTCTTTTATATTTCCTCTACAAATATGATAGTTCGTATTGTTTGGGATCTTAGTCTTGAAGAGATGTTTTGTGCATTTTCAATTCAAGGATGTGAAATGTGCCATTTCTGGCCTGATGTTCATCTGATCACTTTTTTGCTTCACTAAAGGCCAAAATATTTACATTGTTGTAACTTTTTTTTCCTCTCAGGTAAACCAACAAAAATGACCTCTAACATTTGGAAGAAGGTTCACTGACATTCATATATTAATAATTAATCGTTGGATTAATATTTCAAAACTGATCGACTGAAGAAAAGTGGATTTAAAAACTTAAAAAAAAATGTCTAGCCCAGGTGGTTTAATCTCAGAGTCAACTGAAGGTGTGACCCTTTCACCCGATGGTCAAACTGCAGAACCACAAGTAACTGGAAATAAAAAGGCCCAAGAGATCAACAGCGTTGAGGAAGGAAAGGTCACAGATGAGGAGGACAAAGAGGAGAAAGATCAAGAAGAGGAAGTGACCAGCTCTGCTCTGCTGGAGCCGAGCACACTGCCATGGCCCGGAGACAGAGACAAGAAACCCCACACGGACAACAGTGATGGTGTGTGTTCGGAGGACACCTCAGAGTCTAACAAGAGGGACACAGATATGAGCAAAGAAAGTCAAGACCTGTCTGAGAGTCTGGCAGAGAGCAGCAGAAAGAGCAAAGCCAAGTGGAGGGAAAGTATGCCCGAGGGAGAGAGGTGGAGGGACGAAGAGGTGGAAGCAGAGCGAGAAAACGGAGGAGACGGCTCTCTGGCAGATGACGAAGAGGAGGATGCAGAAGATGAAACGTCCAACTGGATCTCAGAGAAAGCTGCTCTGGGTTTCACTCCACATGTCACAATTGTGCGTCCATCCAGCAAAGAGCTGCGTGGCGAGAACCGGTTCTTTGTGGAGAAGGACGTTGACAAGGAGCCGCCGCTGGAGCCGCACTCAGTGAGACACTTCTACCCAGAGCAGACCGAGCAGGACGACAAGTTATGTGAGTATGAGACACGAACTGTCCCATGTTTTTGATTCCATGCTGAATAACGGCGTGGCCTTTCTCCTTAATCAGAGATAATCAGCGTCATTCTGTTGGGCTCACGTTCAACTTCCCGTCCCAGTGAGGACATTAACAGACAGTTAATACAAAATATCATCACTTTGTCTCCTCTCACAGACCTGTGTGAGAATTTGTGCAGCGGGAAACTGAGGCTGGCTCTAGCAATAGCAGCTGCAGGGCTCATCTTCCCCTTTCTGGTGTGGGGAGGTTACAAATTCCTTCCCTTTGAGCCACCGGTGCTGCAGAGCGCTCCCCTCAGGCTGGTTTACACACTGCGCTGCTCCTTCTTCGCCATCATCCCCATCATGTTCGGTGAGAGCTCAGTGTGATTGTGTTACGTTCGACTTGCACCAAACAAACACAGTGCAGCAACTAATCACAGGGCTTGTGTGTCTGCAGGTGTGGTGGTGCAGGGTGTGGCCCGGCTGCGTTACAGAGCGCTGAAGCCGCTCTATCAGGCCGACCCAGTGCACAGAGAGATCGCCGTGCACCGCCACTACGTCAACGAATCAATTGCCCTCTTCATCTTCTACTTCCTGCAGCTCGCTGTCATGGGAACCTACATCAGCCAGGACTTGGTCAAATTGGTTCCACTTCTCAGCATCATATTTGCTTTTGGCAGGTGGGAATATTTTCTGGCACATGTAGTTTCAATTTCGGGATGAATGAGGATGATGTCGATGATTTTGGTGTGTGAGGAGAATAATTTTTTGTTATTTATTGCTTGTATTTACAAACAAAGGCTAAATGAAATTATTCATTTAACTGGCATAAGGTGTTGGGCAAGTACAACGTTCATCATGCTCATCGTGAGTGGGCTGGGCAGTATGGCGTAATAAGCATGCAACACAGCAGGGGGCAGTTATAGAGCTGAGCATGTGAACAGCTGATCCAAGCTTATAATTAAAGTTGATATAAAGGTGTTTGTGTTTGAAGACCTCGGAGCTCGACACCCGGCTCAGAGACGCTGAACACAACACACCCACACAAAGTCTTCGCTGCTAATTTCTTTCTAAGTTATTTGGCTGTTTGACAATCTGTAGTTGATGCTGTTGATACTCAGCAGGTCTGAAATACACAAACATCGGTTATTTTAGTTTCCACAGTCTGTGGGAGTGGAAAATCTAGATGAATGTTTAGTTTATTATGTAATCTGTCTGTCTGCGCTGCAACTTTGATCCATCCTATCCAAGTTTAGATTTTGAATTCACCTCAGCCTTCTGCAGTGAACTTGCTGAACTGGGATTTGTTTGAAAGCTGTCTGATCTACTTAAAGGGTTTCAGGCGCTTTTATTAAGTTTAAGTTTACAAACATGACTCTTGTTTCACGGTTTTGCTTCATAACTTTTATCTTAACTTTAGTATATTTAGAAGGATTAGAGTTTTGTTTTGGTTTTTTTTAAATTCCCTGTCTTCATATTGTCTTTAAGCTCCAAAATCAACTCAGATTGACAACACAGATCATGAATACTGCAAAGCCTTCATGCCACTTTCCTTTTTTTCAAAGTTCATAACTGGTGTCATTGATCGGTGATGAGGTCCTGAAGTCTGTGATCTGTTGATCCAAAGCATCAAACGATAATCGGTGTTATGCAAACCAGACCTTAGATGCTTTTTTTTTGTGTTGTTGAAGTACTAAGCCTCTGAAAATAACATTCTCTGACAGACTGAAATGCATGAGGGAAAATTAGAGCTTGTAAGAATAAAAAGAACGTTGGTCAGGACCATCACGCTCTGAGTCATCGAGTGCCAGATGCTGAAACTGATGGAAGCGATAAGCTCTGTAATGTTCCTGCTGAAAGGCTGAGGAGTGGGCGTGCAAGCTGATGTGGTGTGATCACATGGTCTGTCATTATTTATCTAAATCAAACAGGAAGCAGCACATCCATCTCATCTGTTCTTGATTTGTGTCACTTCCTGTTCTGCAGGCTGATCTACTGGCTGTGCCTCTCTCTGGGCAGCAGCATCAGAGGCTTCGGCTTTGGGTTCTCCTTCTTCCCCATACTGGTCATGCTGGGCGTCAACTTCTATTACATCTGTTCATCCGTCGGAGAAGATGCAGTTTTCGCTGTGGAGCCGCCCACGACCGCTCCTCCTCCCAGGCAGCGTTGGTGGGGTTAAAGGTCAACGACAAAACGTTGGTAAGGAGCTGAGACAAACAACTGCAAACACGTTTATCGCCACAACCAATTAACACTCAATCCGTCAGATTACAGTCATTGCTGACGGCAGCAGACAGCTGGAGAGGAAAACCTTTACAGACTCATAAAGATGTCAGGGAATAATCTAAAGTCATCTAAACAATCCGAGTTAATAAAAAAACTTCAAAAGAATCTGCGGAGAAACAGCTGCAGACAGGTCTTTAATAATCCCTTCGTTTCCTGCTGCGGCTTCACAATAAAAGTCTGCTCTTTTTGCTACTTAAAAACTTTTTAGTAGAAGAAACCCAACAACAGAATAAACACTTATCAGTGAGATTAAGATAATATAATGGATTATATACGTATTTGTTTACTGGAAGCTGCAGGGTTAGGGTGTCATGTATATAACAGTAACAGTAAAGAAATTAAACATATTCTATACTACATTCACATTTGTAATGAGAGTTTACCTGAATATTACAACTGATATTCCTGAAAAAGGCCTATTTTTACATTTGGTCACTAGCTTTGTACAATTTATTTTCCTAAAATGATGAAATCTAGTTAAAGTTTGTCCGGATGTAAACATGGGGAAGTCAGTCGTAAGCACACTCAGAGCTTGAGGATTATATGAGATGATGTTTTTCTTTATTTAATTTTATTTCATCAGGCTGTATCATAAGTTCTTTTTTTGTATCTTTTTGCTGCCACACAGCTGGTAATAATGGTTAACTGTTCACAGCATCTTTGTTTTACTGATCAAAGGATTTTTCTTGGTTTTGTATATCTATAAGTTTCTGGGCAATTTTTTGCAAAGTTTTTTTTTTGTTTGTTTTTTATTTTGTTAACGAATTCTCAGTCCATGAATCAATGTTAATTTCCAATGAATATTATCAATAGTTTGGCTAAAATAAAACTTCATTATCAAATGTCATACTTGGTGTACAGCAGCTGATGATTGCCACATGAAAAATTTGTGATATTCATTTTCCTTCGAAGAGCAACTTTACAACTCTGAGTCCTCATGATCTCGATTCACGAGGCAAGTTAATAATGCAGACAGGCAACAACAAACAAGAGCAAAATAAAGAAACAGCAGACGAGAGAGAAACCCAACAAAACAAACATTCCCTCAAACAAAAATCCACAAAAATGAAATAAACTCAGACAGTAAACAAAAAAGTGAGTTAATCTGAGTTAATGTTTCTTTACTGTTTGACAGATCTATTTTTAGAGAAACCTAAAATATGGAAGCCAGAACTGCATTGACCTTCTGACAACTCAGCTGATTTTGCTGTAAGAAATTATTATAAAATTATTCTGAAATAATAAATTCTTTTTAGTTATTATGATCGTTTCAGTTTGAGTCACTAGATGTTCATGTGGCTTAATGTCACCTTTTGGGCTGTTCAATTAAATAACATTTTAGAAACCTTTCTAATGACACAATTGAACTGTGAAAAATAAAAAGCTGAACTAATGAAGTAATTAAACAGCCAGGAGGTTTTGCTGCTACAGCCTGATGCTACACTAGAAAAGAATACTCAAAAAGTCCCCAGATTAACAACTTTAGCAAAAGTTGCACAATCTAACATCTAACACATGGAGTTTAGGAGTAATCGGCCATAAAAGGACCCCTCAGTTTTCTGTTTCTCTGCTTTGGTCCTGTGCAAAATATAAGCTTGAAATCAAAATTTTCTTAATGAGGCCAGTTTGGACCTTTTGAAAATCATTTAACTCCCTACAGATGCTTTAATGAGAACATTTAGACATACAACAAGAACAAATCACTAACTATACGAACAACATTCCTACAACCAACAGAAATATGATTCTGAGCATGATGGGAAATAAATAAAAACATTTGGAAACATTTGGTTGCCATTAAATCATAATTTCTTTGGATTAACAGAAAATCAACATTTATTTGAATAGTAATGAGTTTTAAATATCTGTATGGCGATATGTTCAGGTTGTCAGGAAGGAACAGCAGTTTTGGCACCAGTAAACAGTATTTGGGTGAAAATCCTAAATTAGGCTTTCCGGGAGTTGATTTCCTTTTTTAGTGTATCAGATGTTGATTCACTCAGAGTTGCTGCTTAGTTTGCAAGAGATGATGAGAGGCCGACTAAATTTAGCCATCACATCATGTTTGTAACTGTTTCAATGAGATGAGGATGGAGAGAATAAAGTGAAATGGGGAAAAGAACGAAAGGATTTTTTTTTTTTTTTTTTTTGGTTCTTTTCAGAGTAAAAGCGATTATTCTTTTTCCTTTTTATGTCAGTTTAAAAAAAAAACAAACAAACCACAAATTCAAGTTTATTTCACTCAATTTGTCTATTTAATATATAAAATACGGTAAAACATACGCAAAAAGGATAAGGTTTCAAGGGACTTGGATACTTTGGTACAACAAACACTTTTTTGTAAAAGCGGTATAGAATTTCAATAACATATCAGTGCATACTTTGTATATGAAAATATACACAAATTGTATATCATTCTCAAAAAACAACCAAAGAAATATTTTCTTTACAATAAAAACCCAAAGCAAACTAGCTCGACACAATATATTAGCTATAAATTTCATCTTTAGTATTTCATATGCTACATTATTGTGAGTTGTTTTAAAACTCATTTATGATGCATGTCCTTTATCATTACTGTATGTAACATAACTTTTGTTGTTACCTGTATCCCATGCATTTATATTTTTCAAATTTCATGAATTACTAATTTCAGTTTAGTTGCCCGTTTTTATAAATATATTCTATATCTTAATTAAAACTGCAGCATTTAACTGGTATTTCCTTCATTGCATTTGCTAATACCACAATAACTGATCGTGCAATTTTCAGCAAGTTTTTTCAAAAAAGGAAACCAGTACTATATGTTTATGATAAGGAAGGTAAAGTAATAGAGAGAAAATAAAAACAGTTGGCTATCCTACACAAAATAGCAATAAAATAAAAGCTCCATAATAATATCATTATAATAATAGACAATGGAACTGTCACCAGCACAAATTAATCCAAAAATAGTGAGATTCTAAAAAACATTGTACACAACGAGTAACAGTGTGCAGGTTTTTCATTTCCCATATAGATTGTCTTGTGACTACACGGCTAGATTGGACAAAAAAACCCAACTTTTTGTACACGAACAAACCTGTAAGAGGCAGGATGCCAAAGCCAATCGGTGTGGTGCCACATTTCAGTCGACCATCAGCGCCCACAAGTGAAAAACATTTTCCCCAAAGTGAAAATGACTGTGTGCTAAGCGAACATTGGCTGTCTGAGGGCTGCTGCCGCTCACCAGCTGAAGGAATAGTTGGACATTTTGAGACGTGCTTATTCTCTTTATTGCTGGGAGTTGGATGAGTTGTTTCCATCCTCGTGTCTGGGGGGGGTTAAATACAAGTTACAGCCAGCAGGCGGTTACTTCAGCGTAGCATCAAGACAAGGCTTTGTCAAATAGCAACAGAATATGTCCACCAGCACCTCTAAGCACCTCAACAAAATGTGTTGCTTGTTTGAGCTGCACAATTTTTAAAAAATAAAAAAATGACTGGATTTGCAGTGCTACTCTTTCTTGGCTATTTGTAACTTTTTAGAGTCTTCAGGGTTTTGTACTGTGCTCACATAATATTGGCTGAATCCAAAAAGGAAAAAAAAAAAAAACCAAAACCCAAACCTGCCTGTTATTCAGGCATAAACCACAAGCTCATTACAAGCCAGACATGTCAAACTCATGATATTTGTGTAACAATGGGTTCAGGTTTAACGCAATAGAAGGTGAACGGCGCTTCAGACGTGCTGATGTGGATTCTTTACCACTCAACAGAGCTGGTCCAGTGTCTACCTCCGCTTTCTGCTTCGCTTCAAATTTACTGCACACGCATCATTAGCATCAAACTGGGATGTGAGTGAATTTTCCAAACTATTCTCTTAACAATTTAACAGTAAAGTTTTCTCAAACATGGTTTTATTGAAAGTGTTGGTTAAATAGTTTTCCAGTGCTGATTGAAAGAGAAAAAAAATTGATATCCTGACATCAACAGAGTAAAAAGCTACCCATCATGTTCTTAAATGAAGAACGGAAAAATAACCTGATCACAGAAAATATCAACAACACTGGCATTTGACATGTGGTCGCCGTCGTGAAAAGGTCACACAGCATGGTGATATTTTTTTTTTCTGGGCACTTTCCACAGACCCACAGCGTCTGGTGGAAACACTGGTTTCACACTTTTTACCGCAGGCTGCGACTAACCGCTCCTAACCTCCTCCTTCCATAAAAAAAATGCCTCGTCTACACCAACGTGAAAGTGTAGGATTGCTTAAGTAGATAATGAACAGTCAAACAGCAGCTGACACTCCAGTCTGCACTTAGAGCATCAACTCGAGGGGGAAAGGAGTCAAGCAATCAGAAGAGACTTTCCGTGTGTAGGCATAAACAACCTGTGTACACATACATTAACTTGAAATGGATCAGACAAAACAAATTTGTACTAGAAAATATACAATTAAACAACAAACACAGCACTTGGTAGCCAATTCCTTGACTTAATTTTTAAGTGAAAAAAGGCATAATCTGTGTCTGTGTGAAGTGGAAAAGATTTTACATGATTCTGTCAATCAAAATATGCCTAAAATATGTGTAATATCTCTTTAAGTACACTATAAGTGAATGGCAGTGTCCTAATAATGATTTTGTGATAAGGTGGACAGTTTTACTTTTTTTTTTTTTTTTTTTTTTTTTTTTTTATACTTTGATCGTGGGTTTTTAAAAAATGTGTGGTAGGAGAATATGATGACACCACAACCAGGTAGGCCTCTGTGAGTGAGAGACAGAAAGTGCACACACCATCAACACTAGCATAAAATAGGTTTACTGAAACAAGTTCGATCCACCAGCACTACCTAGTGTGGCGTAACCCCTGCACCGTAGCTCAAAACAAATCAAAGTCACACTCGTATATGCAAACAGATCCACTGAGAATCAACACATTGCTTGTTTTTAGGGATACCTAGCAAAGTCTATGCAAATATATTCATATGTACATACACGTCGTTGAAGCTGAAAAGCTATTGTACTTTGTCGCCAACTGAAGCGGTAGAAATATAGAAAATGTCTTTTTCCTTTCACTTTTTGAAACACAGCAAAGAGCTAAGGAGAGCTAGAGAGAGCTAAAGAGGACATCAAAGCTTTTGTTTAAGGAGTGATTTTTTTATACAAAGTCTGAATTCCTACTTGTGGACGACTAACAGACCTTCAAAACAGATTTTTTTTTTTTTTTAAATACCAACAGATAAAGAACACTTTGACTGAAAGAATACTTCCCTATCCCGAAAAAAAGCCTCCACAGGCTCAAAAAACTCATACTATGCTTTTAACTGGATGGCATCTACTCCTGGTAATAAGCTGAGTGACTGGCTGGATTTCTGGTTCAACGATTTCCATCCAAGTTCCAGAAGAGATGAGGTGAGCGGACGGCAGGAGCACCCAGTCTGAGGAGAAAGTGACGACGAATTCAAAGCCTGAAGAGCGGAGACAGTTTCTAGTTCTCGTCATTTTTCATGAGTGATCATTCGTCAGTGTCCCTGCACCGCGTGCAAGAGGCATTTGGCATTTTTTGTTTTGTTTTTTTTCTTAAGAGAGGTTGATAATGGCACTCTGGCAAGGCGCTCAACTCCACAGCCGCAGAGTTGCCACCTGAGGACTCGAGCCTGCCTGGGTGTACAAGGTTGGTGACTCTGGCAGCATCAAGATTCATTCGTGGTCAAGTATCCTTACCTAGATGGCCTTGTTTGATTATGTTTGCTCAGTGCCAGATAGATGCTCAGTCCTCAAGCTTGTCCAGATGAACTTATTTCCAATAGTGCAGTTTGGAAGTGACTTATTGAAGAATGGACAGCACACAATCCAAATTGATTTTCCAAAGATCGGCAAATGGCAAGTCGTATAACATAAGTTCCATAATGTTGACAAGCCACCAATCATATTGTGAACAATGTAGCAGAGCTTGATGTAAATACATGAAGGTGATGGAGAAACCATGTGTAAGAGTTTCTTATGGTTTCATAAAATTGCAAAAAGGTTGAATACCTCATTTCTACCAAAAGAATTTACTATCAGGTGTCCAGTCAAGCAAGAAGGCTTTAAAAATCTATTACCCCTCTATTTAAGGGGCCTAAATATCCAGCTGAGCACTAATCCATCCTTCCCTCACTCAGAGCGTCATCCCCAAAGCATTTTAAGTTTTTTTTTGTTTGTTTTTTTGTTTTGTTTTTTTGTTTTTTGTTTTTTTGTCAAAGCCTCATGAATCTGGGTGACACAGCTGAGTTGTATGATTTCAGAAAGAGGCAGATGTCTGATGATAGTGTCACATGGCAGTGGGGTTGGGGCGGTGGGGGTTTTAAGATGAGTGGGGGGTGTGTGTTGTGGATGGTTCAAGTGTCACCATGACGTCAGAGGGTGCAGAGAGTTGGTGCTGGGGCCTCTATGTCACCCAGGTGTCCAATCTCATGCGCTTAATGTTTCCTCCTTCTTGCGCTTGTTCGTTGTTTGATGCCCTGAGGAGCTCACCTGAGGGGCTGAAGTCGGGTGGCACGGCCCTGCTGGTGGGACCCGTGGTGCCAGCTGTGCTTGTGCCTCCGCCACTCCCACCTCCGCCTCCACCTGCACCTCCACTGCCAGCGGCGCCACCACCTGCACCGGTGTCATCGCGATCGCTGCCTTCAAAGGAGCTAGCATTGCTGCTCACGCTGTCTGCAGGAGAGCGGCCGGTCGGGGGCTCCAGGCACAGCAGGGAGCCGGGGTACTGCGGCGGAGCGGTCAAGACGGCCCCTCCTGAGGTTGAGGACGGTGTGGCTGAGGAAGTAGGAGGACATGGGGTGCTGCGATCCCGGCCAGGCGAGACGGGTTCTGACTTGATGCTTACGCTGGAGTTCGTGTTGACTGTCAGCATGGCACCTTGAGGTATATGGGTCACCGGCCTGAGAACAAGGTACAGAGTACAGAGAGGGGAAGAAAATGGAAGATAAGGGACAGAACAAAGGAAAGACAAGAAAAACAAAAAACAAAAACACGAGTGATTAACAACTTAACAAAAGTGTAAAAGAAGCTGGAAGGCCACTTGCATCAAGACAAAAACCAACATTACAAAGCACAGCACCGACAGGGAAAAGCCACACTCGATTATTCAACAGTCCAATCAGTTCTGAGCCTTTTCAAAGCAGAAGTTAAGACCCTCACTGCTCCCAAAAGAGCAACAGAAATGTCCAGGCAGCATGAAATGATTTTTGTGACAAGGTGGTTCGCAGTGAGGCAGCCATGATGTGAAGGAACTACAAATGATAAACAGAAAATAATCTAAAGTTGGAGAACATGGCAGAAACCGGAATTATGTCTCTTTCCTGTTTGACTGCAGACAGCATCAGACATGCTTGGGGGGCCAGGGGCCTGGGGGATGGTGATGGGGGTGGGGGCAGCCAAAAGCGCACAGACACACAGGAAAAAGGAAGTGTGATACAGTACCGGCCCAACCACTCATCTCTACCCAAGAGCAGGTTGGACGGAGAGCCAACACTGTGGGGAGAAAACATGTCGGAGCCCAAATCAAAAGGGAAGAGGTGGATTAGAAGGCATGTGTGGAAAAAAGTGTGAAACATTATTGCAAGCAAGGTTTCTTCAACAACAGCAATAATGTTGTTAATGTTTTAGCAACAGACACATAAAGAACCTAATCTGGTGAATTCTTTGTCCTGTTCAAATAAAAATCCAGACGTGAAAATCTTTGTTTTCTGATCTATAAACAGAGAGCGTGACGTTTTTACAGAAGGATAAACATGTCAATCAGGACAGTGAGATTCCTAATAACTGTACCTTACTGAATTATGTGTATATTGGCAAAAATGTTAGAGTGGGCATTTTCTTCTCAGTAAGGTTGCATCCTGTTTAAATAGAGGATTATTTACTACTATGTGCAAAGGCTAAAATACCTACAAACAGCAACTGGAGGAATATGAGAAATGGCAGCAGATATCCCCCAGAGATGTCCCCTACTGAGTCCCAAATAATAAATATTGAACCAGAAGTAAAGAAACAGATGAGCCTGTAAATGTTATTAAATTGGCACCGTTTCTAATTTTGGAGCACATTTTCGTGCCTTTGCGTTTCTCATGCATTTTGCATAGGACTTCTCTCATGGTTTTGAGCAGTGGGTTTGCATTTGTTAGGTGGGAGAAAGTAAGGTGAAGGTAAAGTAGCAGTTTTTTTCCCCTCAAAACACAGTAGATTAAAGATAGCAATATTCCTCAAACTCTACATACCAACAAACCATTACCATGAAATTTTAAATGAAACTAAAACAGTAAATATCTTTTTTGGATTAACATGCTGCTTTTCTGTTTCTCTTCTACTAATAATATATAAGCATTCACTTATCCTCATATTTCAAAATTTCAACACAATGATGATGCGGCTCTAGTAAGATATCTTACAACTATTTGAGCTACTGGCATCCAAAGTTGTGTTAAAATGACAGTTAATTTATAATTTATAACAAATAAATTACCAAAATATAAAAAGTTCAATCAAGTGAATATCGATCATGGTAAGATATTGTCTACTTAATTTAATCCTGATGAGTTTCATCTAGTAGGGCTTCATGTGTAAATTTATTTTTCAGACTACTCATTTACATTGCAGTATGTCTAGCAACACTGGGTGTAGTTTCTTATCTTGGACAAGTGCGTTTCAGGTATAAACAGGACTACACACCCCCTCTATAGACAAGGTCATGACATTTTACACACGCACACACTAGTATTGGCTGTTCACCTCAGATTGGCAGCCAGACTGGACACCTGGCTAGACAGCTCGCTGCTCTGTTTGTCCACGCCCCACATGCTGTGGACAAGAGGAGAGAACACACTTCAAGGATCTGGTGTTCATGCCACCAAAACCCCAAACTGAAACCAGCAGCTCTATCACACTGGCACGGCATAACGCAAACAGTATTCTTAATGCCTTCTCTGACACAGCACTCGCTTTTACAGCTAAACCTTTGTTGAAAACAGTGCCGTTTACCTGACGCTTCCTTTGAATCTTCTCAGCAACTCTATCTCTATTTGTATCTCACTCAGTTTTTCACTTCTTTACAGAATTTCTTTTAACTTAGAGATAAAATAATAACTGTTTGTGAAGTCCTGAACTTGTAGTGTCATAAAACAACAAATCAATTTATATGTAACTGTAGAATGTGTGAATGTGACAGATATTTGTATTTATTACTTTTATTTACAGGCTGCAGAAATGTGTGTTGAATCTGTGAATAAAAACCTGTGTTACATTTTTCCTCTTTAATTGTTATCTTTCTTGATGAGAATGAGGAGATAAAGCTCCCATCTAGTTAACTGGATGAGACATGATGTGTATATTTGTTTGTGGTAATCATTTTTCCTCAAGACAATAAATCTACATAATTTCTTCCTGTGTGTCTACTTGAGAAAAACTGAATCAAGTTCAGATTGATGTTATGAAGATGCTGAGATGGTGAGATGTTGGTGAGACCGATTCACTAAAAAAAGGAACGTGAATTGCTTGCATATAAGGTCATGGTATGGATATCATGCAAGCTGAATCAGTAATACAGTACTTCAGCACTGAGAGGGAAATCAGTAGACTGAGAGCTATCACACAGGAAAGTCTACCAGAAATATCTGCATCATGTCGCCACTGGCATCAGATGTGAGCGATGGCAGAACTTTTTTCAAACCGGGCGTGAAGAAGAACGCAGCGCAGATTAGAAAATGAAGAAAGTACTTACACCAAGTTGCTGAGTGATGCAAGGTTAAGTTGCTGCTGCTGCTGCTGCTGCTGTGTCTGCTGTTGTTGCTGCTGTTGCTGCGGTTGCTGAGAAACAGCCTGCTGCTGCGTCCATGTGGACACGCTGGTCGGCAACAAGCCACCAGGTGACGCCAGAGCGTGTAAAGCGGTGATGTCTGCACTGGTCAGCTGGTACTCTGAGCGAGGACAACAAAACTCTTATTTTACCTGCTTTATCTTGGAAGTATGAGTCCCCTCTTGATTTGTCCCCTAACTGCTGAAGCATGTTTTCCTCCATGAGCTCATGAAGAAATATGTAGCTTACCTGTGTTGTACGCTGTGGGCATAGCAGAGAAGGGCAGCCCTTGGGCCAGGAGGCTCGGTGTGGCTACAGAGACCACTGGGGTTGTGAGGGTTTGTGCAACCTGAGCTCCAGCTGCAAGCCGCTGGGCGTTCTGTCAGAGAAGACGATAACACGTTAGTGCCAGCCGACGCAAAGAAACTACTTTGACGTGATACCACGATTTATTGGAGTAGTGTAATTTCTGACATGCTGGGAATGACATTGTGTTTATGGTTAGATTCATAATGATGTATTGACTCAAGTAAATCCTGTGTCCAACAGATTTACTGTCAAAACGTTCTTGATGACATGCATCAAAAACAGCTTCATTGTTCTGTGCGAGCCATAAATACTGTAAATGTATTACATTAAAGGCAGTTTATTTAACCCTCAGTTATATTTACGGTTGGCTTATTTAAAAAAAAAAAAAAAAAAAAAAAATCTCGTAAGTTCATCTTATTTTTAATTTGTACTAAAATTCCCCATTAACAATCAAAATAGTACCTTTGAACTATTGTTCTATCACTAATCTAAATGTAGATGTTATTTGTTTGTCTGCCTCCCTTCAATCTAAGTCAATTTACTGGCATCGTTGAATTTCAATTAATCTGCCTATTACATTCTTGTTTAATCAATTAATCACATAAAATAAATAGATAAATCAAAGACTCAATTAACCAATCTGAACTTGTAACTGATTTTTTTTTCCTGGCATTTTCCCATTTAAAAGTTTTTGAAGCAACAAACAGATTATTAACATTTAAAATATATTTGTTTTCTCTTAATTCACTAATCAATATATCCACTAATTACTTAGTTTTAATAAGTGGTTCTATACTGGACTTATGTATTACATATTTTAGACCCTGCTTTCTTGAGATTGTACTGTCTTTTATTATAGTTGTCTGGAAGTTCTTTGCAACTTTTGTGTTCAAGAGCATGTTGAACTTATAATTGAATGTGCAGTTAGTCTCATGTTCCTCCAGTGGATGTCACTAAAGGCCTTACAGTTATTCTGCTTGGCTGCACTCCACAATGGTAGCGTATTCTTCATGTTTCTATCATTCACCTTCAAAAGAAGTCTAATGGGCTTCAAACCTTCTGCCTTCTCGGTGCTGCTGCATTATGTCAGACATTTAGATGACTAAATATTCAGGGTTTCTCATATTCAAGTGCAGCAGATAGGCTGCAAGATCTGTGAAACTGCTACCAAGAGGTTTTATTGTTGTGTTTCTGAGATGAAAAACACAAATCTGTGAAGAAACACAACACTCCAGAGCCTGGTTCAGCTGAATTATATCACAGATAAAAGCAGATTGAGGTTCTTTGTAAGAGGAAAAAAGAAAGCCCAAAAAAAAAAAAAAAAAGGTCTGGATATAAAATACAATAATTCTGGTCTGAAATTACTCTTCTATATTGTGAGATTGATCATCCTGAGAGGAAACATTCAGCCAGAGTTATGACTGAAAAGCTGAATTTACAGAGAGAAAGCGAGAGAAGGGGTGGAGAGACAGAGCAGAGAGAAAGGCTGGATTCAATTAAATGCCTTTGTGAAGAAGTGGGGATGGGCAGCGGGGCAAGGGTGATGAAAATGAATCACTATCCTGAGGAAAATGAGATTTCTGCCCGTCAACTTTGAGCAGAATTGTAAAAGGGAATAGAAATTGGCACCAGCAGCAGAAAGCAGTAACCACCATCCCTCCCTCTGTGTAAATGCAATTCGAATTAAAATTAGATTTTGCAGGATAAGCTTTGTTGATTACTAGTTATACTTACATTTTTATTCATCTAAAAGTTATCACTTTTGGTGTAAATAATATTTTTATTCATTATGAATGCTCTTCCGTAAGTAGTACTTTTACTAAAGATGATTTTTAAGGCTCATTGCTCATTTTATCTGGCCAATAACAGAAAGAAACTTCAAATCCGCATATCTGAGAAGCTCGAAGAAAATATAGCATGAAAAGTTACTGAAACTATCAATGGATTATTATATTAATCAGATGCTAACTGATTCATCAAAAAATTATTTATAATAATAATAATAATAATAATAATAATAATAATAATAATAAAAAGGCAGTTCTGAAATAATAAACACTTTTTTTGGGAAAGCTCTGTAGCTTCATATCAAGATGTAACAAGGGAGAAAAGAGAGATGCCTTTAATGTAATGCCAGTTAGTTCAGTTAAAACATTTGTAAATTGATCATCTTGGCTTAAGGTGAGAATGGGAGTTGGGGTGAGTGTCTGTGAACAGGGAACATGCTCTGTAGCTCTTCCCAGCACAATGCCAAGTGAAAGACATCCATGCTTTCAGTGGTATCATAAGATGAAGTAAATGGGCCTTGTTGAAAACTGACAGGATCACTCCATACTGATTAAGTCTATATAACACAGACTTTCTAGATTTCTTTACTGAGTAGATCAGATAAATAATGTTCAAACAAAACAACCATGAGCCCTGAACGACATGCAGTCAGGTGGGAACCACAAACTGAAGACCATCCCAAGAAATGTCAGTGGAGCAAGACCGAAACAATGGAAAACTCTTGTACAATATTGTAACCATGCTAATAATGTGCAGACAGCCGATAGTCATCGACTCATGCGAGTGACTGACGTGGGGGAAAATCACCTCGTTTACCAATTCCAGCTCATCCTCTGTCTGCAAAGGGTGGTAACAGAGAGGGTTACAACTCTTGATTCAGATTTGTGAGTAGATGTAGGAAAATGTTGATAAAACAACTTACTGAAATTAGACAGATATTAATTAGAGTTCCTCTTTTGTCCTAGCAAAGTTTACAATCCTGCATAGGCAAATTGTTGAATGTAAAGAAGATAAAATAAGAGGTGGTACCATCTCTCTGCCTTCTTCCAGTCACAGTCCAAGCCAAAATAAGCAATAAACACAACCGTCTTTGTGACCATTCAGGAGTTATTGATCATATGAAATAATCCTCACAAGCAGTTTTCTACTGGTTCAAATATTAAGAATCAACTTTGTCCAGGCAAATATGGAAGAGCCTGGAATCTTGGAAACCTGGAATATAACTGACTCTCTGGTCACTTGGGGAAATGACCATAAAGTGTAAGCACAACACTGCAGACTTATACATCAAACAGACGTGGAAAAATATCATCAGTTTAAAGGGAAGTTTCCCTCGGTGCGTCTAAGTCAAATATTCCATCTCCTCGAGCTGTTTTGGAAATATCTGATTCTTTTGCTGCCAAATAATAATTCTCTGTGGGATATTTCTGAAGAGCCATATCTTTCACATCACATTGTCTTTTGATTTATTGTGTGAGAAGAAAACTAAAAGTTCAGTGCAGAAGCAAACCAAGAAGTAGTTAATACTAATCTATCTAAAAATATTGATTAACGCAGGATTTAAGCGCTCAGAAAGAAAATCTAAATTTAAGGATGAACAATTTCATGACATCAAGACCAATTCAGCAAAGGAAGATCATGTGAAATAATCAAAAGCTGTGTTGACACAGTTTTGGCAAATACTGTTTTCAAGATCAGCAATGAATTTTTGATCTAGACTGAAATATGTTTTCATGAGCCCTAACAGTTGGTGGTTAGTATTTACTGTTGAACAGTAGCATTAAGTAGAAATGGGTGCGGCTTTATATCAAAGAAGTATGAAGATGTTCTTTTATGAGAAATTTCGCCAGTATGTCAGTGGGCGTTGGCTGATTCACCCAGGACTTGAAAAACTTTGCCAGAGTAAACAATAAGATGTTGGACCTCGAGTGTTAAGCACAAATGCCTGCTCACAGGTCTCCTAAAAGATAAAAATCAACCATTGAACACAATGTTAACTTTCAGTAGAATTTTTGAATTTCATTTGGTATATTGACAGAAATTTGCTGTGTTTTGTGTCATTTTCTATCACAAACATTCACTGGTGAACAATGTTCAAGTATGTCTCCACTTTCTTGTTATCCTTACTTTTTAAACTCTCACCTACATCAGCTTTTTCCTAGCTGTAAAAATGGTTAGGCCCTATGAAGACAATTTCTTATAAAGATCACAGTGTTAGCGAAATAAGACCCAGACGACACAGGTTCGGCTTGGTTAAGCTCACCATCTGCATTAGGCTCTTTCCACCCTGTGAGGTGATGACTCGAAGGTCTGGCTTGCGGCTGTTGACCATCTGGGGGCTGGGAGGTGGCGGTGGAGACTTGGCCGGAACTACTTTCCCCAGACTGTTGCCGTTGGAAACGGTGAGGAGGCCTGGGGAGGCCCTGGCACTGGTGTATCCATTAGCTGCAGGGAGACAGAGGTGCGAATGGACAGAAATCAATAGGAAAATCAAACAGGTGAATGCAGACAGCAGGGTACTGACGCTGTGTGTGCATTGAAAGTTTTATAAAAAAGAATAAAAAAAATCCTCTAAAAATGTCTTTCATTTAAAAAGGTATATCAGTGTCGACTGAATGAACGTCTCTGAAAAGCATCTTGTCATCGGAACATTCCTCTCAAAAAGTAACAGTTAATAAATGAGTTTCAACCTTATAAAAGAAACTAGTTACCATCGAAAGTTACTGTTGCGTTCCAATTTTTTTTTTTTTTATTTACCAGTACTTAAAAAAATTAAATAAAATTTTGATTCAACAGTTTATTCAATTATTTTTAATAAAAACTGATTATATATTTTTAAATGGATGAAATGAACACCCAATACAATAAATTATTAACTGAAAATATAATGTCATGTAATGTCTGCACTGCCAGTTTATAAACACTACCTTTGAATTGTCTCGACTCACCATTGCTGCATGTGTGTTGTTTGTGCATGAAACAACAACACTAGCCCACCTCTACCTCTGATTGGACTACCATGAATTTTACTATACCTTAGCCAATCCTCATCACTTATCATGCAGTTTCCACTCCTAACAACGTTGAAATGATGGAAACAGTAAAAGTAACACTGTTATTAGCACCGTTTAATTTAACATTGTTATTCATGTCATGAAAAATAAAATTCTTAATGCAATACTCAATGCAATCTCAATATTTTCTCTAAATATCAGATGAAAATTAAGTATACAGAAACATTTTCCAATGCAAACATTCAAAACAAAGGAAGAGCAACACTTCCAGCTGATAATGATCTGTGAAGTTGGGATGTGCTGGGAATCCCATGCATGTCTGATTATTGTGCTGTTGGCATTCCCCAATCCCTCTAATGCACACTCACAGATGGTGCAGAGGAGGAGAAGAAGAACTTTGGATAAGATTTAGGGATGAATATGGACCAGAAAACAGAGGAATACTTGGCATCAATTAAGAAGAGATAACTAAAGAATAAAGCCCAGGTTTTGAAAAAAAAAAATCAAAAATACAATAGTACTCACAGACTGGACTTGGGCATCCTCCATTTGAATTATTAAGGTCACCTCCAAGAAGGGCACCTGTGCATAAAAAAAATCTATTGAATTAAAGAAAATATTACTATTTTTCTGCATAATGTTATAATGTGAATAATTTAAAAAAAAGTTCCCACAGTTTAGTTTCCAAACAAATAATTGAAAGGTAGTAAATAAAAAAAAATTATTTGAGCGGGAGTAGTTGTTCAGTAAATGTCACACAGCAGATGAGTTCACAGTGAAGGAATGTGCTCCACAGCCTGAGGAATCGAGCAGCTCATTACAAGTAATGATGAGGAGATAGATATATACAGTCTCTCCTCAGTCTGTGATAATATAACTGAACAGCAATTAACCTCAATTCATGAAGCGCTAAACACAAGGACGTATTAAGAAAGAGCAGATAGTGTGACAGAAGAAAAATGACTGGAAGGGGAAAAATTAGGTTTTGAACCTTTACCAGTATAGATTTACTGTAGCTGACGTATTCTGTTGATGTTAGTCAAGAGAGGACTTCAGTCCTGCCACGCTCAGCAGAAAACCATCACTCACCTGCACTGGCTGGTCGCTGTGGCAACCCAGGAGAGACCGTATTTCTCTGAAGAGCTGGTTGCTGTGGTGACAGGAGGTGGGTATCCGTGAGCGATGATGATGTTACATAGGAGGTAGTTACCAGTGCGTTGCCAGGGTTACTGAATTGCAGTGTGCTTTGATTGGACGCCTGGACTGTGACTGGCATCGAGAACGTCTGGGGCGGAGCTGTCGGCTGCTGCAAAATGGAAAGTGAGAAGCTGTGAAAACAGCTGCTAACTGACACATTCAGCCGTACATCAGCATTAATAATCATTTGGAGCCATGACATTCTGTTTTCGCTTTCTGTTTGGTCTCCACCACCCCCAGGGTCTCTAAATGCTCAATCTCCCACTTGTGCAGAGGCTGCAGTATACAGGAGCTCTTCAGCTATTTAATCACTGAAATGCAGCCCACATCTGTTGGACCTTCATTTCCTTTTCTAAGTCTTATCTTATCCTAGTTCAAAACGATTTTGTGTCATTAACTGCAAAAATAATTGAATTTCCGTTTAAAACTACAAAGACACAGGAGAGCATCATCATCATACAGTCATAAAACTAGAGCTTGAGGAGTAGCTTGTGGGACGACTGAAAACAGAAGCTGTACACATAGCGCTGAATAAAAAAAATGAGTGTTATCTTCTATTATGATCAAAAGTTTCTGGCCCAGTGAAAACAAACGTGTGAAACCACCCGTTAGAGGAACTTGATAGCAGTAGGTAGTGGGTTTCCTGTAAACACACTCAAGCTAAACCGACAACAATAACGGACAAACGTGACCCCATAGTCTACTCAAGTAAAACAAAACAGTAATCATGGCATGCACTGAATGAAATATGAAAACACTTTGCAAGTCAGCTGACTTACTCCATAGCGTTTGAAGATAACATCCAGGTCCTCTGTGGTCTTACGGTACTTGTCATCATTTAAAGGACTTTGGTCAATGGAGTCTTCACCATCTGGTTCTGGACTGTCACAACCATTGAAGCCTTTCTTTCTCAAAGTCTGAAGAAAATTATTGAAGGACAGTAATGTAAAGTGGGTCAGTCAGAGTACTAAAAAATATGTGGTTTTAGTTTTTTAAATATGCTCAATAAATACAGAACAATGAGAAGATGGCCTGGATTTTTCTTAGGGTTGCACCAAATAAATGCAGGCCAGGACAGCTCAGTGAATGGCATGCTGTATTTTTTTACTTTATCCACAAAAGAAAAAAAAATCCCAATGATTTATTGCACTTGGCCATATTGCTACTTTGATAATAGTCCAAGTAATTGTTCTACCCTCATTTTTTATTCTTCAGAAGGTCACACCAACAATACTAATTGACACGAACTTCTTTGGAATGTAAAGAACACGGTAACTACTTCTATGAGCCACAGGCACCTATAGTCTGGTCACATGTTCAGCATCTTACTCCATTTTTTTTTTTAACCACAGCAGATAAAGTGAGCCTGCTTTATTGAGCTTGTTGATGTCCACAGATGCTGAATAGCGTTTTTATTCTGCTTTAAGCTTCAGTCTAACAAAGGTCACGGCTGATATGCTGATGTGGTGAATTTACCTCAATGATATCTGCATTGGTCCGGCTCTCGTGAGGCTCATTGTACTCTGTGTATTTGAGCAAGACCTTGTCCATATCGGTGCTAGCATACTGGAACAGCTTGTTCGCGTGGTTGAAGATGATCAGAGCAATCTCACAGTCACACAATACACTCAGCTCATAGGCTTTCTTCATCAAGCCAAACTTTCGCTTTGTGAATGTAACCTGGGGGAAAACCAGAGGGTTGGTTAAGTAGACTAGGCTAATAAGACTAACAATACCATGAATCAGCCTAATGCCACGCATCGTATTTTAAGATTCTGGGAAAACTCAGTGAGGATCAGAAATTCTCTGTTCATGTGATCTTTTCCCACACTCACATTTCATTTTCAAACATAGCACACTGATTAAAAAAAGAAAAAAGTACTACAGCAGAAAATCCCACATACAATCCCACACATTTTTCCTTTGCATAAGTTTTCTACACAACACAAAGCTGTTACACTTATACAATATTCAGAAGAAATAGCAGATGACCTGAGAATAATCTTTGTGTTGCTTGGCTATTAAGAAAATATTTGCAGTCACATCATTGGCAGACACATTGAGTAGCACATCCAACAAATAAGATGCACAAGTAAAGGTTTTTTTCTTTAGTTGCCGTCACAACCACCACAGAGACACACTTGAGTAAGCAGCACTACATGGCGCATCATTATTCTTATGCATTTTTTTATGACTCATAACAATTAGCATCACAGTTACATAATTTTCTTCAGTCAAAAGATATATATATTTTTTTTATTTATATAAAAGGGGGAGGATAAACAGATTTTGATTTCAACAGTAACTTAAGAATAATTTCTTTCTGTCTGTGCACAATTTCTTTGAATTTCCACATTTCCTCCATTTCTGAACACCAACTTGAAGAATGCATCCTTAGAGCTTTTCTGCCACTCCATTTGTCAGCATAGACGTTTAATCGTATAATCTTGTTTTGAAGAAAGTGTTTCAGGATTAGAGGAGGGTATACTATGCTGTTTCGATCTTTACATATATAAATAATTTGCCCAATCTCTTCTGCTGCAGACTAAATATCACCTTCCTCGGCCATATATTTATCACCACCTTCCAGTCAGGCATTTTGTCTGGGAGGATATTAAGGTATTTACAGTTAAACCTGAGAGCCATTTACTTCTTCCAGTGTTAACCAGTCTACCACTGACTGACAGTCATCGCAGGGAGGCCCAGAACAAAGAATTGGCTGTAGAAGTGTCAGAGGAATCATGGAAGAAGACCTCATAAGTGTTAAGAGTTGTCCTATCAATTTTAAATACAGATCGATTAAATTTAGAGCAATTCGCAGATTCACTGTTGACAATATATGTAAATCAATTTGGCCGATATGTAATAACTGTGGTACTGCCAAAAGAGCATAATCACACTTATTCTGGCACAAACCTTTCAAATAAGCTTTCTGAACAAAATGAAACTAGAATTCAGCCATTGTAAATTGTATAACAGCAATATCTGGTTGCTCTGATAGAAATAGGCAGGTTTTCAGAGCAAATGTTGTTAAAAGAAAATAGATATTACTAATCTGTAAGTCTTCATGTTCCAAGATGGCTTAGTGAGATTCTCTCCATTGCTGAGCTGGACGGATTTATTATAATAAATTCCCAGAAAACTCACAAAATTGTTTGATTAGACTATTATACACATGTTTTGCTGCTATGCTATATCTCTGTTTTACTTTGTGTATTGATTGATAATGTGCCATTTCTCCATCCATTTCTCTTGTCTTGTTTGGTTTTATTATATACGCAGCCTTGACTCTTGTGATAGATTGCACAGTATCTTAGCTCAAATTTTAGTTATTTGTCTACTATATTTACAGTGTGTGTTCCAATATAAAAACAATGATTTACTATACTTTGATATTTTGGGTGATTTAATTTAACACTATGAGCTAAATTCTGCTGCAGAGTCCTCTAAACAGCTGTATCACATCAGGAGTTCACTTATGATTAATTTATTAATTCACATTTGTACACATACAGTATTTACAGTAGGAGATGGGCCAAAATCTGTGTGAAGTGTTTAAGGTCAAAGCTGTGAGGAGCTGGATTTGGAATTGGACTTCAAAAACAACACAAAACAAAACCAAAAAACCCAACAAATTCCTTGATGTTTAACAAAAACAGCGATACCACTGGAAAACTAAAAATATCAAATTAACATTTTTGTGGGACTACTCATCAGATCCAAGCAAGCAAACAAAATGAGCCTTGGACGGGGAGAAAAAGAGCCACCCTGAAGGAGCTAAAAAGCTCACAGCTGTGATTGTGGATCTATCCAACAGAGCAATGATCAATACACCTTTTTCAAATCAAGGCTGTATGGCAGAAGTGCTCAACAAGAAAAAATATGACACATAACAATGTGTTGAAACAAAAAGGAAAAAAATGTGGAAGATTGAGAGCACTCGGCAAATATGATGAAACTGAACTTTTCAGTAGTGGCACAAAGTATCTGGGCAGAACCCACACTCATCTCATCACCCACCCAACACCCACCCTGCTGACAAGTTGGATAGCAACCACATGCAGTCAGATTTGGGATGTGAGAACAAACAGCAACAAAAGGCAGATTTGTGGGGACAGTATGTGTAACGGTATACGACAACTTCCCCAACACAACATATGGATGAGCGACTCATTGACAGATCTTTTGTGGAATCTTACCACAGAAACATACTGTATTTTCTACTTTATTAATCCCTATCCCAAATCTCTACCTTTAGTCCTACATGGACAAGAAAACAAAAATTTTAAGTAAAATGTTAATGCCTACAATTCCACGAACCCCATCTAGTGACAAACATGATGTGTAATGACTGAATCAAACACAGGGGGAAGGCATCGCACTCCTCAGAACACATTTTTAGGGGTACTGGTGGTGCTGTGAGTAGAGCACACGCCCCGTAAACAGGAGGCTACAGGCGACAGCTGATATTTTCATCCAATCGCTCAAGTTTTGATACTAAGTCCTACCAACATACTGAAATACTGCATAATACTGAACCACCATAGAGAAAGTTTGATATAAGACAAATTAGAACTCACCTGCTTGTTCCTTTCATCGGTGATCCGTTGGATCTGAATCTTTTTCCTACCCATGTTGTTTTGCAGTTGTGGCGACAAATGTCGTAGTCACTGAAGTAGAGAAATGCCTCACAGAGGTTGAGAGATGAAGTGCAGGCAATAATCACTTACTTCAGCCCAAAGACACACACACCGTCATTCACCAGAGGAAACGTGCACACACACATTTCTCTGCTCAGGCGTGCTGAGGCAACGTGGTCGTTTCCTTTCACTGATGAGCAGCAAGTGTCGAGTGGACAGCAGAGATGTGTGAGGCTGAGGAGGTCCTCAGTTCATTATTTGTTCAACAAAGGTAACAAACTTCCTTGAACCTGCTGTGGCGAAGAGGAAGAGACTTCACTTCTGCATGAAACAAAGACAAAAGAGAGACAATTTTTAAACAAAACAGGATGCGTGAGGTAAATATATCCATAATATCTGTGGATGGGAATAACACATTCAAAAAATTATATAGCTACTATTCCTGTTGTGTGAAAAATAAATAAATAAATAAAAATCAATTATGTTCTCATTACTGTGTGCCTCTTTCCAGTTTGCAGTTATAGTTGTCCAGACTCATAATATTTATAAATGTTAATTAGTCATAATTACTGTATAATTTTTTTTAAGTACAGTAATGTCTGTTTTGTGAGGTCACTGTGAGGTCACAGTGACCTTGACCTTTGATTACCAAAACTGAATCGGATCACCCTTGAGTCCATGTGGATGTCCTGATGGGAGGGGCATGAGGTTATTGTGACCTTGACCTCTGATGTCCAAATAGTAATTAGTGTGTATTTGTGACCAACTGATGCATTTCTTTCAAGAGATAGCTGGGTAGAAGAGCAGAGGAAGAGACTGACAACCAAAAAACATTACATAACTATGCTGTTCAGTCAACTTGAGAACAATGAAGACAACAATGCTGTCTGATTATGAGGACAGCTGCCAAAGACAATTAATCATCGATGCAGGCTTTTCAAAGCATTACAATGTATGAAAACTGGAAAGCCAATGCGTGAAATAGTGTCAAGCACTCTGTTTCGACATGGTACCAGAGATTTTGTTAATTCAGATCATCACTGTCAACCAAGAGCAGACATGTCAAGAGGAAAGTCACTCAGTTTCAAAGATTTTTGACTTGATCCTGTTACTTTGTGATTTGAGAATGAGATTTGGCCTTTGTAGTGAACTATTGGGAAAAGATAGACTCTCAGCTACACTGTATTATGTGTGTCATATAGATCCTTCTGTGCAAAAAAAAAAAACAACAACTATATATACACCTCTAAACATAGAAATGTGGAACCTTAAGGTCCAAAGGTCATATAAATTTGACACAAACCCCAGTCCAGATGCTAGGGGCAGTAATTTACACCAAAAAGCCCACACATGATTTCACTTTTGCATAATGATGCTAATGATTATTTATAAATAAGTAACATACAAGATGAGCTAGTCAAACAAATCTCTTTAACTTGGAAAAACATTTGTCATTAAACTTTGTTCTAACAATTAGATGATGTAGATTGCTAGATTAATCCATGCTAAAATTGACTGTAGAAGTGTAAAGTGCCTTGATGTAACTTTGTTATGATTTGGCGCTATACAAATAAATCTGATTTGATTTGATATAGCCAAGACACAGACAGCAATAACGAACGAAGAAAACATTCAGCTTGTTTTTTTCCCTGTGAATGTAATACTTCAGGACCAAAACAATCAATGGGTTTTGTTTTGTTTTTGTTTTTTTTTTTCGAGGAAAACATCAGAGCAGCTCTCCATGAGAGGGATGTCAGGCAACAGGATTCAGCGTGGGCAGCTGAGGCCCTTTAACGGAGATCATAATGGATTTGGTAATTAAAGTACTTGTCAAGGCTGCTCAAAAATCTGCATGGACTTTGGTCCTGAATTATAGTTATTCTTAACAGACGTGTAAACAAATATCACACGTCTGGCAGAACACAGGGGGATATGATCACAAGTTTTTCATTGGTTACTAGAATGACTCAATGCATCTTTGTAGATTCTGTTGTAGGTTGTCTCACTCTCTTATGGTATACCCTGAATCATTGTCTGGTATTCTCTATATTAGTCTAATTTTTAAACCCCTCCGCACTCTTTGTATGAAGGTTTAGGAGTCAATGACATAAAAGAAAAAATGGAAATGCAGAAGACAAGATTCAGTAATCTG